>NW_028274809.1:2392708-2707916 GCF_037043125.1 Eumetopias jubatus | reverse complement strand
TCGTCGTCGGAGGGTTGGGAAGAAGCACGCGGAGTAGCCACTGGGTGAGCATCTCCGGACAAGGCTGGAGAAGCCCCTAGCCGACCAAGGAGCTGTCACAGTTCGCTGAGACACCGAAGCCTGAGGTCTGCCTCTGTAAGGTTCTGGTCCCGTACACCTCCGGGCCTCACACACACACACACACACACACACACACACACCCGCACTCCCTGCTTTCCTGTTCAGCTGCCCCCAGGCACCAGGTGGCTTTTGTGTCCCGGTGTGGGTTCTTGCTCCCTGTGCTTGCCCGCGGAGAGCCTCTGAGCCTGCCCTGTCCCCGACACCCCAGCAATACTGACATCTTTGCACTTTGGATCCCAAGCGGCTTGAGAAGCAGACAGTGAGAGGCTGGGGGTTTGTGGTTCCAGCAACATGTTTTGGATGTGGAGTGCCACAGCAGTGAACGAAGCACGAATACCAAAGCTTTGGAAATTCCATTCCCACCATGTCAGTGTCACGTCAGTGTCACGAGTGCTCTGGGGCAGCTGTGTTCTGCTCTTCCTCCAGCTCGTGGCCCTGGAGCGCGAGGCCCCCGCCTGGGGAGGCCGGGCCACGCCCACCCAGCCAGGCCACAGTCAGCACTGGGCCCAGCCCGGAGTCAGCGGGGGCCAAACCCATGTAAACTCTAAGCCCACGACTTTACATCCAAACCCTCCAGACAGCTTCTGTGTGTTCTCGCACCCGTTCTTCAGGCTTTGGGTTCAATTCCCATTCCTTCATCGGCCCCTACTCAGGCATTTTGTGAGCTGAGTCTTTGCAGAAGATCCAGGGAGCTGGTGGGCGAGGCCCGCATGGGGTCGGAGCTCCACCTTCCACCCGGTTCTTCCCCCTCGGGGTGCACTGCACAGAGGCCCGGCCTTGGGGCCACCCCTGAGCTGTGAGGTGTCGAGTTATCAGCCTCTCGGCTCCCAAGGGCCGCCCCCACCGAGTCGTGGCTCCCACGCCCACGTCCCAGCTACCCTGGCAGCAGAGGGTTAAGTCAGCCAGCTGAGGAGGAGGGCCTCAGGCCTGATGACATGCTCCTTCCTGTGGTTTCTCGTCCTGCCTCACCCAGGGGGCCTTCCCACCGTGTGCACCACATCCCCCTTTCCACGAAGCCCCTCCCAGCACACACGGCTCCGTCCCGGAGGGTTCTGTTTAATGCCAGGTGCTACCTTTGCCTGGTGTCACTCAGATTTTCATGTAATCGGCACAGGGGTCATCTCCTAGGTCCCCTTTGGAGTAATAGCACAGGGCTGACTCAGCAGTACAAGAGCATCCAAGTGGCCGGTGAGAACATGAGACAGGTGCTGTGCCCCTCTCCCCCCAGCATCCATGTCCCCTTCTTCTCTGCCAGCAGATTGCCATTTTGTCCAGATCTGGGTTGTACTGTCTCCCTCTCAGGGATCTTCCACCCACCACAGCCTGAGGCCTGCTTCATGACTGATTTGACCCATCGGTGGCGTCTCATCTCTCCTGGCTAGCGGTTGGTCTGGGACCCGCCAGAGTCCTAATGCTGACAAGTTGTGAGCGGGAGCTAGGCTGATCACCATCGACATCTTGCTTTCCAGGTAATAAGGAGTAGACTCGGATACCATGCCCCCTTTGCCTCTTGCTCTTCACTAATTTTTTTTACTTGAACGTGGGTGTGATGCTGGACCTGCAGCAGCCTGCTGTCATCAGGAGGCATGAGCGATGAAGGTGAACATCGATTTGCTAAGGACACGGGAGCAGAAAATTAGGAGGAGCCTGTGTTCCCGGACAGCACTGAAGAGGAGCTTTGGGCCCTCCACCTCCAAACTTTCTGTGTGTAATGAACTCAAGCTGCTGAGCTTGGGCAACCTTTCTGCAGCTCAAACCATTCCTAGGTGGTAGAAAGTATAATTAAACATTTTTATATAAAAAATATATTCAGCGGTAAAAGGGCCATGGTGAACATTACTTAGCTCTTTCGGTAGGACTCTAGAAAGTCCTGCTGAATTGCTCGCATGTTTAACTAATATAAGAAACACCTTGTATAAACATTAATCAGTGGACAAGTCTGTATCTCAGATGGAAGCAAATGCAGATCCAGCCCTGAGGACTGAGGATCAGCATCTCCAAGGAGCAAGGCTCTGTGTGTTGAAGAATATGCTTTTATGGAAAGCGGTATTAGCGTTCAGGTGCGTGCGTTATTAATAATCCTCTAATCCCCTGGAACACAGAGATGCTTAGCAGGAAATACAAGACCAGGGATTCAACTTTGTTCTTGGTTCCTATAGGGACACACACAGTCTGCTTGCCTCCTGTTCATTCTCGGTCTTGCAGTCGGAGCACTGCCTTCAGTCTGCCCCCTTCCAGCAAAATCAGAATCAGAATCAGGGCAAACGATCATATGGGGTCCCTACAGAGTTTCTCCTTGTAACTGCCCTGCAGGCTCTGTCTTCTCTCCTCCAGTGCATTTCATGTTAAGGGAATGAAAACGAACACAAATCACTTTTACTTCGGGTCATTACCTCCGAGAACAGTCGTGCCGCTGAGACCCCCTATATCTTGGAAACAGATACTTCAATACGACAAGTTCTTAGTCGGAGTTCCTTATTCAGAGTGGTTTCAATTACAATAAAAAGAGAAGCACTGTCAGAAACGGTAATTTCAGGATCTCAGATTGAGGCACAAATGCCAACTCTTCAAATTTAGTTTTTCAGCAATTTTTCCTCAAAATGGAAAATGTTCGTTTCTGTCAACTTCTTAACATTCTAAAAAAAAAAAAGTTACATAAAGGTGAAATATTGTGAATTTATAAACAGTGCACATTTTCATATGCGTGTGAGGAACACATAAGTTCCTTAGGACTTCCTTTGATTTTATTTTCCTCTACTGAGTTGTGGTTAGAGATGATTTGGGGTTTATAAAATATAACCTGTTTGGCCTAATTCAATTAACGTGTATTTATACGTATGGGATCAATCAGGATTAATAATTTAAATTAGGTTAATTATTCTTGAAGCTTTTTAAAAAGATTTTATTTATTTATTTGAGAGAGAAAGAATGAGACACAGAGAGAGCACATGAGAGGGGGGAGGGTCAGAGGGAGAAGCAGACTCCCCGCGGAGCAGGGAGCCCGATGTGGGACTCGATCCCAGGACTCCAGGATCATGACCTGCACCGAAGGCAGTCGCTTAACCAACTGAGCCACTCAGGCGCCCCTTTGAAACTTTTGATAGCATTAATCATCACCCAAAATTATGTCATTACTGGTTTTCTTGCTGATTTTATTTTTTCTGTGAGAGGGGAGTTTTGACGTTCCTTTCCACTGCTGGGTGCCCAGCACAGAGCAGAATGCCTAGTGCATAATAAGTACTCAATGAATATTGGTATGTAATGATTATTGACGGTAGAAATGTATTTTACCATCATTGTGGTTTCTTTGTAACACCACATTTCACAAGGAACTCCATAGTCAGTATTTTAAAAAAATAAACTTTCGGGTTTTGTTGGAATTGCAACATTCCACAAAATTTCCTAATTCCTGGATTCCAATAGAATATTTCATAGAAGATTTCTGTTCTTGGGCATCGTGGGAATGAGCACAGAGGGCTATTGATTTTGCCGTTGACGCGGCGACTGCGCGCTGGTGGCCTCCCCGGGCCAGCTCAGCCGCTCGCTCCCCCGTACCACCTGCAGCTGCCAGGGTGTTTATTTTGGTCATGTATTTCAAAGGACCATTTCTACCCTAAAGTAAACAAACATAATGGAACAGCTGTGACTGATAAAAACTCCCAGGCATAATCATCACCCTCTTGTACATATCCTGTGGTTTCAGATTTAATTTTAAAAAATTTCCCTTAACTCTTGATTCACGGTCGGTACAGTGGGTTCAATGGAAAACGAATGCAAAACTGAGCTCCTCCCCACATCGGGCACAGATCGGGGGAGGACGGTTGAAGCCACCTTCTTTCCTCCTCCACCCGTGGACACGGCCGGCTCTGAGGCTGCCCTTTTCCTCAGCGTTCAGTGCAGCTGGGATGCAGGCGTGGGCACAGCCACACAGGGACAGGGCGGAGTGGGCAGGGGGTGGGCCCCGGGAACCAGGTGACTCCCCCAGGGGACACCTCCACGTGGCCAGTCCAGGCTTTGAGGCCACTGTCCCCCCGTCATTTCATCCCCACACCAGGTGCCGGCGTCAGCTCCCTGAAGTATGAAAGATAGAAGACAGGCTGAAAAAGAGATCATGCAGCTGCGAGATCCCCGAGGGTTTGTTTGTTCTACAAATGCTACATTATGCCTTACCTACATCTAGAAAAAAGTTCCTTTCGCCAACCTTCCCAAGCTCTGGGATTCTTTTTAAACTACCAAAAAAAAAAAAAAAAAAAAAAAGACATGGATATTTTTGATAGAACTAACACATTGTGGTAGATTGACAAGGCTTTTATTATTTTTTATTTTTTTAAGATTTTATTTATTTATTTATTTATTTAGAGAGTGCAAACGAGGGGAAGGGCAGAGGGAGAGGGAGAGGGAGAGGGAGAGGGAGAATCCTCAAGCAAACTCCGTGCTGAGTACGGAGCCCATGAAGGGCTTGCTTTCACGACCCTGAGATCATGGCCTGGGCCAAAATCAAGAGTCGGATGCTTAACTGACTGAGCCACCCAGGCGCCCCAATAATGCTTTTAAAAACTGGAATGTTCCTCAAAAGATCAAACAAAGAATTACCTACCATATGATCTAGCAATCCCACGTCTGGGTATATATCCAAAAGAACTGAAAGCAGAGACTGGAAGGTATTTGGCACCCATGGTCGTAGCAGCATTATTCACAACAGCGGAAAGGTGAAAGCAACCCAGGCGTCCATAAATGGTGGAAGGGATAAACACAGTGTGGTCCATCCACACGATGGAATATTATTCAGGCTAGAAAAGGAAGGACATTCTGACACCTGCTACAATAGCGATGAACCTGGAGGACATCATGTTGAGTGAAACAAGCCAGCCACAAAAAGGACAAACACTGCATAATTCCACTTATATGAGGTCCTTGGAGGAATGAAATTCACGGGGACAGAATGTAGAAGGGTGGGCCCCAGGGGCTGCGGAGGAGGGGGATGGAGAGTCAGTGTCACACGGAGACAAGAGTTTCGGTCTGGGATGTTGACAGAGTGCTGAAGATGGGTAGGGGGTGATGGTTGCATAGCAATATGACTCTCCTCGATATCACTGAATTTTACACTTAAAATTGAGTAAAACGGCAAATTCTGTAAGATGATTTTACCACAATAAAACAGTTTAAAAAATAAATACAATTTAAAAATTAAAACAGAATTGAGTATTTGGAAAATAAATTTCGGAACATTCTTAATGGTGATGAACAAAGGCCATGTGATTATTAATCAATTATCTGTGTCACGGGGTCCCACATGACTTCATATCCCTTGTAACAGCAGATATGTGACTAGGCTCCCCTCTTAGCTATTAGCTAAAGAACCCCACTTCTCTACACCTCAGATCCATGCTCTGGTTAAAGTCCAGACTCCTCCACAAGACTTCTGGGCACACCTGCAGACTCGGAAACACAGGAACTCCGGCGGCCCCTGCCCGTGACTCAGCCTGTCGCATCGGGCCCCTCCCATATTCACAAGGGTGGGGTGGGGAGGCAGAACCCGGCCCAGCCACGGATCCCCGGAATACGATCGGGACAGATGAGTCAGTTCATGGCTGAGTCCCTCCTGCATCACCCAGGATGGCTTTGTAATATCAGGCTGGCAAGTGTTCCGTATGGTTCTCTTCCCAAATCATCCTAACCCTTTCATGCATCTTATACCTACACATGAATTTTAGGAACAGTTTGCCAGGGTTCGTTTGAAAACTTGTTGGGATTTGGGTTAGAATTTCATTGGATTTTTAGATGAATTTAGGGGAGAGTTACTGTCTCTATGATTGGAGACTTCTTGTCAACGCATGTGATTTTTTCTCTATTTTTCTAAGATTAGTTTAAACAAACAAACATGCAAAAACCCTTCCATGCAGTCTTATAGTTTTTTTTAGACAGACAAAACATACTTCCTATTGGAACTGTTCTTAGGTGTTTTGTAGTTTGGATTGATACCAGGAGCAAGGGTTTGCTGGTCGATGAGAGCCTCCCTCACCTCGCCCTCTGCGTTACCAGCAGCCCGGAGAGGTGAGCGCCTAGGCGGGATGGCTTCATTCTCTTGGGTTTTCGGTCGATAATCACTTTCTGCGAAGAATGACAAATGTTTTTCTCTTCTGTTTGAGTTGTTATTCTCTGCATCCCTACTTCTTACTTTTGTCTTGGTGGAAACCACTAGCAAAATGCAGCATGATAGTGAGGATAATGGACACATTTTCTTTTTTTTTTCTGACTTTAATGTAAAAAGCTTTTGCTATCTCACCACTAACTGTGGGCATTACTGTAGATTTCTGGTAGATACTGTTTATGAAGTAAAGGAGTTTTCCTTTATTCTTTGTTTCCTAGGAGTCTTGTTTTCAATCACGCACATGTGGTTTTAATTCATCGCAGCCCTTTTATTTGTCAAAAATAAAAATTAAGAGGATTTTCTCCATTAATCTATTATCCTAGAGAGTTATACTGACATGTGTTTTGAATGTTGAATCACCTTTGGATTATTTGGGTAAGAGAACTTGGGCATGATGTATTATTTTTAACTTTTTTCCTGTGATATGTAATGTAAGGAGAAAAATGCCTAAAACACACATTTCCAGTTTAATAAATTACTATGCACCAGAGTCATCCAGGTGAATAGAACTCCCCGCCCCACCGCCAATTGCCCCTTCCTGGTCACAGCCTGTTCTCACCCTTAAAACCAGCTACAATCCCAACTTTTATTGTACTCACTTCCTGTTCTCTTTATACTTTTCAACCTAAATATGCATCTCCAAACAATATAATTTCATGTGGCCATTTGACCTTTATATAAATGGAATCAGCCATACAGCCTATTTGACTCGGTATCTGGCTTCTTTCCTGGTCATTCCAGTCTGTCAGTTCCCGGAGGCCTGTGTCTTTAGTCTGTTGTTTGTGCTGGTTCTCATTCATGATGTCTTGTTTACTTATCCACCTGGTTATCTCTACTGGTGTGATGATCAGTGTTTTGTTTTGTTTTTTTAATGAAGAGAATTGGGAACTGTGGTGTGCTTTCTTCTTTCCTGTGAGTCATGTGTGAGGCCTGTGTGAGTCACTGGCAGTCCACTGATCACCTTAATCCAATTGCAGGTTTTGGGAGACTTTCTGCACTGTGATGATTCAGAGCTAGATACAAGAAGAGGCTTACTCAAGTGCATCCTGACTTCTAGGAAGTGGTGTGCTAGAGCCAGCTAGCACTGGCTCATAAGAGCTGGTTGTGCCCATCTTTTCCCAACTATGTGTTCAGTGTGGTTCTATCGGTAGCTTGAAATTGGCTCTGCTGGGAGTATTTACACCATGGAAATTAGAAAATGTTATAAATCAGGGCTTTTTGTCTTGGAGAGCCAATTGTTAAAAATGTATTACCACATAAGTGCTCCTAGAATTCAGCTCTTCGGGGTCTCTACCTACCGCAGAGGTAGGCCCTTGGCAGGCCCAGCCCCCGGTAATTATCCTCTAAGCCTGGCAAGGCTGTTAAATATACTTAACCTCCTCTTCCTCATCAGTTAAAGTCGATCAGTGCAGAAGCAACCTTACATTTTGGTCTCATTTGGGTTGTTTTCCAGTTTGGGCAATCATAAATAGGGCTGTTGTAAACATTTATGTACAGGTTTTGGGGTGGCATACATTTTAATTTCTCTAGGATAAACACAGTGCAATTGCTGGTCACGTATCATATGTATTTTCAAATTTGTAAGGAACTCCAAACTGCTTTCCAGAGAGGTTGAACCATTGGCATCCCCGTTAGCATGCATGACAGGGTCATTTGCTCTGCACCCTTGTCGGTACTGGATGCTATCAGATTTTATTCATTTACTTGCTTATGTATGTGTATGTATTCTATTTTTATTCTAGTCATTTTAGTAAGAGTGTAGTGGAATCTAATTATAATTTTAATTTTTATTTCCCTAACTCCTTGTGATGTTGAAGGCCTTTCCATGTACATGTTTTCTCTTTGTCTAACCTCCCCACTAAAGTGTCTGTTCAATTCTCTTACCCATTTTATTTATTTTTATTTTATTACTTTTTAAAAGATTTTATTTATTTATTTGACAGAGAGAGACACAGCAAGAGAGGGAACACAAGGCGGGGAGTGGGAGAGAGAGAAGCAGGCTTCCCACAGAGTGGGGAGCCCCAGGTGGGGCTTGATCCCAGGACCCCAGGATCATGCCCGAGCCAAAGGCAGACGCTTAACACCTGAGCCATCCAGGCGCCCCTCTCTTGCCCATTTTAAAATTGGATTGTTTATTTTCTCACTTGAGTTTTGTATGTTCTCTATATATTCTGGGTACAAGTCCTTTGTTAGATGTATGATTTGCAAATATTTCCTCTCTTGTGTTTATATTTTATTCAGTTTCTTTTTATTTCTATTTTTGATTTAGAAAAGTAGATAAATGGAACAGAAAACAGAACTCACAAGAAACAACCCACATATGCAAAAACATACAGAAGGATCAGGCATCCTGAACAGCCACCAATGGGGTGGAGGATGCAACCTGGAATTGGATGGACTTAACACCTTGTGGGGAAATTATTGAGCACCAGAAATAAGAGATGGGAGGGACTTGGGCAGATAGATTCCTTTTCCTTCTTCTTTCAACTGACTGTTCTGGCATATTTCTCTGTCTAGCCTGCCCAGACACATCCTGTGTGTGCAGTTGGAAGCACATGCCAAGCAGCCTCAGTGTCCCTGGGTTAGGCTGTGGGCAGTGTGTCACCACCTTGCCCCTTCTCATCGTGCTGTGGCCTATTGCTTCTTCTCCTCACTTTTGCAAGCTAAGTACCAGCACTTAATCCTTGCCTCAAGCTCTGTTTTCTTTCTTTTTTTTTTTTAAGATTTTATTTATTTATTTGACAGAGAGAGAGAGAGAGACAGCGAGAGCAGGAACACAAGCAGGGGGAGTGGGAGAGGGAGAAGCAGGCTTCCCGCGGAGCAGGACCCTGGGATCATGACTTGATCCGTAGGCAGACACTTAATGACTGAGCACCCCCAGGCATGCTCAAGCTCTGTTTTCTAAGTAACCTTGAATAAGGAAGAGCATTTGTTTTTCACACTTAACAAGAATTCTAGAGTTCCACAGGCTAGGGACGGTGAAGCTACTCAAATGTGACCTCAAGGACTCAGATTCCTTCCACCTTTCTGTTCACCTCCTGTAACTTGTGGCTCTTTCCTCGGGTCATGATAGGGACATTGCACCTCCATCTTTTATTCACATTTCAGGAAGGAAGGAAGAGGAAGGAAGGAGTGGTAAAGACATTCTACATTCTGTAAGTTTATCTTTCTCTTCAGGATAGCAGGTGCCACTCAGGTGCCGCAGGGCAACCACTCCCTTCAGGGGAAGCTGGGAGATTGAAATATGAGTTTCCCCTCTCTATAGTAGAGCTGGCGAGTGAGAGGGGGTTGGAGTGAGTGGTCCGACGTAAAGGGCCCAAGGAGAGTGCGAGTGTCTCCTCACTCCTGTCCCATGCTCTCCCCAGGAGCAGACCAGGACATCTGGGCAGGTTAGATGTTCTCCGTCTGCAAAATGCAGACTGGGGGTCTATAGCAGAACCTTTTAAAAACCACTAATTATTTTTAAATCTTGAGTAAACCTTTACAAAATGAGAGCTCTCACATAAACACTTAGAATCCTGGGTTTCCTCAAAAGCAACTGGGAGAAGGGGGGGTTTCCACCACACACTGATGGGGGCTGTGAGGAGGCTCCCCTCCAGTCAGTGCAGCTCAGTGTTCTGGCTCCTCGGGCCCCCTAGCTCCCTACTTCCCTGGCAGGCTTCCAGGAGCTTCTGACTCCCACCATCTCCCATGAAGACTCACCTTCTGCAGGAAAGTTTGCAATAAAGATGCATTCTGCCCTAAACACAGTTTCGATTCTGGCTGCCAAGAGATTTGTATTCCCTCCGTCTCATCACACACACCTGAGTCCTGGTCCTCATCTCCCTTGAAGTGATTTTAGGGAGTTTGATAAGATAAAATATCTCCTGGATTTAGTTTCAGAAGAATAGAATGTCGTATTTTATAAGGAAGTATGACTTCACTATCTGGACCAGTTCATCACTTTCCTTAAACTACACCTTCATTCATAGCCATGAAAGATGCACGACTGAGCATTAATTTGTGTAAAACATTGCTCATTCTGGACTTGTTAAAAATTCTTATATTATTAATTTTCCTATTATTTTCTTTTATTTCAAAGGATAATGCCTAACAGAGATAGCCCACAGATGCATTTTTGTAGTGTTGATGAACCCATAAAGGGTCTTGAACAGACTTGACAAGTACAATGATAAAAGAGATTGTCTCGAGGGATGGGGCGGCTGCTGATAGACACTGGGGAGGGTACGTGCTATGGTGAGCGCTGTGAATTGTGCAAGACTGTTGAATCACAGATCTGTACCTCTGAAACTAATAATGCAATATATGTTAAGAAAAAAAAAGAAGAAGAAGATAGCAGGAGGGGAAGAATGAAGGGGAGTAAGTCGGAGGGGGAGACGAACCATGAGAGACGATGGACTCTGAAAAACAAACTGAGGGTTCTAGAGGGGAGGGGGGGAGGGGGATGGGTTAGCCTGGTGATGGGTACTAAAGAGGGCACGTTCTGCGTGGAGCACTGGGTGTTATGCACAAACAATGTATCATGGAACACTACATCAAAAACTAATGATGTAATGTATGGTGATTAACATAACAATAAAAAATTTAAAGTAAAACCAAAAAAAAAAAGAGATTGTCTCATGACCTCTCTCTCTTTGTATTTCTATTTAAAGATTTCAGAGTTGTATATAAAAATATGTTTTCCAGCTTTTCTCAATTTACCTTTGTTGTCATGGCTGTCCTTAGAATATTATAAAGATTACATCTCTTCCTCTATAGTAATAGGTAAGGCGGTATTTTAGAATGTTTGTCATATCTATGTTTGACAGATGCATGATGGGAATTATTTCTAAATTGTGCAAAGATTTCTTTTTCTATAGATGTTTTAAGATCCATAGTCAATTATACTTTATGCTAATTGGAAAATTAAAAATATATTTTACATAATCAAACAAGGATGTAATGACAGGATACTATCAGGTAATATCTTTTTAGGCTTGTATGACTATGCGTTATGGAAAAATATCCTGGTTATAATGAACATCCTATTTCAGTATGATGAGGATTATTCTTCCCGAGGAACTATGAAGCAGAAAGAATTTTTGAAATGATCACTGTCTCATATTGCACAATTATGCAATGTAATTATGCAGTAAATTCCGTTAATTATATTTCAATTGAACTAAAATATTTCATTGAACCCAGGTATTATATTATCTTAAACTGTTTTCAAATATATGTACATATTTGAATTTCCTGTCATACATAATCATCGAGAGAGTTCACCATTGAACCAGCAATAACCATATCTGCCATTTTGATCTGAGTTGGGACAAGGGTTTGTGATTTGGGAAATTAATGCACTTACATGACCAGGTGAGCTTTATAAGGTCATTTGTTATGGCACGCAAATCTTCTAAGCTCTCCCAAAATGTCCAGGCCTGCCCAACAGCACGTCTGACCGCAGTTGGCACCACACCGCCGGCGACCCCAAGCCCTGTCCTGCCCGAGATCCGGCTGTGGCTGCCAGCACACTCCTGGCAGTCTGGGTGTTTCCATTCATAAAAATTTCATAAGTGAAAGAGTAGCTCTGGGCAGATTGGGAGCAGGGAGAGAGACTCTATCAGCTACTCATTTCATTCTGAATAATTTCCCCAGAAAATTTCCAGTGTTTCTGTAAATGTGGAACTAACTGGCTTAATTCAAAATTTTCTGGGGAATTGGGTATTGAAAGTCAGAACTTCTATGATATCTTAACACAGCGTTCTGTGTTTCATTTCCGTAGGGACCTTCTTTAATGACTGTGTTTTTTAAAAGTGAGAAAAGGCAAGTGAAAAGGAGCAAGGGAAAGAGAGGAAAACTCCTCTCTCCGAAATCTCAGGCAATCTCGGAGACATTTCAGTCAATACACATTTCTGAAGCTTTTAATTTACAGCTGCACCAGGCGGAATGCTGAGCCACCACAATCCAAACCCTTTAGAAGGCGACCCACCGCGTGTGCATAAAATGGCTTCATTGTCCGTCTCTCTTTTGGAGGTTTCATGGTGGGTGATCCCGGAGGGGAGGGCGCGGGAGACGCTTGGGGGTGAGCCTCAGATTCTAGAACCCTCCGATCACAGGCTGGAGGGGACAGCATTGTGGGTGCAGCCCGAGGCCTGGCGTGTGGGTCTCCAGCGGTGCTGACCTGGGCAGCAGGGCCCCCTGCTCTGCGCCCGGTCAGAAACCTCCAGCAGGCCCAGCACCATGGCCCCTCGGCCTCTGGGACACTGGAGGGGACGTGGCAGGACGAGTTTGCTGGCCCAAAGGAGAAAGAGGCCCCACTCCCCAAGAGTGCCCAGTAGGAGAGAAGGTTCACAGGTTGGAAAGGAAGGAGGTGGTACCTGGGCACAAGGTAGGGGACTGTTTGTGTAGGAGGCAGCTGCCCCAGGTGGCGCTCCTCATCCCCACTCCCCCTCACCCGGGTGGGCCTAGCACACATGAGCACTGCACCTCGTTATGCTGTCCGGGCTCAGAGAAACCAGGGACCCGCCCAAGCAACAGACCAGGGCCCGGTGCCCTCTTCTGTGGAGCTCACGGCTGGGTCTTGGCAAGGACTCACCTTTCCACCGCCGCGCAGTGAATGCTGGAGTTGCTCCAAACCCCTGGGAGTGACTGGGGAGGATCCACAGGGCCTCCTCCAGAAGACGGTGTTTACATAAACACCGCACAGGTACCTGTGCTGGTCACCCTTAAACATCTGTGTGGAGAGCCAGGGGGGCCTCAGGTCCCAGGTGGTCCCGACCGAGAACTGTGTGGTTCCAAAAGACCATTGTTGATTACCCAGGGCGATTTCAGAACCCCTCATCCCAGGCTCAAGGCATGCAGTGGACCCATTTTCAGAGAAATATTGATTCCAACTGATTTTTCTGTCTTGGCCATTGATCTCTCACTGCCCCGATGCTTCCTGTCTCTTTTTAAATGTCCTGGAAGGCATCCCCACCCCGGGCTGGCCCTGGGCTTCCTCCCTGCCCCATCTCCCCTCCCCGTCCTGATGCTCAGCACAAAACCACGGACAAGCTGGCCAGGCCAGGCCAGTCAGGGGTGGCAGGTGAAGTGGTGGAGAGAGATGGCCAGGGCAGACCCAGACCCCGGGGAGTGGGCGGGGGTCGGTGGCCGCTACAAAGATGCACATGGCACTGTGCTCGCTGTCACAGGGACACGGAGAAAGAAGGGCAGACCTGACGGCTGGTGGCGTCTCTCTCTTCAGAATAACTTGTTTTTCTTTATTACAAAAGCAGTATGAACTTACTGGGAAATTGTATACAATAGATGAGCAAAAGGAATAAAGTTCTAATAATCCATAATTTTTACTGCCCTGAGATAGACAACTGCTTTAATTTTTCTTCCTTCCTTCCTGCCTCCTGCCCCCATATTGATCACTGTCCACCCCCCCACCCAATCACTCCTTCCCCCACCCGATCACTGTCCTTCCCCCAACCGGATCACTGTCCTTCACCCACCCGATCACTGTCCTTCCCCCAACCGGATCACTGTCCTTCACCCCACCCAATCACTGTTCCCCTGAACCAATCACTGTCCTTCCCCCCAACCCGATCACTGTCCTCCCCCCAACCCGATCACTGTCCTCCCCCCAACCCGATCACTGTCCCCCCCAACCCGATCACTGTCCTTCCCCCACCCGATCACTGTCCCCCCCAACCCGATCACTGTCCTTCCCCCACCCGATCACTGTCCCCCCCAACCCCATCACTGTCCTTCCCCCACCCGACCACTGTCCCCCCCAACCCCATCACTGTCCTTCCCCCACCCGATCACTGTCCCCCCCAACCCCATCACTGTCCTTCCCCCACCCGATCACTGTCCCCCCCAACCCGATCACTGTCCTTCCCCCACCCGATCACTGTCCTCCCCCCAACCCGATCACTGTCCTTCCCCCACCCGATCACTGTCCCCCCAACCCGATCACTGTCCTTCCCCCACCCGATCACTGTCCTCCCCCCAACCCGATCACTGTCCTTCCCTCTACCCGATCACTGTCCCCCCCAACCCGATCACTGTCCTTCCCTCTACCCGATCACTGTCCCCCCCAACCCGATCACTGTCCTTCCCTCTACCCGATCACTGTCCTTCCCCCACCCGATCACTGTCCTCCCCCCAACCCGATCACTGTCCTTCCCCCCAACCCGATCACTGTCCTTCCCCCCACCTGATCACTGTCCCCCCGCCTGATCAGTGTCCTTCATCCACAGCCTGATCAGCATCCTTCCCCCTCCATCATTGTCCTTCCCCCCATCACTGTCCTTCCCCCACCTGATCACTGTCCTCCCCCAACCCGATCACTGTCCTCCCCCCAACCCGATCACTGTCCTTCCCCCACCCGATCACTGTCCCCCCCAACCCGATCACTGTCCTTCCCCCACCCGATCACTGTCCCCCCCAACCCCATCACTGTCCTTCCCCCACCCGACCACTGTCCCCCCCAACCCCATCACTGTCCTTCCCCCACCCGATCACTGTCCCCCCAACCCGATCACTGTCCTTCCCCCACCCGATCACTGTCCCCCCCAACCCCATCACTGTCCTTCCCCCACCCGATCACTGTCCCCCCAACCCGATCACTGTCCTCCCCCCAACCCGATCACTGTCCTTCCCTCTACCCGATCACTGTCCCCCCCAACCCGATCACTGTCCTTCCCCCACCCGATCACTGTCCTCCCCCCAACCCGATCACTGTCCTTCCCCCCAACCCGATCACTGTCCTTCCCCCCACCTGATCACTGTCCCCCCGCCTGATCAGTGTCCTTCATCCACAGCCTGATCAGCATCCTTCCCCCTCCATCATTGTCCTTCCCCCCATCACTGTCCTTCCCCCACCTGATCACTGTCCTCCCCCAACCCGATCACTGTCCTCCCCCCAACCCGATCACTGTCCTTCCCCCACCCGATCACTGTCCTCCCCCCAACCCGATCACTGTCCTTCCCTCCACCCAATCACTGTCTCCCCCAACCCGATCACTGTCCTTCCCCCACCCGATCACTGTCCCCCCAACCCGATCACTGTCCTTCCCCCCACCCGATCACTGTCCCCCCGCCTGATCAGTGTCCTTCATCCACAGCCTGATCAGCATCCTTCCCCCTCCATCATTGTCCTTCCCCCCATCACTGTCCTTCCCCCCACCCGATCACTGTCCTTCCCACCCCCGCACATCAGTGCATACTTGCTGGGTTGTCTGTCCCCTTCCATACTTTTTCCATACAGCCACTTTTCCCTGCTAGACGTGTACTGACAAGCTATTTTCACATTATTCACACTTTCCTGCCATATAATTTGTAATGGCTGCATAGTATCCCATTGCGTGGTTTACCATAACTTAGTCATTAGGTTATTTCTCAAAGTTTTGGACATTAGGTTATTGGACATTAGGTTATTTCTCAAAGTTTTAAAAGGACAAGTAACATTGTATGAACATACTTATGGTTAAACACATGATTTTAATTTACATTTTAACTGTTAATTTAATTTTCTTTTTTTTAAAATAAGATTTTATTTTTAAATAATCTCTACACCCCACCCAACACGGGGCTCGAACTCATGACCTGGAGATCAAGAGTTGCACTCTCCAACAACTTAGCCAGCGAGGAGCCCCGATCTTTAAATTTTCAAAATATATAGATGTGGGGGTGCCTGGGTGGTGCAGTCGGTTAAGCGTCTGACTCTTGGTTTTGGCTCAGGTCGTGATCTCATGGTTTGTGAGACTGAGCCCTGTGTTGGACTCTGTGCTCAGTGGGGATTCTGCTGGAGATTCTCTCTCGGGCCCTCCCTCCACTCACACTCTCATGCACTCTCTCTCTCTAAAATAAATAAATAAATCTTCAAAATATATAGATGTATATTCGAGTAGGTGTGTGCACAAATGTGTGCATATACTTACTAGAGATAAGAGCATAATGAAGCTCTATGTGCTAAGCACTCATCACGCATCTTCAACAACAATCAACTTCTGACGATCTTGTTTTTCCTATAACAGGGGTTGGCGAACTACAGTTTATGGACCAAATCCAGACCCCTGTCTTTCATCTTTTTTTGTTAATAAAGTTTTATTGTCACACAGCCAGTGAAAAAATGTGACAGGAGGAGCCACTACGGTACTTCCCATGCTTTCCTGGGTTTAGAAACAAGTGCAGGTGTGAAATACTCTTGGCTGCCACTGTTGTTGGAAGTTAAGGAGAATTAGCTGTGTGGTTTAATCCTAAGAGGCTGTGGGGTGTGGGGACAAATGTGGGGCTCCAGAAGTCACAAACGCTTCCTGGTCGAGCTTTCCCAGGCTGCTGCTAAACGAGGGGTGGGAAGGCGTCAGGGCACCAGCCACCGTGACACACGCGGTCCAGCAGAACGGGGGTCTCTACTGACCAGCTAGCCTAGGACTGGTGGGCTCGGTCCCTGGAGCCTGAGCTTCCCTGCACTCGTGCTGTTTAGATGTTGCATCTCTGTCCGTGGCTGCCTTTGAGGAATGCTTTGCTCTGCTGTGGACGGGGTGGGTAATGAAAGTGGTCGGGGTGGCCACCGGCAGGCCCTGACGGTAAGAGGACACTGCCCCACAGGGGCCCTTGTATGGCCAGTTGTCACTTTAAAATTTTACCTTAAAAATGTCCCAGTTTAAGAAAGTTATTGCAAAACGACAGGAGCATGGCTTGTAGTAGGGGATTGGTAGATGTTCCCTATTATCATCACCCTGCTGCACGGAGAGGGAAACTGAGGCATGGGCATAGCGAGTAAACCTCCCCTAGCATCCAGCTTGGAAACCGCAGGGCAGGACGTGAACCCTGACAGTGCTCTGGGCTGCTCTCTGGGGGAGTCCCTGCAGAGAGGGGGGGCAGCTTGTGAGGGTCACTCTCCTGCCCCTCCCCCCACCCCCGTGGAAACAAAGGCAAGCACCTCCCCACTTTGTTGACCTGGGCCACCCTCTCCTGGTAGGGAGGTACCAGGCTTGTCCAACACCCACGGGAGAGGAGCCAGCCGGGTAGGGAGATAAGAACCGTTCTGGGCTGGGGGAGGAGCTTCAGGAAAACTCAGGATGGGGAGCCCTGGGCAGTGGGCGGCCCCAGCCCTTCCTGGCTCTATGCCATGGCAGTAGGAACCCCTCATGAACTTAGAGGCTCACAAACGGACAGCTTGGCCTCTTCTGTGTGATCTCTGGCCACCCCCCCAGGAGCCAGCAGTCGGACGTTCTCGGCAGATGACAGAAGGCTGGGGGAAGCACCCTCCCAGGGAAACTGCCCAGGTCACAGTGTGGCTGCTCTGGAAATTGTTGAACCACATAGCCAATGTTTCTCCAAGTCCCCACACACGTCTCGCCTCGTTGCCCATGAGTGGCCCGGCTTTGGGAGAAGGCCGAGAGAAGGGTAGTGAGGGTCATCCTGCAGAGGCGAAGCCACGCCACCTGCTGCCTGGGCCCACTGGGCTGGGAGGGGGCTGCCCCTCGCTGTCTCTGGTTTCTGACCAACACAAGCAGCAGGGCTATTTTGCACATAGTTGTAGGTCTTGTTTGCAAATGGCCGCGCTGCAGGATGGAGCGTGAGTTACTTGTGCATCCACAGTGAGATGGATTCCGGCCTCAGACGCTGGGGTGGGTGGGGGGCACAGCTCTGGGGAACAGCTGGCCCCGGGCAGGCCTCCCTGACTCCACTCAGCGGCGCTGTCTCTGAAGCCGACTCTTGGCAGTTGTGGTGCCCCTGCTGGCACGGGGAGGGCGGGGTCGGGGGGGAGGGTGGCAGACCCCCTGAGGCTGAGCTGTTGAAGGCCAGGCCGGCAGGGGCCTTGCCCTTCCCCCTGGCACGAGTGCTGGATGCCCGCCACCTTGAACCCTGAGGCACCCCGACAGAAAGGAGCTACCCCTGGGTGCGGGCGGGAACTCAGCTCACTCCGGTTGGCCGACGAGGCACCAACAAGCAGAAGGTGCCCGTGAGCTTCTTCTGGTTGGAACGAGGTGTGGACATTACTTGGATTGCTCCCCCCGGGGGAGACGACGATCTGATTTTAAAGACTCATGTAGCAAAGCCTTCCTGCAGCTGTGAAAATGCTCGTCTTCCCGGCGGGGCAGGAAGCAGTGCTCATGGTATAGGCGGCGGTGTCTGAGTCTGAGCGCACATGCTGTGCTTCCAGAGCCTGCCCTCGCCGCGGGTCAGGCAGTGACCCGGGCCTCACCTGCCAACATTTCCCTTCTGCATTCGTCTACACGTCGAGGGCAGCCGCGTGGCCGCAGGATTCCCGAGGCTGACTCCACTCGAAGGAGAGATGCCATCGGAAGTCCAACAAACCCGACCTGGGCCTCTGGATAAATGTCCACAATGACCTCAGATAATAATATAATCCAGATTTGGTGCCCTTGAGGGTGGGCCAGTGGCTGTCTCCTCGGAGAGCCTCCGGCTCCCCCTCCGTGGTGTGGGGGCAGCACTAGGAGGGCGGCTGGGGGGCAGGGAGCTCACACTCGCGCACACCTCCCACCTCAGCTCCTGCGTACGGTGAGCATTTGGTGGGTGCTTAGTGTTGCGTGTACACTCTAAGACAGTCTGAATGGCTGGGAAGATGGTGGCAGAGGACGCAGGGCAAGGACACAGAAGCCGAGCACGGCCGCCTGAATGAGGCTGAGCATGAGCCCAGACACCAGGCGCGGTGGTGCCGAGAGCACTGGGCAGGGTGTCGAGGAGAAGCAAGACTGCTGTTTTGGCTACCCGGGGATTCTGCCCTGGATAGGCTGGCCTGCTGGTCGTGCTTCACCACCTGCTCTCTGCAAAGGGGCGGGACAAACCCCGATGGGTAGCATCTGCCAGTGTCTCTGGTGTAAACACTCCCATGGTGGCGGTTGCTGAGCTGCTAAGGTGATGTTGCTAAAAGCAGAGCTGGGAAGACGTATAGTCCGTGCTTGAGAGTCCGAGCTGGCCCGGGGACACTGGACAGGCACCTGACACCAAGGACAGGGGGCCCTGCACGTCTCGGGAGCAGGAGCAGGTAGGCTCCAGCACGCCACTGCACAGGCTCCTCTTGTTTGGGGTGCTGGATGTGTGCAGAGATGGGGACCAGCCTCTCGGACCCGACCCTGCACCACAGCGGCAGCGGGAACCTTCCGTGGGACGGAAGGAGCACAGAGGTCATTTTGTTCAGTCTCTTGGTCAAAACAGGACTCTTTTTGATGAGCGCTCTTGGGAGGTGGTCCTGCAGCTCCGGACTTTGCAGGGGAGCCCTGGTGCTGCTGGGCACACAGAGAAATTCCTCGCTGAGCCGAAGGCCACGTCTCTTGGCTTGCTTCCCTTCCGCCACTGTTCCGCGGTCTGCAGCTCCACCAAACACACCTCCTGCCTCACCAGGAAAAGCTTCCAGTGGCTGGCTGTAGCTCTCATTCGCCCTAAATTTCCAGAATTGTCCATGGAAACAGCCCCACACCATTCCTGCGCTCCTGTCCACCCCCTCACCCCGTGGCCTGCTCTCACGTGGCCTGCTGGCGGGTCCCGGGTCCCCATCCCGGGTGTCCTTGGCTTGACGTTGCTGGTTCTGCTACTTCTCTCACTGTCTCACCCCTGTTTCCCTAACTGAAGTCCTTGGCCCCGGTGCTCTCCCCCTTGGGCTGTTGTGGTGCCCTTTTCGGCTGCCCTCTTGGTGCGGAGGCCCCTTTTCTGCCGTCCTTCAAGGCCGGACCAACGGCCAGCTCTGCCCGCTCCAGCCCCTGGCTGCTCTGGGCACCATCTGCACCACCCATGGCCTCTGGGTCACAACCCTCCTCACCCACTGCACACGGAGCTGGCCTCCCCGGCTGGGCCGACTCAACAAGGGCAGCCACCTCCCTCGCCCTGGTGTCACGGAGTCCTCGGCCCACAGCCACTGCCCCGTGGACCCTGGAGTGGACAGGGGCCAGGGTTCCATGTCTCTCCTTGCTGAGAGGAGCTTAGATGCTCCTAGAGCTGAGATAACCCCGTCATCACCCAGGCCGGGTGGCGGCTACCCGTGTTCGCTGTGAGCTCAGGTGGAGTCGTGACTCAGCAGGCAGGGAATACAGGTTTGCTCACTGATGGCTCATCCTCTGGGGAGTGCTGGCTAGTTGGTTCCCGTATGTGGATGTCCAGACGCCGGCCTGGGGGTTGCGTGGGCTGGGTTCTGGCTCCTCCACCTACAAGCTATGGGTTTAAACCTGGTCTGTTGCGAAAAAGAGCACACTTAGGAAAAGATGGCCGAGATGTCAGCATGTGGGTTCATGAATTACCTCGAGTGAACCACCCAGGTGGAGAAACGGAGCAAAGCTCAGCCCCAGAAGCCACAGGGGATGGCTCTTTAAAGGATGAGAACAGGGAAGGGGGAGGGTTTTGAGATCTTCCCCGGCTGTGCTGGGTCAATAAAGCTCTTTCCCACCGTCCGGTGAGAGCTGCCTTCATTTCCCCACCTGTCGAACGGAGCCAGTGGCTCTCACCTCCTCTCCATCCTCGGTTGTGTTGGGCAAATCACTTCACGCAGGAGAAATCTGTAATGTGGGTGCTGGGACCAGCTCTGTCTCTGGGGGGCCTTTGGCTGAAGTCACAAGGAGAGGCATTTAGATGGAACCTCCTCATCAGGAAGGAGCCCGCTCCTCCTGGTTTCGGGAGCCCTTGATCTCTGTGACCTCGAAGGGCTGGTGCTTGGAAACATGCAGTCCTCTGGCTTTGTGAAATCCAACCCGAATCCCCAGGTTAGTAAACTGACTCACATCTGGGCTTTAACGATCCCTCCGTTCCAGGGAGAAAATGATTTCTGCCGAGTGATAATCTATTTATAAATGATTGCATCTGCTTACCCATGACTTTATCTTCCACCATGGCTTGTGCTTTGACAACGCTTAAGGAAGAACAATTCGTAGGGGTGTAGAACGAAAAAGATACATTTTTCTCTGCTGACCTTGAAGGAGTCTGCTGGGATCGGTCCATTTTCTGGAATGCCTGATGTTTGGAATTGTGAGACAGTCTCTGCCTATTGTATGTGGCAAACATCTTCTGCCCTCTTGCCAATCTGAGCATGTTGCAATGAGCTGTGGGAGCCCTCCAGCTGAAAGCATTCTGCACCAGAGGTTGGTATTTGCATAGCAATTAATTTGTATTCCTACAAAAATTTTCATGGATTCAAGTTCTTCATAGAAAGAATGAACCAGAGGGTAAACTGAACCACAGATTAAAGGGCTCATGTCAGGCAATTCTTTGAACAGTTTTTTTATGGTTTTGAACCATCATTATTTGTAATATTCTCTGAAAAGCCAGCAAATAATTGTTTTCCCCCTACTGATTTTGTTCTTCCCTCTTAGCAAATATTGATTCTCCCCCTCCCCCCCCCCAAAGTCGGTCCTGAATGAAACCGAGATTAACAGGGCTGCTTTTGTTTAATACAATGAACAAAAACTTGTGTTTGGAGGGTTCGTGTCCTGCCAAAACATCTGTGCAAGGCCCAGATGGCAACCAGGCTCTGGAAATAGGGACCGGGAGTTAAATGCTTCTGCAGAGTCAGCAGGGAGAGTGAATATTGCTGCATTTTTATAGGCCTTACAAAAATAGCAACTTTTGAAAACTTCTTGGCAACAGAGCGCTTTTTTTCTAAAAAATCTGCTAAGAATGTGGGACTTCCCCATTAGATAACTAAGGAGAGAAAAGCCCGATTTATAATCAGAAAGTCTGCTCATAAGTACCGCCGTGGCACTTTGTGTCTCTAACACATAATGCAGGTGACAGGGCACCCTCCGGGGCCCTGATATTTCCCAGATATTGATGTGGCAGAGCTGTTCTTTTCTTCCACTAAATGGAAGCTATAAAGAGGGACTTTATTTGTCAGGAATGTCAAATGGGAGATTTTTGCAAAAGGGGATGTGGAGAAATTCCCGGGCAGTGTCTTGGAAGCTTTTCTCTTCCTTATTCTCGGCGGCTCCCGGAGCGCCAAAGTTGCGGCCTCTGTGCCGGGACTGAGAAATGAGTCTGAGAAGTGTAGGCAGGCCCTGGTGGTTCGGGAGGTTTATTGAGTGCCTACTGTGTACCAGGCCATGAATACGTGGTGAGGAATGAAGGAGGAAGGGTCTGAACTCACGACCTTAGGACGTTATGTGCGGTACAGTGTCCTAGGAGGCTTCAGGTCCCACAGTTAACGGCGTGGTTGGGTTCTGAGGGAGGACAAGCTTCTTACTACGGTCCTGGCCGGGGGTGGGGTGGGGTGGTGGTGGCAGTCTGCCTTCCTGCTCAGAAAGCAGGTGACTCCCAGTTTGTGTCGGTAGTTGTGAATTTTAAATCAGTGCAATCTTATTGCACGTATACTTTTGTTCTTCTTTTGCTCAAAATTACATTTGTGAGTTGCATTCAAGCGCTGCTGTTGTTGGGTCCTTTTTAATTTTATTTAAATTCAATTAATTCACATACAGTGTATTATTAGTTTCAGAGGTAGAGGTCAGTGGTTCATCAGTTGCATAGAACACCAGTGCTCGCTCCATCACGTGCCCTCCCCAATGTTCACCCCCATTACCTCTTCCCCCACCCCTGCCCCTCCAGCAACCCTCAGTTTGTTTCCTTAAGAGTCTTTTATGGTTTTTCTCCCTCTCTAATTTCATCTTATTTTATTTTCCCCTCCCTTCCCCTATGCTCCTCTGTTTCTTTTCTTAAGCTCCCCACATGAGTAAGATCATATGATAATTGTCTTTCTCTGATTGACTTATTTCTTTTTTTTTATTAAAAGGCTTTATTTATTTATTTGACAGAGAGCGACACAGCAAGAGAGGGAGCACAAGCAGGGGGAGCGGGAGAGGGAGAAGCAGGCTTCCCGCGGAGCAGGGAGCCTGACGTGGGGCTCGATCCCAGGACCCCGGGATCATGACCTGAGCCGAAGGCAGACGCTTAATGACTGAGCCACCCAGGCGCCCCTGATTGACTTATTTCACTCAGCATAATACCCTCTAGTTCCATCCACGTCATTGCAAATGGCAAGATTTCATTTTTTTGATGGCTGTGTAATATTCCATTGTATCTATGGACCACGTCTTCTTTATCCATTCATCTGTCTATGGACACCCCAGCTCTTTCCACAGTTTTGCTCTTGTGAACATTGCTGCTATAAACATTGGGGTGCAGGTGTCCCTTCGAATCACTGCATTTGTATCTTTGGGGTAAATACATAGTAGTGCAATTGCTGGGTCATAGGGTAGCTCTATTTTTAACTTTTTGAGGAACCTCCACACTGTTTTCCAGAGTGGCTGCACCAGCTTGCATTCCCACCAACAGTGTAGGAGGGTTCCCCTACTCCACAACTTCACCAACATCTGTTGGTCCCTGGCTTGTTAAGTTTAGCCATTCTAACTAGTGTGAGGTGGTATCTCATTGTTGTTTTGATTTGTATTTTGTTGGGTCCTTTTTATTGCTGGATTGTATTCCAGTGTGTGGCATCTATGCAATCTATTTGCCTATTCCCAGTTCAGTTAAGTTTTCCAGTGAATCTATCTAGATTTGGGGTTTTCTTGAGGGAAAAAAAAATCTCATTAATGATTCAGTTTCTTTAATGATTACAGGCTTGTTATTTCTTCTGATGTTTTGGTAAGTTTTTAGGATTATCAAATTTATTTGTAAAAATTATTGGAATTTTAAAAATAATATCCTCTTATTACCTTTTCCATATCTGTAGGATCTGTAGTAATGTTCCCATTCTCAGTTTTGATACTGTCTATATATGCCTCTATCTTTATTTTAATGAGTCTCACTGGAGTGTTGACAGTAATATTAGTTTTTTCCAATAACCCATGTGTTTTATCTGCTCTAATAAATGGTTCTTTTTTCTTTTATTAATCTGTGGCCTATTCACATTTTTTCTTGATATTTTTGTTGAATTTATTTTTGTGTTCTTTTCTTAATGTCCTGAGATGATGGTTAGCTCATATATTTTTAGATTTTTTTTCTAATATAGACATATAAGGTCATTTTCCCCCTCTAAATATTGCATTATCTGCATCTCACAAGTTTTATTATATAATAGTTGTTATTGCTCAGTAGAAATAATTTCTGATTTCCCTTGTGATGTTTCAAACCCATGGGTTATTCAAAAGTGTATTAATTTCCAAACACATGGGGATTTCCAGTCACCTGTGGTTATTATTTTGTAGCTTAATTGTAGCGAGAGAACTTGCCCTCTGTGATTCAGCCTTTGCTTCATGGTCCAGCATATGGTCAATTTTTGGGGGGGATTTGTTTCATATGTAGTTGAAAAAAATATATATTCTGCTGTTGATGGGCAGTATGCTCTATATATGTTAATTTTGTTGTACAAACTTATATCCTTCCCGATGTGATCTGCTCTAATTACCTGTTACTGAAATAAGTGTCTTAGAATTTCCCACAGAGAGTGTGTATTTGTTTTGCTGAGGCTCTATTAAAATTTTCTTTGTATATTTTGATACTATGTTACAAGGTACATACACAGGTAATATTCTGTTGTCATGTATATTATTTCTATTTTTTTAACCCACAGTACATTGTTACAATAATTTGGTCCATTTGTTTACCCCACCCACATTTACAATCTTTACTCCTTGAGGTTTCAATCTTTCATATGAGATTATTTTCTTTTCCCCTTAAAGTTTCCTTTAGTGAGGGTCTACTGGTGGGAAATTTTCTGTCATGTCTTGTTTATCTGAAATGCTTTTTTCCCCCTCATTCTTGAAAGACATATTTTCTGACTGTAGCATTCTAGAATTCTAGATTGCCATTTCCCCCTCCACACATCAAAGATTTCATTCCACTATTATCTGGCTTCGATTTTTGTTGCGACTAAATTAGTTAACTTGTGTTCCTTTGAATAAGTTAGCCTCGTTTTTTCTCTTACAGGTTTTTCCTTCATCTTGAGTGAAATGTAGTCTCTTTACAGAGTGCATCCTGTTTTAGTGCTTAATGTTCATGTATCAGTCTCTCTATTATATTTTCTCTGTTTCTCTGTGGTATATTCTGCATAATTTCCTCTGAGTTTTTTTCCAGTTTACTAATCCTCTCCTCAGCCAATAATGTTAATTTTGTCCCTTGTATTTGTCATATTGATTATTGTGTTTTCAATTTCTACAAGTTCTCTCTGAATCTTTTTCACATTTGCTAAGTCACATAGTAAAGTTTTCTGTGTACTACAGAGATTCTCAAACTTGTATTTTTTTTCTTTAAACACAGTACATAGACTGAAAATGACAAGGTCTGAAGCTTTTCAGGTCTGATTTTGCAATTTGTTTTTTCTATGTGGCTCACTGATGGTGACTTGTTTTGTTGTGTCCTTGATTGGTATTTTCTGGGAAGCACTCTTTTCTTAAAAATGTGTGTGAATATTCTTTGAGGCCTAAGGTGAAGATGTACTCCTCCAGAGAGAGAATATGCATCCATTTCTGTCCAGTTTTTAGGGAAGGTTTTAGTACAGGAACACTTTAAATTCAAACTATGAAGTTTTATAAACCACACAGGTGATGTGAACTTGGCTGCACATTCTACAAGGGGCTGGTATGGCTACAATTTTTCAGGGACTGTATTTCCCTTCTTTGATCAGAACCAGGGTGGTTCTCTTGCCAGTCCCTTCTGGGTTTTCTATACTCAGGAGAATATAGTCCTTTGTAGTCCAGACTTTAAGGATGTGAAGGATGGGAGTCTCCAGTCACACTCCTCCAGGGGGGAGCACTCCTTCACCTCCCAACCCTGCTTTCTCCTCTCCCATCTTGTACATTCTTGCTCTCTATGTTTAAATTCTTCCTCCCTGTAAAACCCCATTCACTCCTTGTTAATTTTAAAGTCAATGTTTGGTCAGATTTATCTATATACTTACTAATTTCACTGCTCTTCATTCCTGCATGTATTTTCAGCTTTCTCTCTGAAATCATTTTCTTCTTCTTGAGGAAAACTTTAGAATTTTCTTTAATAATAGTCTTCTGGTGATGAATGCTCTCAGTTTGTTTTTTTTTATCAGAGAGTTTCTGGTCATTTTATCTTTATTCTTAAAGGATTTTTTCACTGAGAATATGACATTGGGCTGATAGTTATTTTCCTTTAGTACTTGGAAGATACAGATCCTTTATATTTTCACTTTCACTATTCCTGCCAAGAAGTCAGTTATCTATCTAATAGTTGCTCTTTTGCAGACAATATTTTTCCTGCCCCTTGTTGCTTTAAAGATAATTTTTCTTGTCTTTGTCTGCATTTTCACTATGAAGTGTTGAGGTATGATTTACTTTTTATTTATCCAGTTTGGAGTTCACTAACCTGTGTGAATCATCTTTAAATTGATGCCTTTCATCAGGGAAAATTCCTAGTCATTATCTCTTCAAATATTGCTTCTGACTGCTCTTTTTCTCTTCTGTTGTGTGTGTGTGTGTGTGTGTGTGTGTGTGTGTGTGTGTACGTAAAGTTGGTATATGTAAAATTTTCTCAATTCTCCATATATACCAACTGCTTTATTTTTCTTCCTTCTACTTCATACTTTATTTTGGATACTTCCTTCCTGTTTGTCTTCTAGCTCACCAATTCTCTCTTAAGCTGTGCTTTCTAAACTGTTGTCAAAATCATCCATTTAGTTTTTTTGAAAAAAAAATCAATTATTTGATTTTTTAATACTTTTTACAATTCTGAAGTCTTTAAAAAATATTTTCCAGTTCTCTGTGAAATTTTTCAATATTGTCTTTACCCTTCCTGAACATAACTATTCCAGAGCCTGTGTCTTCATCTCAATGTTTGGAACACATGCTTGTCTTTTTCAATTGGCTATTATTTTTGCTGGATTTTGTTCGTATTGTCTTATCTCCTGTGCCTGCTTATCTTTGATTTTGTGCTAAACATTGTGTTTGAAAAATTGTTGTAGAAGTAATCAGAGAGCTAGGGTGATGTTATCTTTGTTAAAAAAATATTTTTGTGTTTGCTGGTGCCTAAAGATACTAGCAATGGGGGACTCACCTGAGATTTTCTGGGTGATCCAGATGATTCAGAAACACCTGCAGTTTGTTCAAGGGCTCTTTCGCTTCTTATTCACCCTTACTTTCAGAGACAGCATTTTTTTATTTCTGTCCTAAATGTTGGGGGGCTTAATAGTAACTCCACTCTTAGTGGACCAGGTCTCTAATTTCTGTATCCCTAACCCCTGAGTCTGTGAAAAGCATGAAAGTGGACCCAAACACTGGGCTCACTCCTGTGGAATTTTTTCTTTTTCCAGGTCATACTCTGGTAATTCTTGATTACCTTCTTATGTTTACTATCTTGCATTCATTAGCTTGCTAACAACTCTAAACAGATGGTTTTCTTAAATGTTATTCAGCTTCTCCATTTGTCCTCAGAGTGGAGGATTTTCCACAATCACTTAGTTTGCCATTTCTGGCATGGTAAGTTATTGTATCATTAAACACATATATATCTTTTGGTTAATGACTTCTAATTTAACAGCTTTGTGCTAAGAAACACGATCTGTATGAATTTTTGAAATTTGGTGAGACTTGCTTTATGACCTAATTCATGGTCAATTTTTATCTAAGTGCTTCATTTGTGCTTGGGAAAAATGTGTCTTCTCTATTTTTTTTTTTTTAAGTAGGCTCCATGCTGGGCATGGAGCCCAGCACGGGGCTTGAACTCATGACCCTGAGATCAAGACCTGAGCTGAGATCAAGTTGGATGTTTAACTCACTGAGCCACCTAGGTGCCCCTATCTTCTCTAATTCTTTTTAAGACTGTTTTTTTTTTTAAACAGATTTTACTTATTTATTTGAGAGAGAGAGAGCGAGCACAAGCAGGGGCAGAGCAGAGGGAGAAGCAGGTTTCCAGCTTACAGGGAGCCCGATGCGGGGCTCGATCCCAGGACCCCACGATCATGACCTGAGCCGAAGGCAGACACTGAACGAACTGAGCCACCCAGATGTCCCTTCTCTAATTCTTAAGGATGGATTTCTACATGTGCCTTATAAATGAGGCATTTTATGATTGCAGTCAAATATTCCATACACTTATTGACTTTAATCTTATTAACCTATTAGTAATCAAGAAAGATGTATTGAAGACTGGGTATTAATTTTGTCAGAATTTCCTTACAGTTCTCAAAATATAGAAAGCAAAAGTTAATAGACTGTTGTATTACGTTCCTAAATGTTCCCCGTCTGTGAACCTGTATGGTTCACAGGAAGGGTAAAGATTTCCCTGTGTATCTTCTCAAATGTCTTCATGACCATGAATTTGGCTTTTTCACGTTTTGTCCTGTTTTACACACTGGATTTGTCTCACCTGCCTCCTCATTGCCCTGAGGCTGCCTGCACATGTTCTTCTGTGGAGTTTGTATTGTCTGCCCACGTGGGCAGCCTGTGTGGGATCTATTGCATCTCCCCATCGAGCTGTTTCTCTCCCTTCTTCCCCCAGCACTGTGGGCTGCCGGGGTGCAGGGAGTGGGTGGGTGGGCTTGCTGGAGGTGTCCCTCTACCTGCACGGCCAGGAGCAGTTCATCAACAGGCTGGGATGTTGTGGAGGATCCTGTAGCAAAAACCGCACTTGACTCACTGTGAATCCTGGTGTGAATGCGTTGGCCAGCTGTTCTGGATATGGGTCACTGGTGGAATTCCCACATCTTACTTTCCTCCCCAGTAACTGCTCCCAGATTCCTCCTCCATGCTTCTTCCTTGGTGCAATCTCAGAAGCGTCTATGTCTGAAATGAGGTGTATTTGCAGAAGTGTGGGAGGGAGGAATGGACTGGAGACCAAGGGCATTAGGGAGGCCCTTTTGTTTGCCCTGTGTTTGCTCTGGTGGTGCTCTTCCGCTGAGGGTGGCCACGCTTCTTCCATGTCTTCACTCAACAGGAGGCTTTGCCTGTTGCCTGGCATGGCTCGCAGAGTCTGTCCACATGAATCTCTCAGCCTGTCCTCAGCCCAGCCTGGCTCCTGGGACTGCCTGCTCTAGGCTGAGGGGTCTTCCAATAGTTATTTCCCGGTGCACCCCTCTGGGCCTGTGCTGCATTATGGATTAGATTGCCCTGACGCACTTTGTGCTCGACCAACCCCGCCTATGTCATGCATTCCAGGATTTCTAGAAGTCTGCTTCATTGGCAATCCTTCTCGTTTCCAGGTATCACTGCAGACTATGTTTCACTTCACCTTTATTTAATCATTTCAGTGGGTTTTCAGAAACTGGAAGCACACGTGGGCACAAGGTGTTTGAGGTCTAGGTTTTCTTTTTATCAGAAAAACAAACAACACATAGACAAACCCCCAATTACTGAACAAGAGCTAAGAGATGGTGCATCAACACGCCACTGGACTCCGAGTGGAGAGACAGGCTGGGAGTCCTGTCTGAGCACCCAGCTCCTTCCTACATCCTTCCTTGGGCCCTCAGTTTAGCTGTCTTTCTACCTGCAGAGATAGAAGGAGAAAATCATAGTTTAAAAAGGCAAAACGCAGACAGGCTGGTTTTCAATCCTAGCTGCTATTGCCAGGGAGATATTGAATGGGAAGTGGGGACACTCGGAGATGGAATTTCATATAAAGAAAGTGGGGAAGTCCAGCAGGGAGCGGTCAGCTCAGACCGTATCTGTCTCTGTCTAAAGTCCAGGTAGCCATCCCTTCGAAGCTTTCAAGGGTGGCCCAGGAAGGGTGAGTTCTGGGTGCAACAGCAATGAGGAATAGATGTAGACGGATAGACCTCAGGTGGACAAAGTCTGTCCACACACAACTCTATTAACCAGGGGAATGGAAGGTGTGGGAAGGAGGGAGATTACATAAAACCCCAGACCTGGAAAACCGGACCTGGCCAGCTCCAGGCCATCTGGTTGGGTGTGAACTGTGGCTAAGACAGAGTGAAGTCCTCTAGATTGGTGTTTCTCAAACTCACAAATATCTTGGAGATCTTATCAAAATGTAGATTCTGATTCAGTGGGTTTGGGGTGTGGCTTGAAAATCTGCCTTTCTAACAGGCTCCCGGGTGATGCTGATGCTGTTGGTTTGGGGACCACACTGAGCACAAGGTTCTAAAGGAGCCCCTTCGTTGCTTGGTAGAGCTCCACGAAGACCAGCGATTGCTCAGTGTCGTCCTAACTCTTCTCGTGATCACACAGATACATCAGATTTGGCATATTTGTTCAAAAACAGTCTCATGGCTTTATATCATTCTTGTTTCCTGGATGAGAAAATTGCACATGGATTTTATTAGCTTTGGATTCTCAAAGGTCTACATAGCTAAGATTTTTCCCATCAGTGTCACTGATATTAGCATAATAACTAAACATCTTTGTAATTTTGGAAATTACTCTTCATCTTCAGAAATAACAATAGGTAATTGTAAAAAGACAGAACACACCTAGCCCAGTCCCCTGGTGGCCTCATGGATCTCTCCTGTCCCATGAACTGAAGATAATAATCATGAGATTATTATCCCCAAAGCTTAGGGAGGAACAGGGAAGTATTGATCCGTTTCTGTTCCTGGAATTTATAGGCAGTTTTTAATCCTAGCAGGCAGGAGACAGCGAGGAGCCTTGTATCTGTGCTTCCTGAGCTAACCAGGGCACATGCTTGCCCTGCTTGAACAGAAGCCATGGCTCAGTCGTTCTGATCAAGCAGCCTTGGTGGTCGTGGAGGTGGGCGACCCACTGACCACAGGTGCATCCTCCCATTTCCCCCCAAATCTGAATCATCCTAGGGGTCTTTCTCAGGACTCCTTCTCCAGATCACTGTTGGTGTTATAGGAGTATGTTTCCCAGGGTATTTACGGACTTCCCACCAAGCAGAGGGTCGCCATGATGCTTGGACAACACTGTAGACGAGATCTGGAGAGGCCAGCTCTGATGGTGTCGCACGGGCCGCATCGGCAGCCCCTTGAAGGCCATTGGTTACTGTTCTGCCGTCCTGGGGAATCCGCAGAGGCCGTGCTCCCTTAGCTCGTGTGTCAGAAGCTCCTACAGGTCATCGGCAGGGGACTGGGGGGCATCTCTGTTGTCCTGGCGGGGGGTGTAGGGAGAGGATGGATGGTGCAGGGGCCATGGGAGCAGACCGGCTGCAAACCCAGCCTGGAAAAAGGGACTGCCCTGCCTTCAGGGACCTGCAGCCGGCCTGGGTCCCTGACACAGCCCCCCGGAGCAGCTGTGCGTCTGCCCAGTGCTGGTCCAGAGTCCCTCATCCTCCGTGAAGACTAGGAACACAGGCATTGGTTTTCTGGGTTTTTCTTTCTCTCACCAGGGCCCAGGCATCTCTCTCCCACTCCCCACCATGCAAGGACACGGTCCTTCTCTGTTTTGTATCCCCCAGCCCTAAAGTCCTTTGGGGGAAATTAAAGCAAAGAAAGGGTGAGGGTGGGGTAGGTGGCCTCATCACATCTGGTTAGGGGGATGCTGACATTGGAGTGCCCACTCCAAGGTCTTTGAACTAATCCATATGCTTCTGATCCATGCAACAGCCTATGGGGGAAACTGAGGCAGTGGGTGAGTGAGTGCCTTTCCGGAGGTCATGTGACAGGGAGGTGACACATCTGGGGGAAGTCTGGTTCTCTGACGCTGGCTGCATCAGTGCTTGGAGGGACCCCCATCCACAGCAGGACAAGACCCGCCTAGCCAGGGTCCGTCCTTCAGGAATCCTGGCCATGGGGTGCTCAGCCGTGCTGCCTTCACGGGGTGGCGGGTGGGCTGTAGGCAAGGGGAGAAGGAACAGCAGGTGTTGGGCCCCCAGAAAGCACTCGGGCCCATCCCTCTGCAGGCTCCCTGTTGGGTCCCAGAACAGCGGGCTCCGGGCCATTCCCAGCACCTGCTGCCAGGCTGAGCCCAGAGCTGAACAGGGCAGGCCGGAGATTCCAGCCCCCTCCAGCCCCCACTGCCCCGGACAGTTCACTCAGCGCAGCCCCCGGCCCTCGGTGACACGGGCGAGCTGCTCCCGAATGGTAGTGGGCGCTGGCTGCCGCTCTCGTGTGGGCACCCTGCGGGCCTGTGGCGCCCTTGGCCCTGTCTGCAAGGGTGGCCCTGCCTGGGGTTGCCATGGGCATGGCCCCCAGGAGTGCAGAACCAGGGGCAAATGTGGGAGCCTCACCCGGGGCCTCAGCTCCAAGCTGCTCATTACGCTGCATGTTTTGTGTTAAATTACCTTCCTCCGTGAGAGCGTGTTTTATTCCCACTCTAAGTACTGTTGACAGATGTGTTAATTCATGTATTTAAACAGATATTTAGCAACCAGCAGAAGATTCAGCTAAAAATAGGTCATCTTTCTAAATAGGCTCTTTGACATCAGGCTGATGCTCACGGCTGTCAACACCGAACTAAGGGAGGCCGTGTTCAGCAGGAAGTGGGTTTTAGGAGAGCAGGAGGCCTGGCATACCTGCCAGAGGTGCATGTTCCCCTCGGGGAGACGGAGGTCCGGCCCAGCAGAGAGCTGGACATGGGAGCCCTCTGGGCCTCTGGGGCCTCTGCTCCCAGGGCCCTGTGCCCACCACAGCTCCCCCTTGCTCTTTGTAAAATGAGGGGTTTGTACTGAGTGTCTCAGAAGTTCCCTTTAAACAAATGCTTGTGGTCCCAGGAAAGCAGGGAGGCCCCAGAAGAGGGATGGGGAGGCTGGGAGGCAGTGGCCTCCCAGAGAGCAGCAGGGCTGGTCCAGGCACATCCTAGGGGCTGGGGACCAGCCGTCGACCCTTGGCTCCAGACCCGAACCCACCTGCCTGGCCAGGATGGATGCCCACCCAGTCCTTGGAGAGGGTGTGTCTTGTTTGCCAGGGAGCACAGCCCACCCAGGAGGAAAGACTGTCTCCCAGGGATGCAGGAGATACCCCTGCCCCTTACTTCCCAGGATAGAGAAAGTATGGACTCTGAGTTGGGGTCTCAGGCTGGTGCTACCACTCCAGCAGGGTAACCTCGCAGGGGTGGCCCCTTGGTCCCTCCTGTCCACTCGGCTATACACCTGGAGGCCCTACTGGGCAGAGAGGCAGGCGAGGAGCCCATGAAGGTGAGGATGCCCTGTGGCCTCTAGAGCTGGATAGCTTGGATCCTAGGGCAGCCCCAGGCCTCTGTCTCCATCCCAGGACAAGTATGGCTACTCTAGCAGATGCCACCTCAGAATCCTTCTCAACACAATGATCTAGGAAGCCCCTCCTGATGAATCAGAGTTGGCAGACAAGTTGAAATCCATTTGTCATGTCAGTAGAGACAGAGGGTCTGGGGAGGGGGCCCTTGCTCCTGTTATCCCTGACGAGACAGGGTCAGGGCCTGTAAGGCGGGGGGGGGGGGCGGTGCTGTGACCATAACCTGGGGGTGAAGCAGGGGGAGCCAAGAGTGGCAGGGGCGGCAAAGGACTGCCTTGGCTGGAGCTTGGGTGTGGGCTCAAAGGTTGCTCCTTAGCCAGGGAGGAGCCTGGGGGAGAAGCAGGTTTGTGGGAGGTGGGGACCTCCGTGGGTGCTATGGGCCCACCTGCTGGCTGTCCAGTGACCTCCAAGGAGAGGCTGCGTGCAGTTGTCCATGCTGGGAGGTCCCAGCTGAAGGCTGAGGCCCAGGACAGCTGGACATAGCCTTGGGTTGATGGGAGAAGCCCATGCTTCTGCTGCCTGCGGGCAGGAGGGGGATGCGGGAGCAGAGCAGTGATGGGGGATGTAGAGAGGTGGCAGTTCTTTCTTTCTTTCTTTCCTTTCTTTCCTTTCTTTCCTTTCTTTCCTTTCTTTCTTTCCTTTCTTTCCTTTCTTTCCTTTCTTTCCTTTCTTTCCTTTCTTTCCTTTCTTTCCTTTCTTTCCTTTCTTTCCTTCTTTTCTTTCTTTTCTTTCTTTCTTTTTCTTTCTTAGAGAGAGAGCTCACAAGCAGAGGAGGTGGGGAAGAGGGAGAGGGAGACAGAGAATCTTAAGCAGGCCCCACACCCAGTGCAGAGCCCAATGCGGGGCTCCATCTCACAACCCTGAGATCATGACCCGCACTGAAATCAAGAGTTGGAGGCTTAACCAATGGAGTCCCCTGGCGTCTGAGAGCTGGCATGTCTAACATGCTCCTAGGTGGCACCCATGCTGATGGTCATCAAGAATCGCGTTTGGAGAGGAAGACTCTGGACTGCAGCTCTGTGCGCTGGGGTGGGAGAGGCAACACGTTCTGGGAAAGGAAGTGGCCGAGCAGGCAGTACCCAGAGCCCCAGGGGGCAGCTGGCAGGCAACCACCTGCTGGGACCTGGGGAGAACCTAGCAGGCATCTGGGGTGTAGCTGAGGGGCACCTGTTGGGCCTCAGCTGCATACCCGGTTGGCACCTGGTGGGCACCTGGATGGCCTGTCTGCAGAACTCACTGCTCCCTCGACCCCCACCCAGATGACCCCAGGACGTTTGTGGGATGTGAGGACTCATGGCTGGGGAGCTAGACAGGCAAACATTTCTTGTCTTCTCCATGCTAAATAAGCCACATGGACTACATTAAGACCACTATTCTCATGATTTGGGCCTCCTCACAAAGGTTTGTGAGAGCCCACACAGGGTGATGGGCTGGAACGCCTGCGCCCCTTTAATTAATCTTTTATGGCCAATTTCTTCTTGGTCCCATGTGCTCTAGGGCCTCTCTTCCCCACCTGACTCCTTGGACCCATTCAGTCACAGATCCTGTATCGGGGGTGGGAGTAGCTAATTAAGAGGATGCTGGTGGGGGGAATAGGGGCCTGAGCCACTGGTGGGTGTGGTTTTCATTTCAGAACGTGGACCGGCAGACGTGGCGGTTTTCCTGAATGTGGTCCCTGCCCCTCCCACTGCCACCGTCATCTCTGATCTTGGGGCGGTGGCCACTGGGTGTACCCATATCACTGATCACTTCTCCCTCTCTCGGTAGATGGCAAGGTGCTAATTATTTGTAGCAGGAATCAGCTGGGTACCGCAGGAGTGAGCCAGAAAAGGGAAAATAACTCCCTGACAACACCCCACAATTAGCTTAGTTGGTGCCCCTGGGCCAGCCCGGGGCGGGTAGGAAGTGTGAAATCTGTTCATCTCAGACGTGCACACTCATTCCTAGACTGACAGGGTGGGTGTCTCCCTGCCCTTTGGTTATGGGGTGCTTCCTCCACTGGTCCACAAAATGAGTCTGCCAGAGTTGGGGGTGATGATGGTGGTGAGGGGCTGTCGTTAGTGAGGGTGGGTAGGGTAGGCCACCCTGAGCCAGTGACTTGGGCCTGGGGCCTGAAAGAGGCCAGTGGTGAGCCAGACCGACCTGGGCAAGGCCTGGGTGGGGGGATGTTGCTCCCATCCTGGAAGGCAGAAGCTGGGTGAAGAAGACAGAGCAGGAGAGTGTCAGCCGACAAGCCGGAGCCCCCAATGCAGGGACTCCAAGGGGCGGGGGGGCTGGGGGTTCCTGCAGGTGTGATGGGCTGTGGGGCATGGTCACAAGAGCTGATCTCTGGGCTAACATGTTGCTTGTGCCCCTGTAGGAAGAATAGGCTGCACGTGTGAGTGTGAGTGTGTGTGCACGTGTGAGTGTGTGACTTAGTGTGTGTGAACATGTGAGTACTTGTGACTGAGTGTGCGGTGTATGTGTGTGTGCATGAGTGTGAGCTCATGTGAGTGTGTGTGTTGTGTGCATGAGTGCGTGTGAGCACGTGTGAGTGCGTGTGGTGTGCGCCTGAGTGCGTGTGAGCGCGTGTGAGTGCGTGTGGTGTGCGCCTGAGTGTGTGTGAGCACGTGTGAGTGCGTGTGGTGTGTGCCTGAGTGCGTGTGAGCACCTGTGTGTGTGGTGTGCGCCTGAGTGCGTGTGGGCACGTGTGAGTGCGTGTGTGGTGCAGGTCAGGAGTGCCACGCGGGGCCCGTGGGAGGTGCGGCGATCGTCCTGGTAAGAGACGAGGCTCCGTCAAGGAGGCAGAGGTAGAGTGAGGCAGGTCACAGTCCGAGTTGGTCTGACGTTAGCCCTGAAAACATTTGCTCACGTGTCAGGTGTGGGCGGGCGAGAGGGGATGTCGGCACTGGCGCCCAGGGTTTGTGTCTGGGCGGATGGATGAACAGGGGTCTGCCTCCTGAGTGGGAGAAGATGTGGGGGAGAAACGGGCTGGGATGAAAGGTAACCATTCCCTTTGGGATGGTTTCCTCCCCTGGACGCCCCCATATGTGCCCCGAGGAGGCTGCAGAGCCCAGGAGGTCTGCACCCCAGAGCCTGGGTGCAAGGGAGCGAGGAAAACCTCACTGCAGCGGGAGGTGCCATGTGACCAGGTCTCAGGCAGCCCAGGAGGCTGGGAAGCCGTTGGGGTCCCCGCCTGCGGCGGAGGCTTGCCTTTGTTCCGTGGGGTGTGGGTTGGCGGGGGGCAGTTTGCAGACAGGCCGCAACTGTGTGTCAGCAGCCGCAGCTGGGGAAGTGCTCCGGTCCTGGAGGTGGACGCAGGGGTGCTCCCCTGTGCTCACTGCCGTCCCCCGCCTGCCACACACGTGCCCTTGCGTCCTTTGGTGAGCTCGCACATTAGGAGCATGTCCTGCAGAATGGCGTTCACACGGTTCCTGGAGAAGCATATCAGAAGGTCAGCAAGATGACCGGCAGCGCCTGTCCTAGGGCTGCCCTTGACATTAACCGTCAGGTGGGAAGGGCCAGAGCCGCCCCAGGGCATCACCTGCACTCCCCCCCTCCTGGGGTGAGAGCAGCTCCCCGTCCTTCTGAGGATCTGGGTTGATTACCCTTGGGACGGTGGCTGCTTTCCTTGCCTGCCGCCCCTTGGTGGAAGCATGTTCCTCTGGGACCAGGCCCTCTGGACGCACATGGCCAAAGTCTGCCAGGACGGGAGGCACACATTTCCCAAGTAATGGCCCTCGCCGTGACAGTGACAGGACTAGAACCCCAAGAGGCCTTCTCCATGGTGGGAGGTATGGGATCCATGATTTGTGCTGGATCCTGACAAACTTAACTGATGTCGCTGGCCCTTGTCCACCCACCCTCTGGAGCGCTTGTGCCTGATGGAAGCCTCCAGCGCTGGACATGTGATCACATGAGCCAACGATCGTCCCGGGGGATGGAGGGAAGCAAGGGGTGAGTATTGGCTTTGCCTTTCTGTGTGGAGGGCGTCTGCCAAGCAGCATTTTTGCCTCACTGACCACCGGGCCACACACATTTCTGCCATGGCCCCAGCATGACCTCTTGGGCTTGAAGGACCTGAGGCCTGGCCCCCCGGGGTCTGTTCTGACCTCTGTCATTCTGGAGGCCGCAGGAAGAGGCCCCCATTTCCGATGTGCACAGGTGGTGTGGAAGTCTCGGGAGGACGAGGCTCCGTCCCCCTGCCTGTGGTGTGGGGGACTCACCACTTACTGGTGGGTGCGGTTTGAATTGAGGATTCCAGGGATCTGCCTCCTTACATCCAAAGCGGTAGAGCAGAGAGGGTCTGCTCCCTGGCGCATTGTCCTTAGAGTAGGGGCTGTCCTGGCACTCACGGGGTATCCGGATGTAAGAACGCCTCTGCTGTGCCGAGGACGTGGCACTCTGCAGAAGTAGAGTAGAGATTGCGAACGGCCTGACTGGGGAATTTGGTACACTGGGAAAGAGAGGGTCCTCCTAGGACATTTTGTGGGATAGTCGGGAAAGTATTCTCTTTAAAGCTGAAGTCCCAAAGGGACCCCCAAACTAGAACCCAGTCGCTGCACTTGGCTGGCACTTTACAGTTTACAAAGCGCTCTGCATACGGCACCCAGGCTGCTCCGGCAGGGATTTCTGCGCGGTCTCTCGATCTGTGTCTCCCTCCGCCCCACACCTGCGAAGCCGCTGTTCGGAGCGCCTTCCTCCTCTATCCCGTGCGCCCTTACGTTTCCCCAGTCCTGGGTTTTCCATGCATGCCAACCCGCTGTTTTCCATTCAACACTTTGCAATTAAAATGCGTGTGCAGGGCTGTTTAAGCCACAGACACATCCAGTGTGAGCCGTGTTTACACAGCAACTGGTGACCACTTAATTACACAGTAATTGCGGCACACAAAGTCAGGGCCGTGTCATTAGCATGGATGCCCCGTCTTCCAAAGCACAGGGGGGCCGCGCCGTAATTGCATTTGGGCCTTCCGAGTGCGGGGGGACAGATCCACCGCAGCCTGTGATTATCAAGCATGTATGTGATGTGTATCAAGTGAGCAAACCCGGGGGGGCTGCCATGTGGAGACTGAGCCAAATCAAAGCCCCGCTGCGGAGGCGGCCGAGGCCTGGCGGGGAAGCCACCTCCGCCGGGCTCAGGACGTTCCTATACGTCTTCAGCCGGCGGCCCCGAGAGGAGGGCACACAGCCCGGGGCCACCGACACGGCCCGGGCAGCTCACGCCGGGCTTGGGGGCCGCCGAGAGACAATGGAACTCGATTCCACCTGCAGCGGGAATGCTTGGAAGGATTTTAAGGAGCAGACACATTTTTCAAGGATGACCTTGGTTGGCATGTGGGTCACAGAAAGAGCCCAGTGCTGGGGCGCCCAGTTGGTGGGGTGCAGGTGGCAGTGAGTGGGAGAGAGCAGGGCCTCCCGCATGCTTTTCTCCCTCCCTCCTGTCTCTGTGTTCCTGTGGGCTCGTCCCGTTGTCTCCCGCAGCCGGATGCTGGCGTCCAGCCTGGCTCAGGCTACATCCTTCCCTTGCCCCAGACGGTATCTCTCTGGGCAAGCTTGTCCATGCCCCCTGCCCACCTGTGCCTGTGCACTTATGGGTCCAGATTTACCCCCCTGCCCAGGTATCTCCTCTGGTTTTCCACTCCCTTACCTGCCTGCCTGTACATCTCCTCATGGGTTTCTTGAAGACTCTTCAAGTTCTCTGCGAAGGTTTCTTCCTTCCAATCGTTGACAGTGCTCATTGACCAGATATATAAGGCCGTGCACTCCTTGCTCTCAGCCTGACTGTCAGTCCCTGTCTCCCACCACAGCCCCCCTTCTTCTGGACACCCCGGCCACTTTGGGCTCTTCATTTCCTGGAGCATGCTGTGTTCCCCAGGACCACAGGGCCTTTGCACAGGCTACCGTCTTGGGACAGCTCATCCTTTCGTCTCGATTTCTTCTGTTTCACTCTTCTTCCTCTTCCAGATCTTAGCTCGGGCCTTGTTTCTTGGAGGACCCTCATAAGGCGTCCTGTTTGGGCCAGATTCCTTTGTCGGGTGCCTCTTAAAACTGGGATCCTTCCCTTGTTCACAGTCCTGTATGCTTGTTTGGTCACTATTGGGCTCGTGCAGTGGACTGTGTGTGCTGCCATACTAGTTCTCGTTCCGGCTGGAGCCCGCGGGACGGCCGTGGCACTGGGCACATGGCAGGTGGAGTGGCTGGTCGAGCTGGCAGGACTTGTGTTGAGCTGAGGAGAGATCGACAACCACTTACTCATCCAGTAAGCACCCGCCGGGGGCCTGCTCCGCCCCGAGCCTGCCGATCTGTGGGGGTCCCGTGCAGCTGTGCTCCAGCAGGAGCCCCGCAGGAGGCTCTGGACAGAGGAGGCCCGGGCTCACCAGGCTCTGGATCGGACTTGGGGCCAATCAGTCCTGCCTGATGGACTTGGGATTTTTCTGGAGATGAGGGGCAAGAGAGAGCCCTGGACAGGGGGAGGTGGGGGCGGCTGGGAGAGTGCTCAGGGTATAAAAGCATCACCTTTGCTATGACCCGCACCCCCAGGGCACTGACCTCCCCCTGGACATGGAGACTGGAGGGCGCTGTGTGGGCCCAACTGTGGGCATGAGGGCCACTGACTCACACAAAATACCATGTGCCCTTCACAATGGTCAGGGCTGAGGTGAGTGAGACGTCCCCCAAACACATTATTCTCCCAGAGGCTGCGGGGTTTAAGGAGTCCGAAGGATGAATCTGAACTATAGGATCAAGGGAGCCTGGGGACTGAGCTGGAGAAAATGAGACTGATATGGCCCCGGGTCAGCAGGGAGATGCCCCGGGTCGGTGGGGAGGTCAGCAGGGAGACGCCCTGGGTCGGCAGGGAGGTCAGCAGGGAGATGGCCTCGGGTCAGCAGGGAGATGCCCTGGGTCAGCAGGGAGGTCAGCGGGGAGATGCCCCGGGTCGGCGGGGAGGTCAGTGGGGAGGTCAGCGGGGAGATGCCCTGGGTCAGCAGGGAGGTCAGCGGGGAGATGCCCCGGGTCGGCGGGGAGGTCAGTGGGGAGGTCAGCGGGGAGATGCCCTGGGTCGGCAGGGAGGTCAGCAGGGCGATGGCCTCGGGTCAGCAGGGAGGTCAGCAGGGAGATGGCCCCCAGGTCGGCGGGGAGATGCCCCCAGGTCAGCAGGGAGAACAATGCTGTGGGACGAGGTGGGGCCTGTGCCTTTGGCAAATGGAGTACAGGTGTCTGCGGTGGGTCCACAGCACCAGGCTCTGGGGGGGGGGGTGGATGGCAGGAGGGACCCCGCAGAGAGGGGTGATAAGTGGGGTGAGGGCTGGTGGTTTGGAGAGATTGAAGTAAGGACAAGCAGAAGCCAAGGGGATGTGGGGGGAGACCCTGGGTTGCAGGGTGCAGAGGAAGGGGGGCTGTGAGAGGCTGGGGGGCGAGCTGCACTAGCCTGGGAAGTTTGGTTTCAGGACTTGGCTGGGTTTGGTTTGGAGGCAGCAGGGGACCCCTGAGGGTTCAGAGCCGGGCCGCAGACAGTTGGATTTGCATGTGAGCGAGGTGGATGTGGAGCGTGGCCGTGGCCGTGGACCTCACACTCCGCTCCCCCGTGTCAGCACCGTGGCTGCGCGTGCAGCCGGGCCGTGTCCTTGAGAGGCACAGCCTGCCCCGCAGGCCCCTGTGGATCCGGTCTAACCAGGCCTGCTGAAGTCGGTCACTCTCAAAAGCGAGCTAAACTTCGTTGTGACGAGTGAGAAGTGGGAGCAACGTGGATCAGTCATTAATACGTCACCCATTTTCAAATCTAAAAGTGTTGAGATGACCTTCGTCTCAGGCAATTCAAGAGAGCGGGCGTGCTGGATTTCTGGCCCGCGGCTACTGAGACATCACGGCGTCACAGGTGCTGCCCGCCATGGGGGCTGTCGTTCAGTCACAGTGAGAGTGAAGTGTGGGCACGGGGTACCGGCTGGAGGAGCCCTGAGTGTGGTGCTCGGCCAGAGAGGCCGCAGAGTGTTCAAGGCTCTGTGACGTGTCCGGGCCCGGCAGGCTCGTGGAGACACAGCAAAGCAGCGGCTGCTCAGGGCCCAGGAGGGGAGAGAACTGTACGGGTTTCCTCTTGGGGGATGGAGTGTCTTGGAACCAGACAGGATGCTGGGGGCACGACACCGTGCATTCATTAAATGCCACTGGATCCCAAGTGAAATCAATCAGTCAGAGAAAGACAGACACCGTACGATTTCACTTCTATGTGGAGTTGAAGAAACAAAATAGATGAACGGGGGCGCCTGGGTGGCTCAGATGGTTAAGCGTCTGCCTTCGGCTCAGGTCGTGATCCCAGGGTCCGGGGATCGAGTCCCACGTTGGGCTCCCTGCTCGGCGGGGAGTCCGCTTCTCCCTCTGCTTCTGCCCCTCCCCCTGCTTGCATGGGCACACACTCTCTCCCTTGAGGGGTCTTGGAAACGGAAGAGGTGGGGGCACCTGGGGATAGGCTTGGGGCAAACGGCGGTGTCACCGGGGCCTGGGCACTGTGTGGTGTCACTGCTGGAGAGGCTGTGGGCAGGGGTCTTCATGACCACTGGCTGTTTCTGTGCCACCACAGGGTCCCCAATAGCCTGTGTCCCCTCCCCTGCTCTCCTCACCCCCCACTGACTTGCCGCCTCTCATGGCAGAGTCACCCTGGGGCCAGATGGAATCACCTCCGTCTTCAGCACAGGGCCCGATCGGGGTGCACATGAGGCTGGGGGTCTGTGTCCCTGGGGGCTCTGTGCTCAGGTCCCACTCCCAGCACACAAGGATGGACGCAGAGCTGTTTGGGGAGCATCTGTTGTCCCCTCTGCCGGTGACAGAGGAACAAGACTGCACACATGAGGGAGCACCCCACCACCAGGCTCTCTTGGGGCCCTCAGGGGACTTGCTTCCATACCCCTCTACTTGAAATTTTAAAAGAAAAGAACTGAAAGAGGGAATATGTTATCACAGAGCTTATTTGACATGTAGCGGCGAAGCCCCGCAGTGACCGGAAGACCTGGGCCCAGCACCCCTGGCACAGCGGGTCCCAAGGTGGGGTCCCCGAGCCCCAGCATCAGCGCCATGGGAGATTGTTAGCAATGCAGCCCCGGAGTGAGAGAGCGTATTTGCAGACGGTGTATGTGACGAGGGGTTAATATCCAAAACCTATAAGGAACTCAGAACTCGGTAGCAAAATAGTAAAACAATCCCCAAAAATACCCTGAGTAAAAAATGGACAAAAGACCTGAACAGGCATTTCTGAAAAGAAGACATGCACGTGGCCACAGACCCATGAAAAGATGCTCAACATCACTCATCATCAGGGACATGCAGATCAGAACCACAATGAGCTATCACCTCACACCTGTCAGACTCGCTGTTGTCAAGAAGTCAAAAGGTTCATGAGGGTTGGCGAGGACGTGGAGGAAAGAGAACCCTCGGGCGCGTTGCAACACAAACTGGCACAGGCCCTGGATGCAGAGCACGCACATCTACCCTGTGACCGGCAGTCCTGCTTCTGGATCCATCTCCAGGGGAAATGAGAAGAGGGTCTCCAAGAGCCATCTGCACCCCTACATACACTGTGGCATTAACCACGACAGCCAAGGCACGGAAACCACCCGAGGGTCGTTCAGTGGGAGAGTGGGTAAAGATGTCATGACATACACATGACGAGATATTGTTCCGCTTTAGCAAAAGAAGGAAATCTTGTCATTTATGACAACAGGGATGGCCCTTGAGGGCGTTCTGTGAAGTGAAATAAGCCAGACACAGAAAGACAAACATTCCATACTCTCACTTTATCTATGGGATCTGAAATAGGCGAAGTCACAGAGACAGAGCGTGGAGCCGCGGTTGCCAGGGGCCGAGGGGTGCGAGCAGCGGGGAGATGTTGGTCAAAGGGTGTAAGTTCCTGTCATGCAGAGTGGACGCTGGGTGTCCAGTGTCCAGTGTGCTCATGGACATTCACGACCCTGTATCGTGCATTTGACATTTGCTAAGAGAGTAGACTCTTAAGTGTTCTCACCACAGAAAAAGGCAGACAGAAAGAACATGTTAAAGGCATGACAGGATGGAGATGTGAATTAGCTTGATTGTGGTGACCAGTTCTCAGCATGCCCATGTATCAAAACCTCATGCTTTACACCTTCCATACGCACTATCTTCATTTGTCAGTTTTACCACCGTAATGCTGAAAAATAATACGAATATACCAGAACAATTATAGGAAAAGTTTTGAATCAATTACATCTCCATACTCTTGGGAAAAATGACTTCTCCTGACCTGCTTTATCAGTCTGGTAATTCTCAATGGATTTGTCTTCGTAAAATGCACATTTACAGTGATTATTTGAACTTTGTCCCATTGATATAAAATACTTCATATTTGTACCAAGTCGTAGCTATGGCGAGTTTATGCAACACTTTAAGTAAATCTGTTTCCCTGACAATCTCTGTGTCAGCAGACATAGCGTTTATACGGCATTAAAAATAGCTTATGAACACTATTTAGACCCCTCCTTGTCATGGGCATGAGTCATATTCTTAGCAGCAATAACATAGCTTGATCTCACCATGAGACGCACCACATAATGAAGGGCCAGCCGTGGCAGGTGCAGGGCAAGCACATACAGTGCCTCGGCGACGGCACCCACAGGTGGCCCACAGGTGGACCGACGCTGCCCTCCGCCTCTGCAGAGGGCCGTGGGCATCCTTGTTGGTGTAACTTTCAACACTGTGATGAGCCTACAGGAAAGCAAGCAGGGCAGGAAGGAGACAATGAAACCTAAAACATGCAGGCATCAAGACCCCTTCAACACTCTGTTAGACTCACCGTGTGTCCACCAGAAAATGTGCTACATCAGAAATCTGAAAGTCCCAGTGCCACCACATCACACAGCTATGGTGGGGCTGTGACCATGAGCACTGGAGTTGTTGCTGAAACTGGACACATCTGAGGACCGTTTCGTAAGGTCCTGGTGCTGTGTGCTCCTCTGGACGGTTGGAGACCTCTGTGGCATTCTGGTCCAATGGCGGCCTTCAGTGGGGTCTGTCCTGGGGCTCTGGGATGGGTGGCCAAGGACCAAGGCATCCCAGCTCCCTTCTCTCCAGTACTTCCAGCTGAGCCCACCGAGCCCAGAGAAGCCCACAGTTCAGGGATGCCCAGAAAAGCCTTCTCCAAGTAGGAGTTTAGCTGGTCAACCCAGGGGCCCCTGGCATGGCGCGATGAATAATAATGCCTTAGAATGTCTAATACACGCTCTGGGACAACTTCGGTATCATGATTAGCACTCACACCAACTGTGCCCTCAATGTGTCAGGCATGTGCTGACACATTATATCTTGTATCTGAAATAACTGAACCACGATGATATGAATCGACAAGGAAACCTCAAGGAAGCGTTAATAAGGGGGGAAAAAAGAGAGAGCACATATGAGAGAGAAAGTTTTGGAACAGAATTTTTCCCTAAAATGGGAAGAAGAAAAGCAGTGACTTGGAACCTGCAACCAGTAACCCTAATCTCAAATGTTTCTTTGACAAGAGTCTCTTAGAGCATGGGCATAATTCACCTTCAGTGAAATGTAAGCGGGTCTCACACCTGCTCAGCAGCAGAGGGTCTGGGCAGGAAAGGGGGTTCATCAGAATAACTGCAGCCACCACACCTGTCATCAGACTCGGCAGCACCACATTTCAGTGATGGGGAGACAGAGGTGGATCCAGGGCAAAAAGGAATAAGAAGAAATTTAAATAAAGGAGCAGGGTTCAGAGGTGCTCTGAGACCGGTGCTCAGACAGCCAACCTGCCAATAGTAGCAGCACCTTCAAAAGAAGTGCAACAGACAGCTCAGGAAATCGTCCTGACATTGTTAAGAGACTTTTTGGAATTGGAAAAACTAAGGCTGGGAAAAGAGGGCTCGTGGAATCCCTGTTGTACAGTACCAGGATCAAATAATGGCTCAAGATGCATCCTTATAAAATATTTAATGTCACAGAGAATCTTCCAGAAGCAAATGTGATGAACTGGCCCCTGCTGGGTCCCCTGGCCCAGCCCACCACCCAACACATGTTTGTGGAGTGAAGACTGAACCCATCAGAACCCATCAGAAAGCTCTGCAGGCGAGAGCAGAAGTTAGCAGAAGGATGTGGAGAAAGAGGGTCTCTGCTCCTGGAGGGTGTTGTCCAAATGCAAAAGCAGGGCAGCCACTTAGTCACGTGGTCACCCACCATGTCCCCTTTCTTCTGAGGGCGTGCTCCAAATCGCTGAGTGGGCACTGCCATTGACAAGGTGGCAGGCAGATGTCGATCTGCGGGCAAACAACAAAACCCCAGACCAAACAGGGGCCCTGAACAGAGCTTGCTTCCAAGGGCCCAGCGAAAGGAGGGAAGCCAGGTGCTGGTGTCAAGACGGGGCCAGAGAACCTCAAAGGGGCCGACGTGTTTTCCGTAACAGTAGGTGGAAATGATTTTATTAACTCTGAAAGCTCTATGGACAGAGAGAATTAAGGAAGTTTGCAGATATGCCACTAAAGAAAGCCAACACACCATGAAAGAAAGCAAGAGAAAAAAAGAATCAGAAGAGAACATCAACAAAAACAACCACAAAATGAGTAACAAAATGGCACTAAATACATATCGATCAATAATCACTTTAAATATAAACGGACTAAACTCTCTAGTCAAAAGACAGCGTGACTAAATGGATAACAAAACAAGACCCATCTACACACCACCTACAAGAGCCTCATTTCAGCTGGAAAGACCCCTGCAGATTGGACGTGAGGGGTTTGGGAAGCCTTCATCAGCACACGGCTTCCAGAAGAAAGCAGGGCAGCAATACTCACATCAGACAAAATAGACCTTAAAGCAGAGGCAGTCACAGGAGACAAAGAAGGACACTAAATAATCATAAAGGGGACAATCCAACAAGAGGCTATATAACAATTGAAATACTCGTGTGTCCAGTATGGGAGCACCCAAATATGTAAACAACTAGTCGCAGATATAAAGGAAGTAATCAGTAATAATACAATAATCGTAGGGGACTTTAACACCCCACTTACATCAATGGGCACATCGCCCATCAGAAAATCAACAAGGAAACTGTGGCTTTGAATGACGCACCCGACCAAATGGACTTGGCAGACATATTCAGAACATGGGACATTCTCCAGCGTAGATCACACATTCGGCCACAAAACAAGTCTCAACAAGTTTTTTAAAAAGTCCATAAAAGTCATTAAAAAAAGTTTGCAGAGTGCTTCAGTGTCCTCACCAACAGAGTTACAAATAGATTTGCTATCTAAGTTTGAGCAAAAATATAAGACACCGAGACCCTGGAAAAATAAAGGGAAGGCAGAGCCCAGCAATGATCCGAGAAAGCGAACGTGGGCCCCGACCCCGTGGGGAGGGATCCCGTGGAAGCAGGGAGGCGGGGCAGGAAGTTGCCAAAGCCTCATCTTGCTCACTCACTGTTGTGCCTGACCCGGCCAACCGGCGCGGCCCTCTCCCTCACTGCTTGGACAAGTCCCTGTCGCCGCAGGACAGGCCCAGCTTCAGGGGGCTCATTAAGCTCTCTGCTGGCATAGGCCAGAAATTCTCCATGGTCTAAAACCATCACCATCTGCAGAACAACCCACAGCAGGGCCTTGATAAGATGGTAGGAGAACAGCTGAGCTTCAACCCAGGTGGGGCCAAGGGACCCCAGCGGAGGCCGGTGGCTGGTTCTGATGAGGCTCCAGTCGGGACGAACTCCTGCTGGGGCCATCCAGGGCCCTAGGGTGGCCGGAGCTCCGGCTCCCAGGCCGGACCCCGAGGCCTTCGAGCTCCTCCTCCCTAGTGTGGTGGGTGGACCCAAGACTCTATTCATTCCCTTCTCTACTGATAAAGAGAGAGTTGCTGCCGACGTGTTTTCCAAATGCGAGAATGCTGGAAGATTTATTTTTTGCAGAAGCTGTAAGACAAATAGGAAATATTATCTCAGAGAACTGGCACGGGATAATTATTCAGGAAGGTATCACCAGCCATGTGGGTTCCCACACTGGTTAGAGGGGGTAATGATTTTTATAATTACCTGTGTTTAGAAATACCTTCATGCAAAGAAGTAAATATGCCTCCTACTGAGAGCAGAAACACTCTTTCCTCTTCCATAATTAGTGAGTTTTGTTCAGCCGCAGCCTGAAATTACTTCTGGTTTCTCAGGGGCAACATGGGACAGAGAGACCCAGGGCTGGGATCCAGCCCAGGGTCTAGGGCCTCGTGGCCTCGGGTCTCTCTGTGTCCTCTGGGACTGACGAGGGCCACCGTGGTGGTGAGGGGGTCAGGCACAGACTGGCCTAAGGGCACGGGATCCCCTCCATAGCCTGCAGCCCAAGTCCCTGGGACCCCGTGTCACCAGGGTTCCACAAGCAACGGCAGGCTGTCCGGTCCCTGTCTGTCCCTGGCCAGTCCCCTCTGGCTCTGGCCACCTGTCCACGGCCGCCTCCTATGCACAGTGACCTGTCACCGCCCTGTCTGGAGTCTCAGCCTCCTCTGCTGTCCACAGAGAGAGTCCCCCAAAGCCAGCAGGGAAGAGAGGTGGGCAGACAAGACCATGGAAGTGAGCTCGGCAAAAAACGAAAAACGTAGGTTGATTTTAAAAGCTCTGATCTTTATTCTTGGTTGATGTCTTCCTACTTCTGGGGGTGGGGGTGGCAAACTCCTTTTTAATGGATTGATGGGCATTTGTGAATTTAAAAACAGTCATGTCTTGCTCCCTCCCCCAAGCTCTGTGTTAGTTTTCTGAATTAACAGCGTGTGTGTTTGTACGTGAGTGTGCGGTGGGGTGGGGATGTGGGCTGCCGTCAGCTGGATTTGGACATGGACTTGGGACTACACGCCCGTCACGGAGCCAGTGGCTGGTCTCAGCCGTGGGGACCCAGCAGTGGGGACCGTGTGTGGCCGGACAGCGTCCCTGAAAGGAGGAAATGCGTTTGTGTCCCTGTGTGGTCTGGCCGGGGGTGAGGGCCACGTGAACACACACATGCACGTATGCACACGTGTGCACACGCGTGGCCACGGGAGCAGGGGCACCCTTGACAAGGGCTGTTTCTCGATTGCCTGGCACCAAATTCTGTCGCATCTGGAGAGATCCGAGCAGGGACCCTCGACGACCCCCAAGCTGGCGGGGCGGCTACAGAGCGGCTGTGTCTTCCCCTGCCTCCTCCAGATAAACATGTCAGGCTTGAGCTCAGATGCTGTCTGGAATTAAGCCATGCCCCCTTGCAGTTTCTCCAGAATTTCCAGAAACGTCTTCCTGCTCTTAGTTGGCATTTTTATTCTCCAGGAGCGACTTGTCACAACACAGGAGTGTGTGCATTTGTCTCCGATTGTCTTCCAGCCACGATGCCCAGTTACACGCAAGCACACACATTTTCTCTGGTTCTGGCCCGCGAGCTTGGGAGGTTGGCCCGCTTTCCCCAAGGCGTCTGCCCCCATGCGCCCCGCCGCACCCACTGGGCTGGGACGGGGGCAGGCAGCCCGGCGCGGGGTGCGCGCTGAAGAAACAGGTGCCTGCCCACGTCGCGTCCGGATGGACAGAGCGGGCTTAGCGAGACCAGGGGTTCCGAGGTGGGATTCCAAGCCCGCTGTTGCCGAGGTGCCTGACGGCAGGATTACACAGTAGCCCTCACACTGGGAGCATCTAGGGAGTGCTCGCTGTGAGCAAGCATGGCGTAGAGGCTGCTGAGCAGCTCCGGGGGCATCATCCTGGTGGCCGGCAGGTGGCTTCAAGCACCGGGGGCCTGGCTGTGGTGGTGGCACGCGTGGGTGTCATGTTTCTAAGTATATAAGGACCCTCAGCTCAGTTGACCCACTGCCTCTCAACATCACATGCTGCCGCAGAGCCCACTGCCTGGTCTGTTCTCAGGGTCACAGAGCAGGACGTCCACTCTGAGCCCAAGCGCTTGCTGCTGCTGATTCTGATCCAGGCTTCTGTCCACCCGTCCAATCACTGCTGAGAAAGCCTTTGTTCCAAAGCCTTTCTGAGACCCCGGCAATGTGCCTCCGCAGACCCACAATGTCCCAGGCTCAGCCCCTCTCTGCGAGGGGCTCGCTGCGCCTGCAGGAATCGGACAAACACACCAGCAACTCCACCTAATGAGGTAAGAACACAGATGGCTTAGAGTTAGGTTTAGGGTTAGACATAATTAAGGGAGCAGATGGGGAAATTCAAGTTAAAATTCAGTAAAATTTTAATTGAAAGATTCTGTTTCCACCCTAAGATCTTGTAAAGATGAGCTCAGATTTCATGCCCCTGCCCCCTCCCCCAACACACACACACACACGGTCCTGAATCTAACGAGCTCTGCGCTGTGTGGAAGTCCTCCAGCCCGGTGTCTGTCGGCCAGCATCAGCCCCCAAGCCCTCCCAGCCTGGACAGTCCACCCTGTTGCAGCCCCCGCTGACAGGTACACACGTTGCCACAAGAGGGTGGAAGGTGGGGGTGGGGCGAGGAGGAGAACACTGGAGCAGCTGGTGTGGCAGAGGCAGGGACGCGGCCCCTCCAGCCCTCCCCGTTCTGGCTCCTGGGCGGTCCCAGACCTTCTCGCACATACTCAGACTGCGTTCCTCCTGGGCGTGCTGCGGGGTCTCTCTCTACCATTCCCTTTGGGGAGCTGCCCCCGGCCACTGCTGAGGAGTGGGGAGGTCCCTGAGGTCCTCGGCTTTGGGATAGCCCAGTGGCTCTGGGTGATCCCCAACTGTTGGGGTGGGGCAGGGAGCCGCGAGGAGCTGCCATGCTGGGGGAGTGCTCCTGCAGGCCCGCATACTGGAGAGAGTGGGGGAAATTGCCCCCCGCCCCCGCTTTGAGTTTACTTGCTGCCTTGTGGCCTTCTCTGTAGAGCTTACAGACGTGAGTCCCTGAGGGCCCGAGGAGACTGTCTGCTGTGTCTGTCCTTATGCACCCCTCCAGCCTGCCCTTCACAAGACTCCTCTGTCCCTGCTGCAGGCCGACCCCAGCAGACCAGGCTTCAGGGACTCTGCTTGCTGGGGTCCAGGCAAAACAGTGCAAGAAGAGCACATCGCCATCAGTTGATCCAACCAACTGTCTATCTGTCCATCCATTCACTCACCCAAACTTTCTTCAGTGGGTTTATACCCTAAAAAAATTGGTAGGATGAGCAACCATTAAATCTCTTCACATCTTCAAACACAAAGTAGGTGTTTTCTAAGATCAAGGACAACTATGTGAAATATTAACTCCTTTTTAAAAAAAGATTGATTTATTTATTTTAGAGAGAGAGAAGGAGTGGGGGGAGGGGCAGACGGAGAGAGAAGCTCATGCAGACTCCCTGCTGAGCGCAGATCCTGACGCGGGGCTTGATCTCATGTCCTGAGATCACAACCTGAGCTGAAACCGAGAGTTAGACACTTTAACCAATTGCGCCACCCAGGTGCCTCTGAAATATTAATTGCCTTTTATTGGACGTCTATTGTGGGTCTCCATTACACTGAAACGTTACATTGTTTTTCTCGTGGGTTAATGTCGGTGTGATCAAGATCTGTACAGGGGTCACCTTTCTCCTCCGCTCCACCTCTCTTAGCGAAGACTCTCAATCAGAGCACATCTTTAAAACATGCACACCGTTGTTTCTGTGGGTCAAGATCCTGGGCACAGCTCAGGTGGGTCCTCTGCTCGGGGCTACGATCAAGGTGTGGGCCTGGGCTGGGGTCTCATCTGAAGGCTCCACTGGGGAAGGATCTGCTTCCCCGTTCACTTGCTTGTTGGCAGCATGGTGGACTGAAGGCTCCAGACCGCCCCCAGTTCCTTGAGTCCCCAATGTGGCATTTGATTCACAGAAGCATGCAAACTAATAAGGCAGGAGAGAGAGTCCTAGCAAGGGGGGCATTTCAGGCTTATGATATGTAATCACAGAAGTGACATCCATCCATTTGTTGTATTGTCATGGTTAGAAGCAAGTCGCAGGACCTGCCCACACTCAGGGGGAGCAGATCACAGGAAGACGTTGGCTCCCAGGAGGTGGGGGTCACCTGGGTCATCTTAGACACTGCTGACCACATGATTCACGTGTGAGACTTCTTTCAATATTAATTATTCATTATTCATATTCATTATGTTTGCGGAAGAAACTTTTTCTTCGCCTTTTTATTTGATTTACTTTTGAAGTAACTATGTTTTTTTTTTGTTGTTGTTGTTATGTAGCCAGGTTTTCAGTGTTTTCCTTGATGGTTTTCTTTTGGGGGCTTTGGGAATAGAAAGGCTTTTCTCTCACCCAGATCAATCACCCAGACTGATACCCACCTACGTGCTACATGCTTCATGGGCAGTTTCATGTTTAGTGTTAAACTCTGCACCTGTCTGGATTTATTTTGTTGTCTCTGGATCTACCTCAGATTTTCCCCAAAGAAGTGAGCCAATTTTCCCCAGCATTGGGTCTGACTTATCTGTCCTTTCCCCACCAATGTCAGTTTCATAAAGAGTGAAATTTTATGTCTGTTGCAGGTGGTTCCAGTGGTCAGTATTAAAGGCTGAAGCTAGACCTGCCCCCCGAAGGATGGGCAGGGAGTGGGTTCCCCTCTAGCAGCGCAGGGCCAGACTGGCCATGGTGGGAGGATCTGAGAGGGCCACCTCTGGGCATCTGGAGCTGCCCATGTGGTCTGGGAGCCCTCTCCAGCCAGGGAGAAGGACATCAGAGAGCACCTCAGAGGGCTCCCAAGGCACCTGAAAGGTGATGAACAGGATACTATCAGAGGAGAAGCTGGTGCTAAGTTGGGGGCAGCCTGCATGAGCAGCATTTGTGGGGTGCACGATGCCTTTCTGGTGCTCCCAGGACCACTGACCACATGGTCCACAGACCCCATGTGGACCCTGCGTGTGTGAGAGCAGTCTTAGGGTCATCTAGGACCTTTCCAAAGAGCCTGCCTTGGTGGCAAACATCTGCAACAGAGGAAGCTGTAGGTTCTGTGAGAATTTGAGGGTATGAGGGACAGGGAGGGACCTGCCAGCATTGAAACACCAACAAGTAAGCCTTGAACACTCACCTATTCCAGACACCTATGGTATCAGTTTCCTTGGCTCTGCCCTAATGAATGACCACAAACTGGGAGGCTTCCAATAAAATAAATTTACTCTCTCCCAGTTCTGGAGGCTGGAAGCTCTATGTTGAGGTGCGGGCAGGGCTGTACTCCCTCTGGAGGCTCTGAGGGAAGATCCTTCCTGCCTCTTCCAGCTTCTGGGGGCCCGTGGCATTCCTTGGCTGTGGCAGCTCTGGTCTCTGTTTCTGTCTTCATGTGGCTTCTCCTCTTCTGTCTCTTATAAAGTCATCTGTTACACCTAGGTAATCCAGTGTGCTTTCATCTTGAGATCCTTAATTCCATCGGCAAAGTCTTTTTGCAAATAAGGTTCTTAGGTTCCAGGGGTAAGGGCTTGATCACATCAGTTTGGGGACCAGAACTCAACCTACTAATCAACTTGTGAGGGTGTCATTCAGAGATTTTTCTCTCCCTCTTCCCTCCCCTACCCAGAAGGTTAGAACTGAAGGTCACACGTTCAGGGAGGGAGGGAGGAGGAGGAAGAAGATGGGGGGGTGGGGAGAAGCTCCAGCAAAGGCTTCTTGGCGGCCCTGTGGCTTCAGCACCGCTGACATAATTATCTGCGACTTAATGAGACACTTTAATATTTAATACCTGCTACTATTCTTTGTCCTTCATGACAATTCTCTTCATCCCTCCTACTCTGAGATTCTGTTTCTTGGCCAATCTTACTAGTTCGTTTTTTTCAGATAAAATTTAGAATTACTTTGTCAAGTCTGTCCCTAAATTTGACTGGAATTTTTACTGGAATGGCACCAAACATACCCATCAATGCCAGGGGGGTGCTAGATAGCTCCTCACCACCGAGCCCTCCTCCATGGGAACAAAGACTCAGTCTCCATTTATTCAAGTGTTGTTCACGTACCTCAGTCACGTGTGCAAGTACTAATAGGTTCTACATAATTTCTGTTAGATTCATTCCTAAATGTGTGCTGTTTTCAGTAATAGAATGTGTGTTTCAGCTTTTCCAATATTGCTAATATATGGGAATGCTCATGATTTTTATGTTTTTGGTTTCTTAGCTGGCATATTTATTCATTTTGAGGATTTTTCAATTTATTATTTGGGTTTTTTAGGTGGATAGTGATCTCGCCTGGTTATTACAGACCTGGATTTATTTCCAGCCATCTTGCATTGTAATTGGGAAGTTGAGTGCTCTTTAAGGAATTCTGTTAACATTTGCGTAGCGTGCTTCCAGTATCTGGTTTCAGGGCTTCTCTGCAGACCTATGACCCAGAGATGCTCCACTCCCCACTTTGCACCATTGTGCTCGGAGTAGGATTGTGAATGAGTCCAGAAGAGTCTTCTGGGGAAGGACCCTGGGCAGTGTACTTGGGGGAGCCTTGCCTATCCAAAGATGTCCTTCCGGTGCATGAGAATCCCTTCCTTTCCCAGTCACCAGCAGAGGCTTTACGTGCCCGCGACGCAACCACCCTGTTCTCACCTCCGTGGCATCTTTCTTGGCCCGAGAGGGCTCCTGTTTGTCACTTGTGTCTTCTACCCTGCACTGTCCCTCATCACCTGTCCCAGGCCTTGGAGACGGGGTGTCGGCGGGCCAATGCTATCTGTCATTCTGAACCATGCTGCTCTTTCAGGGGAGGGTTGGCGGTGGTCCCCAACATGCACCTGAGCAGAAATCCCACCACGCATGTGACATCACTTTCCCGTGGGCGCAGTCTTCCCTGCCTTGAACGTGGCCACTGGACCGGGTGAGATAAACATCTATTCTTACTATGCCATTTACTTGAAAGTCAGCAAGGGAAGGTTTTTGTTTTTTTTTTAAGATAGATTTTATCTTTTAGAGCATTTGTATGTTTTCAGGAAAATTGCACAGAAAGTGCAGAGTTTTTGTATGCCCCCCCCCACCCGCGGTTGCCATCACTGACATCAGGTGCTAGTGTGGCACATTTGTTGCAACTGATGAACCCCAAGACTGATACATTATTATTAACCGAAGTCCGTAGTCTACTTTAAGGTCCTCTTTGTGCCCAGAGTTCTGTGGGTTTTGACAATTGCCATTATATGTCTACCTCCCTAGAAATGCTCTGGGTACCTCCTACTCATCCTTCTCTGCCCTGCCCTGAACCCTGGCAACCACTGGTCTTTCCATGGTCTCTGTAGTCTGGCCTGGTTTGCCTTCTAGGACGGGAGAATGCATCTTATGTGTCGAATGGGGGTGGGGGGTGCCAAAGAGAAGAGTGGGGATGTCAGGAGACATGTCAGAGGGCGTGGCCCTGGGAAGCCTGGAGGGGGGGTGACGGGGCGAAGAGTAGCCTGCGACCAAGGAGGGAACCGTTTGTCCCGGCGAGGGGCTCCGGGAAGGCAGGTAGGGACTTCTGCATGGCAGGTGGGGGACTAGAAGTGTCTCAGTAGGGAGGGAAGAAGGCAGGAGCCGGTGAGGAACTTGCAGACACCTGGCTGGGTGTGGCAAGGAGCACGTACGGTTGGAAGTCATGCTTTGTAAGTGACCAAATCCCCTGAAACACAGGGTTGGTGTGGCAGGAGGACAGGGCAAGAGGGTCAGGGCTGCCAGTGGCGATGGGAAGACGAAGTCCGTCAGGGGCTTCCAGCAACCAAGATGCGGAGAGCAGGGCCCCCTGCGAGGTCTTTGAAGTTGTGTCTCCTTTCACTAATGCTGACCACATCTGGACAACATGGAAGAGTCAGGGGCACTTCTACCTTATGGAAAGTGAAGTTTGTCTGCATTTCTCTAAGTCTGGGGAACCGAGCTGTGGGGGTTTTAAAGAACCAGAACTAAGGTGAATGATGACTCCTGTCCAGGGTCATTCTCCCCTGAAATATGCACCCCGAACACACGTGTCTGCAAAACATCTCTTTCCAAAGAATTCTTTCAATTCTTATTTTTTGGGGTAACATTTTGTGTTTTCATAAAAGCCATATTCCATCAGTGTTATTCTGTAGCACTCACTCAGAGCCAGATCTATTTTTTAAAAAGCATTTGGCACTCTGAAGTGTTACATGTGGCTCAGTGAAAACAGCAATATGCAGAGATTCAAAAGATGTCACTCCATGTTAGGTACAAAACGTGATCAGCCTTACTTATGGTCCAACACAAATGCAGAATTCAGATGTGGCATTGTGGGAAGCAAGGGGACATCTTTGTTGGGAGGAGAGACCGTCCATGCACATCCCCCGTCAGGGTGAGAATTCCCAGTGTCTTCCCAGCTCACCAACAGAAAGAGAGGGAAAGAAAACCTCTCCTAGGCATGTCCTATAGGAAGAATAGCTGCTCAGGGCAAGCCAGTTGGGGTTCTGTAGGATTCCCTAAATGCAACCTTGCATCTTCGGTGATGCTATCTCCCCAAAGATGTGAGCCTCGGTGGCCTGGCCTCCCTCTGGCTTCCTCGACTAAGCCCTCACACTGTGGTCTTATCCGACGCTCGCCACAGTCCTGCAGAGAGCCATGTCACTGCCACCACCTGCAGACGAGTGAACCCAAGCTCCTAGAGGTTAAGTGGAGAGGGCAAGAGCTGAACTGAGGTTTTCCTCCCGGAGTCCATGTGTGTCCAGCCACACTCGGCTGCAGCCACAACAATAAAGAAAACTCTAGTCCCCGTCTGGGTGACACCTGGCCCAGGTATGCACTAGGCCAATATAACCCTTTGGGTTTCGGGTCAAAATAGCTCACAGTTCTGTCCGTGATCCGGAGAGCCAGCTTATGATGTTCCTGTTGGAAGGCTGTGTGTAAAGAAGAGACTGTCCTCCCAGGAAAAGTCTTGTGGTATTTTGGCCATAGTAAAAAACTAACCATCAGGGCTGTATTTAAATATAACCTAGTTGATTAAGAACTTCCCACCAGTACATATGCTTCTGAAAGCCAACCAATCAGTGCCCGCCCTGCCCTGCTGAGAGCCAGCCAATCAGTGATTACCTTGTCCTTCTGAAAGCCAGCCAATCAGTGACAGCGCTGCCTTTCTGAAAGCAGCCGAACAGTGTCAGACCCATCCTTCGGACATCCAGCCAATCCGCGACAGACCCAGCCTTCTACAAACCAGCCAATCAGTAACAGCCCAGCTCTGCGGGTCCTAACCCACGAAAACAACCTCGCTTAAGTAGCTGAGGCCCACAGCTCAAGGTCATCCTGTCCCCAGCCATTGTTACCCAGGCTCTTGGCTTCAGGGAGGCGGCCTGTTCTCCCTTGCTTTATTCAGGTGTTTGTTCTGACCCCGAAGGGCCTCTCCCATTGGGTCTGTGCCACGCTGAGGCCCCACTACACGAGGCCTCCCCGTAGGTCTCAAGTCAGGCTTTGCCATGGGGCCCAGCCCCCAGATGGGGCTGGTACTCGGGTGAGGCTGGTACTCGGGTGGGGCTGGTACTCGGGTGGGGCTGGTACTCTGGTGGGGCTGGTACTCGGGTGGGGCTGGTACTCTGCTGGGGCTGGTACTCGGGTGAGGCTGGTACTCGGGTGGGGCTGGTACTCGGGTGGGGCTGGTACTCGGGTGAGGCTGGTACTCGGGTGGGGATGGTACTCGGGTGAGGCTGGTACTCGGGTGGGGCTGGTACTCGGGTGGGGCTGGTACTCGGGTGAGGCTGGTACTCGGGTGGGGCTGGTACTCGGGTGGGGCTGGTACTCGGGTGGGGCTGGTACTCGGGTGAGGCTGGTACTCTGGTGGGGCTGGTACTCTGGTGGGGCTGGTACTCTGGTGAGGCTGGTAGTCTGGTGGGGCTGGTACTCTGGTGAGGCTGGTACTCTGGTGGGGCTGGTACTCTGGTGGGGCTGGTACTCTGGTGAGGCTGGTAGTCTGGTGGGGCTGGTACTCTGGTGAGGCTGATACTCTGGTGGGGCTGGTACTCTGGTGAGGCTGGTAGTCTGGTGGGGCTGGTACTCGGGTGAGGCTGGTACTCTGGTGGCGCTGGTACTCTGGTGGGGCTGGTACTCTGGTGGGGCTGGTACTCGGGTGGGGCTGGTACTCGGGTGGGGCTGGTACTCTGGTGGGGCTGGTACTCGGGTGGGGCTGGTACTCGGGTGGGGCTGGTACTCTGGTGGGGCTGGTAGTTAGGTGGGGCTAGTACTCAGGTCGGCTGGTATTCGGGTGAGGCTGGTACTCTGGTGGGGCTGGTACTTGGGTGAGGCTGGTACTCGGGTGAGGCTGGTACTCGGGTGGGGCTGGTAGTTAGGTGGGCTGGCACTCACATGGGCTGGTACTTGGGTGAGGCTGGTGCTTGGGTAGGGCTGGTACTCGAGTGGGGCTGGTACTCAGGTGGGGCTTGTACTCGGGTGTGCCTGGTACTCGGGTGGTGCTGGTACTCGGGTAGGGCCGGTACTCGGGTGGGGCCGGTACTCTGATGGGGCTGGTATTCTGGTGGGGCTGGTACTCAGGTGTGGTTGGCACCCAGGTAGGGTTGGTACTTGGGTGAGGCTGGTACTGGGGTGATGCTGGTAGTCATGTGGGCTAGCTCTTAGGCAGAACTGTAGTCAGGTGGGCTGGTACTCAGGTGGGCTAGCTCTCAGGTGAAACTCCAAGGCCTATGGACAGAGCAAAGGGTGTGCTTGAAGGCTGAGGGCAGAGGGAGGCTAGCTCAGACCACTGTGGACATTTAAGTGCTGCCTGGCCCTGCCCTTTCGCCTGATGGCTGGGCAGCAGGGACAGCTCCTGTGTCCCAGCACCCATGGCTTCCAGAGAGGGTGGTCGCAGCATCTGCTCGAGCACCTGCTTTATAAGGAAATCCACCAGGTCAGATACTTTTAATTTTATCAAATAAGGCCAAAGGATAAAGTACAGATGATAAAGAACACTCTTGAAAAGCCCAAACAGAAAACAACCCCCTCCACCCTTTATGCGTATGTTCTCGGTGCTCACAGTTTGTAAAGCATCTGCGCACCCCCTTGGTCCCCACACAGCTGTGGGCCGCTGTGTGCAGCTCCAAGTGGTCCAGCAGCCCCAGACGACTCAGCCCAGTCAGCAGCCAGGAGGATGACCCGAGGGAAGTCAAAGGTCTGTGACCTCCCTAGCTGGCGTTGCTGGTCTGGAAGCCACAGTGACTGAATGGAGTCTCGCTGGGATTGAAGTCAGGCAGCATCCGGCCCTCTGGCATCAGGGTTCCTGCCCCACCTGTAAGGCCTTGGTGGCCCCCAGACTGGCCTTTCCACGCCTGTCTCATTCCACACTCCCTGAGCCACTGACCTGCAGCCTCACCCTCTCCTCAGCCTCCTGCTCCCAGCGTCTCCTTCCTGGCAGGTTCATCAGCCATCCCAGGGTATACCCCACCTGTATCCCAAATTCAAGGTGAGGGGCCACCGGGCAGAGTGTGCAGAGCCCTTTGGAGCCAGCAGTTGGCCACACGGATGCCCAGTGTTGTGGCTGAGGCACCATGTGCCCGCTGGGACCTGTGGGGGTGGCAGAGCACACACTTGGGTTCCGTGTGGTGGAGTCAGGCAAAGCCTGCAGCGCATGGGAGTCATCATTCAGGGCTTCCCAGGGCCTGGCTCTGGGTAGAGCCAGCCTGGCCGGCCGGGCACAGGGCCCCCCGTGTCCGTGTGTCATGTCAGTCAGCTTATTGATGGGGGAGCCATCAAAATGAAAATCTAGAGGGAACCCTACATGATTTAACCAAATGATAATTATAAATGCATTTCAGGTGATGTTCAATTCCGTGTGCGTTTATGGAACACCTGTGATGTGTGAGGCCCTGCTTGGGGCTCTGAGAACAGTCTGGACTGCAAGGTTTGAAGAAACGTAGGCGTTCGGGCGTGACGAATGCCTTGCTCACTTCTGCATTGCCAAAACTTCTATGCCCGTCACACGGCAACCCTGAACTATGTGGGGGCTGGCCCCGGTGGCTCTGAGCACGGGACCCAGCGGCTGTAGCCCATGGCAGCGGTGGGAACACGGTGGGGGCAGACTCCCGCTCAGCCCTGACTCAGTGGGAATGAGGAAGAATGCAGCCCGAGCCTGGACCTCATGGAGGGGACACAGGTGACCAGTCTTCTGTCCCGTCTGCATCTCACGTTGGCTGGAGCTGCTTACGGTGTTCAGAGCAATGGCCAGAGCCCCTCATCAGCCCCACAGGCCACATCTGGGACTTCCCAGTTTTGGGGTTTTAATGGAAGGACCCTGAGTCTCTAGGTGTTGAAGGACTTGGGGCTTACCAGAATGGTGACTGCTTGATGTTCCATCTCGGTTTTATTTTTCAGCCCTGATTTAGCTGCTATGAATTTGGCGGCAATCTACACAGTTAAAATGGGAACAAGGAGAGTTTGGGCCGGGAGCCCCTGGTTCCACCCAACACTCACAGAGCAGAATCCAACAGCAAAGCATCAAGGAAAAAGCCTGGGTTTTACTGATTCTGGTGATCTTGACCCAGCTTCCTTCCCTTGGGCATGAAGTGGGGGGGACCCACTTTCCTCCTCTGTCGCATGAGGAGACAGCCACACAGAGATGGAGACTGACAGGCGCTGGGTACCAGCCAGCACACTGGCCTTTTCAGCTTCATCTTAATTTGCCAAAAAGCACGCCCCTTCTCACCCCAAGCATCTCACTAGATGCTGAAAACCCAATGCCCTAATGTAATGGATTGCAATTATTCTAAATTAGGCAGACAAGCACATTTCAGAGAGTTTTTCCCCATCTGTCTAACTTGAAGGCTCTGCTGTTTGTAATGAGTCATTTCTTTAGCACGGAATTCTGGACCAAGAGGTATTTTCATACTTCAGTCTTTGCTTTTCTGTTGTCTGGCTGCTGAAACCTTTTCTGTCCCCTCCCAGGGCCAGGGCATCAGCTCTGAGTTTGGACCCTGGCTGGGAGCGCGCGGGTCTCGTGGTGGGGCTGTCAGGGAGATGAGAGAGGAAGAGGAAGAAGGTGGATTTTATGCAAGTGCCGGAGGTGCGGCTGCTACCGCTCCTGCGTCTCAGCTATCACGGGGTGCAGGGACCCCCACAAGTGACACAGCACTTGGGGGCCATGTCCTCGGCCCCAAAGGATGACTCGTGAGATCTCCACTCCCCTCTGTTGCTTTATCTCCTGGGAGTCCAGGGCTGGGTCACTTGCTCAGGGGCACTGCTGGATGGCGGTGGGGTGACACAACCTCAGGGGTCCCTGGACCCCATTTTCCCAGCTGGCTCCCAGGGGCTCACGTTGGCTCAGCTCACGCACGTGGAGTGATGCCGCACACAGGGCCTGGCCCCATCCGTGTTTGCCTACGTGGCTGCTAACCTGTCTCCGAGGCCCACTGGTGTTTCACTTGGAGCCACTTTTCCCCTCGTTTTAAAAATTGAGGTGAAATTCACACAATCTAAAATGTGTGTATTTCAGCAGGCATTTAGCACGTTCGCGAAATGTGCAACCACCACCTCTATGGGGTTCCCAAACATCTTCATCTCCCCAGAGGAGGAGCCACACTGGTGAAGCGGACTGGAAGACTTTCAACTTCCCTCTCGAGCCTTCCTGTGCTCGAATGAGGAAATTTCCCCCAACGGTCAGAGGTGAGGGTGGGGCTGGAACCAGCCAGAGCCCGGGATGACTCAGCAAGTGCAAGCGGGCACCGCGGGTCCTGAGTGGGCATGGGCTCCCCTCTTCTACTCTGGCTGGTTGTGTGACTTTGGGCAAATTCCTCAACTTCTTCAAAAAGGAGCTCCTAGTAATCCTACTTTGCGTGGTTGGGGTGGGCCCAAGTGGGGTGCACTTGGCAGGCTCTCAGTCCACTGTAGCACCCCCTTCTCCCCCACAGTGGAGCTACCTCTTGTTGGGCAGGGGTGGAGAAGGAGAGGATTCCTTGCTGGACTTACTTCCCTTTCGTTTGGAGATGCTCTTCCAGCTGAGCTGAAGACCAGGGACAGCGGGGACATCGCTCTCCTGGACAAGGGCTGCTCTGCAGGGGTGGGGGAGAGGAGGCTGTGCTCAATAGGGAGAGGTCTGCAGGTCCTGGTGACGTCCCACGCAGGTGGAGGGAGCAGTGCTCGGCCGTCACTACCCCAGGGGACTGGCTCTGCCCACCCTCCTGTCCCCACTCCCGTCAGCATCCCTCATCTTGCCCACAGGCAGCCTAGCTGCATCTTCCTCTGGAGAGCACTTCCAGACCACCAGGCCCGATGTCCTGACCCATGCAGAGTGGTCCAGCCGAAATCCCGCCCGCCTTGTTGCTGCTTGAGTGCTCCCGTAGACGGGCAGCTTACTCACTTCAGCAGCAACTGTGTTGTAGAGTAATGGAATGAAGGAGTCCATGCAAATCCTGATCAACAGCTTGTCAGCTGGGAGTGGAATTGGCTTCAGGACAGGGAGGCGAAGGTCCGAGATGACAGTGAATGGAGAGGCTTGATGTGGAGGTTCTGAAGCTGTGCGTGGGTTGGAGCCACAAGGCTCGGATGTTGTAGGGCTCGGTCTCCACTCAAGGGGTGGCGGTCTCCAGAGTCCCCGGCCCTGGACCAGGCAGTGGGTGCTTCTCCCTCCCGGGCACCGGTCCACAGAGTTGCCTGCAGGACGCTCTACCAGGCCTTGTCAGCAGCTGAGGAACGTCTCCCAGGGATGCCGGTGATCAGGTTAACCCGTGACAGAAGCCACAGCCTTTGCCTGTTCCCTGCCACTGCAGAAGCAGCTCTAGTGTGACTTGCACTTGTCACTTTCCCCAGGGAGCCCAGGAAATCTGGGGGGCTGTGGCTTCTACTAGGGGACACCTAGATTTGGACCACCGCGCCCTGTCTCTGTGTCTGACTCACATCCCAGGTGAGTTCAAAGTGACGACGAGATTCGCCCTTATCGGCATCTACTGACGTCACCCTGATTTTCTGCAGCACCTTGGGGCGCATGTCCCGGAGGAGAGCTTCGGAAGGAGGAAGGCAGAGCCCACACTCTGGTGGTCTTTCCTCCTCTGCTTGGGAGGGATGTCCTCCAGGAAACGAGCTCCTGGGCGCAGGAGTGTGTTCTGTTCTGTGCACGGCTGCAGCCCTTTGTTGGGCAGGGCGTCGGGGAGGGGATGAATGCCTCCCCGGTGGGGGCCTCTGAAGTCACCCCCATCCCATCCCAGGCAGGGTGTGGCAGCTGGATGCAGCCCAGAGTGGAGGCCAGCCCTGAGGACTGGAGGGCAGGGGTGCGCCCATGGGAGGCTGGTGGGGTCTGTGTGCGGAAATGGCCAGGCTTGGTGTAGAAGCTACTGTCGTCAGGAGCTGTGGGAGAGACCCTAGCTGTGGGCAGGGACAGGTGTCCACCATCCAGAGGGTGGCAGGGGCAGGGCCAGGCTACCGAGCAGGGTCTTGCGGCACCCACAAGGAAGCTAGGGCCGAGGCCACAGCCAGGGGGCAGGTGATCAGCCAGCTGTGGCCTGGGGGTCCTGGGCCCCTGTGTCAGTGAGGGTTCTCCAGAGAAACAGAACTCTATAGATCTAAGATTTACTATATATATAGTATATATACATATAATACGTATTAAACATATCTATGAAATTATTTATTATTATTATTTTGTTAGTTAACATACAGTGTAATATGGTTTTTGGAGTAGAATTCAGTGATTCATCACTTACGTATAGCACCCGCCAGTGCTCGTCACTACAGGTGCCCCCCTTAATACCTATCACCCACCTAGCCCATCCCCCATCCCCTGTCTTCTACCTCCCTCCATCAATCCTCAGTTTGTTCTCTATTAAGAGTTTCTTGGGCGCCTGGGTGGCTCAGTTGGTTAAGTGACTGCCTTCGGCTCAGGTCATGATCCTGGAGTCCCGGGATCGAGTCCTGCATCGGGCTCGCTGCTCAGCAAGGAGCCTGCTTCTCCCTCTGGCCCTCCCCCCTCTCATGCGCTCTCTCTCTCTCTCTCACTCTCTCGAAATAAATAAATAAATCTTTAAAAAAAAAAAAAGTTTCTTATGGTTTGTCTCCTCTCCTTTTTTATTTTCTTTTCCCCCTTCCCATATGTTCATCTGTTTTGTTTCCTAAATTCCACATGTGAGTGAAATCATGTTGTATTTCTCTAACTCTGACTGACTTATTTCACTCAGCATAACACCCTCCAGTTCCATCCACGTCGTTGCAAATGGCAAGATCTCATTCCTTTTGATGGCTGCATAATATTCCATTGTGTATATATACCACCTCTTCTTTATCCATTCATCTGTCGATGGACATCTGGGCTCTTTCCACAGTTTTGCTATTGTGGATGTTGCTGCTATAAACATTGGGGTGCAGGTGCCCCTTCAAATCAGCATTTTTGTGTCCTTTGGGTAAATATCTAGTAGTGCAATTGCTGGGTCATAGGGTAGCTCTATTTTTAACTGTTTGAGGAACCTCCACACTGTTTTCCAGAGTGGCTGCACCAGCTTGCATTCCCACCAACAGTGTAGGAGGGTTCCCCTTTCTCCGCATCCCCGCCAACATCTGTCGTTCCCTGACTTGTTAATTTTAGCCATTCTGACTGGTGTGAGGTGGTATCTCATTGAGGTTTTGATTTGTATTTCCCTGATGCCCAGTGATGTTGAGCGTTTTTTCATGTGTCTGTTGGCCATCTGGATGTCTTCTTAAGAAAAATGTCTATTCATGTCTTCTGCCCACTTCTTAACCGGATTATTTGTTTTTTGGGTGTTGAGTTGAGAAGTTCTTTATAGATTCTGGATACTAACCCTTTCTCTGATATGTTGTTTACAGTGCTCGCTTCGGCAGCACATATACTAAAATTGATATGTTGTTTGCAAATATCTTCTCCCATATTGTTGATTATTTCCTTCTCTGCAGAAGCTGTTTATCTTGATGAAGTCCCAATAGTTCATTTTTGCTTTTGTTTCCCTTGCCTCTGGCAACATGTCTAATAAGATATATGAAGGTTTTTTTTTGTTTTTGTTTTTGTGTTTTTTTTTTTTAATAAGGAATGGTCTCGAGGCGGAGCAAGATGGCGGAGGAGTAGGAGACCTAGATTTCGTCTGGTCTCAGGAATTCAGCTGAATAGGGATCAAACCATTCTGAACACCTACGAACTCAACAGGAGATCGAACAGGAGAGTAGCAACAACTCTCTGAACAGAGAAGCGACCACTTACTGGAAGGTAGGGCATGCAGAGAAGTGAATCCGAGGCGATATTTGGGAGGATAGACGGCGCGGGAGGGGCCTCCGACGGCCGCTTCTGGCAAGTGCTAGAGCCGCGGAGCACAAAATCGGACCTTTTAGAAGTTGGCTCGGTGGAGGGACGTCGCTGCAGTGGCTAAGCGGGGGGTGGAATCCTACCGGGACAGTGTGGTCTCAGGACCCTTGGGGTCACAGAGAGACCGGGGGTGCCTGAGTGCGCCAGAGCTCCCAGGTATCAGAGCAGGGAAGCCGGCTGCAGAGACGGAGCAGAGTCGCGGGCTCTCAGCTCGGGGTGGCCATAAACTGTGATCTGCGGCCCAGTCGGGGCACGGCTCCCCCAGCAGGGACCCAACAAGCGGCAGAGCCGGGGAGACTCCCCTTCCTCCCCCGGGAGGAGTGGCGCGGGAGCGCACCGCAGGGATCCGCTGGGTTTGGAGACTCCACACGGGGTCGGGTGCCAGAGATAGAAACGCTCGGTCACAGGCCGGGTGAGCACGGAGTGCGGCCGGAGACCGGGGACACGGGAGTGACTGCTTTTCTCTGGGGGCGCACTGAGGAGCGGGGCCCCGAGTTCTCAGCTCCTCTGAGTGGAGATTGGGAGGCCACCATTTCTGCCCTGGTCCTCCAAAGCTGTACCGAGAGCTTGCAGGGAACAAAAGCTCCTGAGAGCAAACCGGAGCAGCTTCCTTAGCCCGGACCGACAAGGGCGGGGCAATTCCGCCTCCGGCAAAGACATATAGAAACCACAGCAACAGGCCCCTCCCCCAGAAGATGAGCACGAACAGCCAGCAAGCCAAGACCAAGTTGATCGATCAAGGAGAATAGGAGAACTCCAGCGCTAGGGGAATACTGCACATAGATTCATGGCTTTTTTTTTTTTTTTTAACATGATTCATTATTTCATCAAAGTTAATTTTTGTTGACTGTTTTTTTTTATTTTTCTTTTTCCCTTTTTCAACCAACATCTTATAAATCCCTTTTTAAAAAAAAACAAAACATTTTTTATTTTTCATTTTTAGAGTCATATTTTATCCCTTCATAGTAGTTACCCTTATTTTTGGCATATATATATAAGTTGTTCTCTCTTTAAAATTTTGAGGTACAGTTTCTTCTAACAGATCAAAATATACCCTAAATCACTAGTGTATGGCTTTGTTCTAGTCTCCTGCCTGATCACATTCTCTCCCTTTTTCCTTTTTTTTTTCTTAAATCTTCTTTCTTTTTTCAAACAACTTATCTTACCAAGTCCTTTTATAAAATCTTTTATAATTTTCATCTTTACAGTCATCTTCCATCCCTTCATTGTATCAACCCTTATTTTGTACATATATGTCTTTCTTCCTTTAAAATTTTAGGAGGCACGTTTTTCTAACAGACCAAAATACGCCCAAGATCTAGTGTGTGGCACTGATCTATGCACTAGCCTGATCATATTTGATCATATTCTGCCTTTTTTGTATAGTTTTGTTTTTGTTTTTATCTTTTTTTTCTTTTTTTTTTCTTTTTCTCTTTCTTTTTTCTTTCTTTCCCTTTCTTTTCCCCTGGTTTCAGGTCTTTTCTGATTTGTATACAGTATATTTGCTGGGGACGTTGTAAACCTGTTAGCATTTTGTTCTCTCATTCGTCTGTTCTCCTCTGGACAAAATGACAAGACGAAAGAAATCACCTCAGCAAAAAGAACAAGAGGTAGTACCGTCAGCCAGGGACCTACTCAATACGGACATTAGTACGATGTCGGACCTAGAGTTCAGAATCATGACTTTAAAGATACTAGCTGGGCTTGAAAAAAGCATGGAAGTTATTAGAGAAACCCTTTCTGGAGAAATAAAAGAACTAAAATCTAACCAAATCGAAATCAAAAAGGCTATTGATGAGGTGCAATCAAAAAAAAATGGGGGCACTAAATGCTAGGATAAATGAAGCAGAAGAGAGAATCAGCGATATAGAAGACCAAATGATGGAAAATAAAGAGGCTGAGAAAAAGAGAGAGAAACAACTACAGGATCTCGAGGGCAGAATTCGAGAGATAAGTGATATGATAAGACGAAACAACATTAGAATAATTGGGATCCCAGAAGAAGAAGAGAGAGAGAGGGGGGCAGAAGGTATATTGGAGCAAATTATAGCAGAGAACTTCCCTAATGAGAGGAAGGAAACAGGCATTAAAATCCAGGAGGCACAGAGAACCCCTCTCAAAATCAATAGTAATAGGTCAACACCCCGACATCTAATAGTAAAACTTACGAGTCTCAGAGACAAAGAGAAAATCCTGAAAGCAGCTCGGGAGAAGAGATATGTAACCTACAATGGTAGAAACATTAGATTGGCAACAGACCTATCCACAGAGACCTGGCAGGCCAGAAAGGACTGGCAAGATATCTTCAGAGCACTAAACGAGAAAAATATGCAGCCAAGAATACTATATCCAGCTAGGCTGTCATTGAAAATAGAAGGAGAGATAAAAAGCTTCCGGGACAAACAAAAACTAAAGGAATTTGGAAACACGAAACCAGCCCTCCAAGAAATATTGAGAGGGGTCCTCTAAGCAAAGAGAGAGCCTAAAAGCAGCACAGACCAGAAAGGAACACAGACAATATACAGTTACAGTCACCTTACAGGCAATACAATGGCACTAAATTCATACCTTTCAATAGTTACCCTGAATGTCAATGGGCTAAATGTTCCAATCAAAAGACACAGGCTATCAGATTGGATTAAAAAACAAGACCCATCGATATGCTGTCTGCAAGAGACTCATTTTAGACCCAAAGACACCCCCAGATTGAAAGTGAGGGGGTGGAAAACCATTTACCATGCTAATGGACACCAAAAGAAAGCTGGGGTGGCAATCCTTATATCAGACAAACTAGATTTTAAAAGAAAGACTGTAATAAGAGATGAGGAAGGACACTATATCCTACTTAAAGGGTCTATCCAACAAGAAGATCTAACAATTGTAAATATCTATGCCCCGAACATGGGAGCAGCCAATTATATAAGGCAATTAATAACAAAAGCAAAGAAACACATTGACAACAATACAATAATAGTGGGGGACTTTAACACCCCCCTCACTGAAATGGACAGATCATCTAAGCAAAAGATCAACAAGGAAATAAAGACTTTAAATGACACACTGGACCAAATGGACTTCACAGACATATTCAGAACATTCCATCCCAAAGCAACGGAATACACATTCTTCTCTAGTGCCCATGGAACATTCTCCAGAATTGATCACATCCTAGGTCACAAATCAGGTCTCAATCGGTACCAAAAGATTGGGATCATTCCCTGCATATTTTCAGACCACAATGCTTTGAAACTAGAACTCAATCACACGAGGAAAGTCGGAAAGAACTCAAATACATGGAGGCTAAAGAGCATCCTACTAAAGAATGAATGGGTCAACCAAGAAATTAAAGAAGAATTAAAAAAATTCATGGAAACCAATGAAAATGAAAACACAACTGTTCAAAATCTTTGGGATACAGCAAAGGCAGTCCTGAGAGGAAAGTATATAGCAATACAAGTCTTTCTCAAGAAACAAGAAAGGTCTCAAATACACAACCTAACCCTACACCTAAAGGAGCTGGAGAAAGAACAGCAAATAAAGCCTAAACCCAGCAGGAGAAGAGAAATCATAAAGATCAGAGCAGAAATCAATGAACTAGAAACCAAAAGAACAGTAGAACAGATCCACGAAACTAGGAGCTGGTTCTTTGCAAGAATTAACAAGATTGATAAACCCCTGGCCAGACTGATCAAAAAGAAAAGAGAAATGACCCAAATCAACAAAATCATGAATGAAAGAGGAGAGATCACAACCAACACCAAAGAAATACAAACAATTATAAGAACATATTATGAGCAACTCTATGCCAGCAAATTAGATAACCTGGAAGAAATGGGTGCATTCCTAGAGATGTATCAACTACCAAAATTGAACCAGGAAGAAATAGAAAACCTGAACAGACCTATAACCACTAAGGAAATTGAAACAGTCATCAAAAATCTCCCAAGAAACAAAAGCCCAGGGCCAGATGGCTTCCCAGGGGAATTCTATCAGACATTTCAAGAAGAATTAATACCTATTCTCCTGAAACTGTTCCAAAAAATAGAAATGGAAGGGAAACTTCCAAACTCATTTTATGAGGCCAGCATTACCTTGATCCCAAAACCAGACAAAGACCCCATCAAAAAAGAGAATTACAGACCAATATCCTTGATGAACATGGATGCAAAAATTCTCACCAAAATACTAGCCAATAGGATCCAACAGTACATTAAAAGGATTATTCACCAGGACCAAGTGGGATTTATCCCTGGGCTGCAAGGCTGGTTCAATATCCGCAAATCAATCAACGTGATACAATACATTAACAAAAGAAAGAGCAAGAATCATATGATTCTCTCAATAGATGCAGAAAAAGCATTTGACAAAGTACAACATCCTTTCTTGATCAAAACTCTTCAGAGTATAGGGATAGAGGGTACATACCTCAATATCATAAAAGCCATCTATGAAAAACCTACAGCGAATATCATTCTCAATGGGGAAAGGCTGAGAGCTTTTCCCCTAAGGTCGGGAACGCGGCAGGGATGTCCACTCTCACCACTGCTATTCAACATAGTATTAGAAGTCCTAGCCACAGCAATCAGACAACAAAAAGAAATCAAAGGCATCCACATCGGCAAAGAGGAAGTCAAACTCTCACTCTTTGCAGATGATATGATACTGTATGTGGAAAACCCAAAAGACTCCACCCCAAAACTGCTAGAACTCATACAGGAATTCAGTAAAGTAGCAGGATATAAAATCAATGCACAGAAATCAGTGGCATTCCTATACACCAACAAGACAGAAGAGAGACAAATCAAGGAGTCGATCCCATTTACAATTGCACCCAAAACCATTAGATACCTAGGAATAAATCTAACCAAAGAGGCAAAGGATCTGTACTCAGAAAACTATAAAATACTCATGAAAGAAATTGAAGAAGACACAAAGAAATGGAAAAACGTTCCATGCTCATGGATTGGGAGAATCAACATTGTGAAGATGTCAATGCTACCTAGAGCAATCTACACATTCAATGCAATCCCCATCAAAATACCATCCACTTTTTTTCAAAGAAAGGGAACAAATAATCCTAAAATTTGTATGGAACCAAAAGAGACCCAGAATAGCCAGAGGAATACTGAAAAAGAAAAGCAAAACTGGCGGCATCACAATTCCGGACTTCCAGCTCTATTACATAGCTGTCATCATCAAGACAGTATGGTACTGGCACAAAAACAGACACATAGATCAATGGAACAGAATCGAGAGCCCAGAAATGGACCCTCAACTCTATGGTCAACTTATTTTTGACAAAGCAGGAAAGAATGTCCAATGGCAAAAAGACAGTCTCTTCAACAAATGGTGTTGGGAAAATTGGACAGCCACATGCAGAAGAATGAAACTGGACCATTTCCTTACACCACACACAAAAATAGACTCCAAATGGTTGAAAGACCTAAACGTGAGACAGGAGTCCATCAAAATCCTAAAGGAGAACACAGGTAGCAACCTTTTCGACCTTAGCCGCAGCAACTTCTTACTAGAAACATCGCCAAAGGCACGGGAAGCCAGGGCAAAAATGAACTATTGGGATTTCATCAAGATAAAAAGCTTTTGCACAGCAAAAGGAACAGTCCACAAAACCAAAAGACAACCGACAGAATAGGAGAATATATTTGCAAATGACATATCAGATAAAGGGCTAGTATCCAAAATCTATAAAGAACTTATCAAACTCAACACCCCAAGAACAAATAATCCAATCAAGAAATGGGCAGAAGACATGAACAGACATTTCTCCAAAGAAGAAATCCAAATGGCCAACAGGCACATGAAAAAGTGCTCAACATCGCTCGGCATCAGGGAAATCCAAATCAAAAGCTCAATGAGATACCACCTCACACCCGTCAGAATGGCTAAAATTAACAAGTCAGGGAACGACAGATGTTGGCGGGGATGTGGAGAAAGGGGAACCCTCCTACACTGTTGGTGGGAATGCAAGCTGGTGCAACCCCTCTGGAAAACAGTATGGAGGTTCCTCCAACAGTTAAAATTAGAGGTACCGTTCGATCCAGCAATTGCACTACTGGGTATTTACCACAAAGATACAAATGTAGGGACCCGAAGGGGTATGTGCACCCCAATGTTTATAGCAGCAATGTCCACAATAGCCAAACTGTGGAAAGAGCCAAGATGTCCATCGACAGATGAATGGATAAAGAAGAAGTGGTATATCTACACAATGTAATATTATGCAGCCATCAAAAGGAATGAGATCTTGCCATTTGGAACGACGTGGATGGAACTGGAGGGTGTTATGCTGAGTGAAATAAGTCAATCAGAGAAAGACATGTATCACATGACCTCACTGATATGAGGAATTCTTAATCTCAGGAAAGAAACTGAGTGTTACTGGAGTGGTTGGGGGTGGGAGGGATGGGGTGGCTGGGTGATAGACATTGGGGAGGGTATGTGCTACGGTGAGCGCTGTGAATTGTGCAAGACTGTTGAATCACAGATCTGTACTTCTGAAACAAATAACGCAACATATTTTAAGAAAAAAGAAAAAGAAGAAGATAGCAGGAGGGGAAGAATGAAGGGGGGGAAATCGGAGGGGGAGACGAACCATGAGAGATGATGGACTCTGAAAAACAAAGTGAGGCTTCTAGAGGGGAGGGGGGTAGGGGGATGGGTTAGCCTGGTGATGGGTATTGAGGAGGGCACGTTCTGCATGGAGCACTGGGTGTTATGAACAAACAATGAATCATGGAACACTGCACCAAAAACTAATGATGTAATATATGGTGATTAACATAACAATAAAAAAATTAAAAAAAAATAAGGAATGGTCTCACATGAATACGGAGGCCAACAAGTCCCCTACGGAGGCCAAGAAGTCCCCAGATCTGCAGTCAGCAAGCTGGAGACCCAGGAGGACTGATGGTGTGAGTTCCAGTCCTAAGGCTGGAACTTAGGAAGTCCTGATGTTTCAGTTCGAGTTCAAAGGCAGGAAAAAGCCTGATATTCCAGTTTCAAAGGTGGTCAGGCAGGAGGAATTCTCTCTTCCTCAGACATTTTGTTCTTTTCAGCCCTTCAACTGATTGGATGAGGCCCACCCACATTAGGAAGAGCAATCTGTTTTTCTCAGTCTATCAGTTTAAATGTTAATCTCATCCAAAACCCCCCAGAAAATCTCAATAATGTTTGACCAAATATCTAAGCACTCTGTGGAGCTGACACAAGGATTCACTCTTCCATCTTTGTCCGTGCTCCCCACCCCAACTGGTTCCCTGGCTGCACCCCAGCCTAGCTGGGGCAGGGGGAGGGGGGGGCAGACTCCTGGCTTGTCATGCTGGAATGGCCTCGTGTCCACAGACCGTGTCCCAGGGAGGCCCGTGGTCTGTCCAAGGCCACATGGCCAATGACCAGGTGAGCCCGCCCAGCCTGTGAGGCTTCTGATTTCACCTCCCACCCTGGTCTGCTCAGTTTCACACCTTGGATTTCCTCAACTAAAAAAATAATTCCTCTAAGATGCAAGAGCCTCAAAATGTGGGGATCTTGTGTGCCTCAAAAACTTAGATTTTTTACTAGGCACCACTCTGTGAGTCCTCAGAGAGCTAAGCAAATCTGATTCACCCAGAAAATCTGATGCCAGGCTGAGCTTCGGCTGGGCTGGGTTCCGTTTGCTCCCCGGCACTGCATGCCTCCATCCCCTGGTCATCTCCGCAAGGTGCTCGCGTGCAGCGCGCGGAGGGCTTACCCTCAGAAACAAGGTGTGCCCTGTGGTAAACGCTGGTGCACGGCCTCGCACAAACGGGTCTGCTCTCCTCCCGTGCCAGCTCCCGGGACGCAGATTTAACGATATGTCATAGATACACACACACACACACACACACACACACACACACACACACATGGCCGCTCATCCTTGGAAGGTGGCTGTCTAAGCTGTATTTTAAATATTTACGCCCTTATTGTGTCAATAATGGAATGAATTTAACGGGTGATACATTAGATATGCCCTGAGAAATAGACCTTCTCCTAACTTTTTACAACACAGATTTTTATCGGCAGAAACACCACTGTGTGTACAAACTCCACTCCTGATGGTCGCCGCGCCGCGGCCCGCAGATGCCGCTGCAGCCGGGGAAAGACGGGAGGAGGCCTCCGGTCAGCCAGAGAGCCGCCGGGAAGCCCAAGCGCTCAGCACTTGGGGCCAGAAGAATGATTGCCCTGAGGGCAGCGCTTATCAACCCTGTAAGGACGATGGAATTTTCTGCCTTGACAAGTTGATTTTCCCGTTTTGTTTTGTTTTCCTGGAAACCTCCCGTTTTGCTCCTGCCTCTGGAATCAGCAAGAGGGCACAGCGCGTGTTGACATGGAAGGTGCCTGCGCAGAAGGGACAGATGGTTCCAGGGAGCCCGGGCCGGGTGGGGGCTGGTGCCTGTGTAGCCACCAGCTCTCCACGGAGAAAAAGCCAACTTTGTGCCTATTTCTGTGGTGTAAATGCTCCCAGCATAGCTGCTTTCAAGCTGACATTTCAGTACCACCCGACGCTTGACCCTAGACCCCTTCGGTGGGAGTAGGGCGTGGGAGAACACTGACCACCCCCGCCTCCCCCTGCATCCCTCCCCTCTCCCCTCTGCAACAAGCTCAGTGGTTTCCAGCCCTGCTGGTTTGAGATTCAGGATGACCTCACTCTCCCATCCCTGCCCTCTGTGGTTTGGAAATCACTTTGGTAGAGGGTGGTGGCGTCGGGATGCGTGTCTTCAGTCACCGGAAGGGAGAGGACCCCCTCAGAACACAGGAAACGCATTGGGGTGGCCCCACCGTCCCCAAGCCTGGGGACGACCCACAGCTCCTCCTCTGTGGGAATCCCAGGCCGCACCAGCCCCGCGGGGCCCTACAGGATCCTTCGGAGCCCCCAGGGCAGGGCCCCCTGTTCTCGGTGGGAACAAAACGGCTGTGTCTGTGTGTTGCTGTGCTTCTTTCCTCTCCTACTTCTCGGGGTGTCTGCTCAGGGGTGCTTAAACTTGGTCTGGGCATAGTGAATTCTACTTCTCTGTCCAGGGGGCAGTGGGCGGAGGGCTGCAGGGGGGCCGGTGTCTCCAGGCCAGGAGAGGAGGGCAGAGGGGAGGGGAGGGAGGGAGGGAGGGCGGTGAGCAAGAGGCTTGAGAAGGGGAAGGGGCTCTGTGGTCTACCTGAGAGCCACCCCAATGCCGAACTGGAGGTAGAAAGCGCTCCCATCTGGGGCCTCCGCCCAAGGCGCGAGGTGTAGGGAAGAGGTGCAGGGCCTCACCCAGCTACCCTGCCCGGGACCTGGAGGCCGCACGCTGCAGAACGTGCTCATTTCTCCGGCTCTGTGAAGCCTCAGAGAGCTGGTCAGAGTGAGCGCAGTTCGTAGGGTGCGAGCATGTGCCCAGGTCAGCACATAGATCTCAGGAAGCCACTGTAGGTGAGAAGCTGCTGGAAGAGTGTCCGGGATGGGGCCAGCGCTGGGCACTGCCGTCACTAATGATCTTCACGACAGCCTGGGAACCAGGCACTTTCTGTGCCTGTCTCGGAGACAACAGCACTGAGGCTCAGAGACGTTGTGTGCCTTGTCCAAGGGCACCCAGCTGGCTGGAGGGCAGGGCCCACCTTGTTGCCAGGGCCCAGCCCAGGCTGTTAGCAGGGGCTCACTCACATGCCAGATGCGCCAGCCCCACAGGGAGTCCCCTTGTGACGCGAAGGGAGGACAGAGCCCGCAGACAACCCCAGAGAGTGGCTTTGATCAGGGCAGGCCTGTCCTGGGGGCTGGGTGTGTGTGCGCCAGTCAGATGGCGTGTCAGCCCAGGCCAGCCTGGGCCAGCAGCTGGGGCAGGAAGACTGTTTTAAGTCATGATGACCCTCGACACCAGGATCCAGAGCACAGAGCGCTTTGTGTTCAGATTTACTTAGGCAAAATTTTGTTCTAAAAAATGTGATCTTTTGGCCCCAGAGTGGCTCAGACATGGTCCGGGTTTATATTAGTGACTTCTTCGTGGCCATTCATCCTAAACACCTGGTCCTTCCTCCGTGGCTTGACTCTGGGCCCCTTGCGGTCCTGCCCCAGCCCAACCTTCCCTGTTTCTGGATCCCTGAGCTTTGCTCAGTCGCAGCTGGATGCAGGCCTGGATCAGAGCTTCCCAGATAACATGGTGCAGGGGCCGCTTGGGGCTCCAAGGTCTCAGCACCCGCGAGCGGCCCATAAAAGGGTGGGAGCCACTGTGTGCAGCCCTGTTCTCGGGCTCGTCCTGGCTCTTCGTTCAGTTGTCCCAGGGCCTGTGAGGGTCCACAGCCTGACCCACACCACAGAGCAGTTCGTCTTCGGGGTTCTGCAGGGAGCTGAGTGGTGAAACCCCAGAAAAGAAGGTCCACCTGGGACTTGGGACGTGCGCTTGCAGGTGTGAGTAAAGCTTTCTCGATGCCATCACCTGGATTACCCAGAAGGCACTAAGCCTAACGACCAGTGTCCTCAGGAGAGAAGGGGAGGGACACAGAGAGGAGAGGGGAGGTGAAGACAGAGATCCACACCACGGCGATCTAAGCCACCCTGTTCAGTCATTCGTTCGGACAGCCCCAGGACATGAAGCCAGGCTCCAACACCAGCTCTCTCCCCCCGGTGGACTCTGTGGCCCCGGGCATCGGCTTCTGCCCCTGCACAGCGAGGGGGGACGCACGGGGCGTGCGGGGGCGCGCTCCTTGTGCAGAGCCCGTGTGTCCAGGTGGAGCTGTGCCGGGGTCTGAAGGCGGAGGGCTGTGGGGGTGGGGGACACCCACACAGCGAGGGAGAAGACCGTTTGGGAGGGGACCGCAGCAAAGGAGTCCAGGGAAGTCCTGGCCCAGTTCCCGCACCAGTTACTTTTCTGCCCACCTTTTGACCCTATTTTCCCTGAGAACTGAGGTTCAAGGTCGAGGAGGGGGAGGGCAGGCCTCTGCGGGGAGGGAGGTGAGCAGGTGGATGCTGAGCCCACAGGGAAGACAGGAGGGAGAGGCTGGCTGTCTTGGGTCCACACCTGCCTTCTGCCCTGCTCGGCCCCGGCCGCATGGCGAGGACAGGTCGGGGCCAGGCTGCGGTGTTGGGGCAACCTGGCCCCTGGGTCCGGGGTCCCTGCCCGCCCGGGACTGAGGTCAGCCCAGCAGGCCCTCCCACGGTTCTCTCCGGGTTCTGGCTTCATTTCTGTCCCTCGACCCACAGGGATACTCTTCGGCGTGTCTGATGGAAACTGGTAGAAAACGTCCCAGGGAGAGGGGGTTCTGCCCGCGCCCCCGGCGCGTTCTCAGACGCCAACACCCGCCCCGCGCTCTGCCTTTATAATTTCCACTTGTCACAGAGTGACATGATAACACTGGAGAATCTGGTCATTTTCTCCAAACTCCCAAGGAGCGCCTTTATTAGCAGGTGCCAAATTGCCACCCCAGCTGCTGAATAGTAACAATTAACTCCATTAACATCACAACAGCTGTAATTTCTGAGGAAATGAAAACCATTAATAACTACTACCAAAAGCTAAAAAACAAAGCCAAACAGAAAACACAGCATCCCCCAAGGCTGAAACTACCAATATGGGAGAGGGGATGGTCCAGGATTCAGACCGGCCTCCAGAACCCTGGGGGCCATGGGGGACTCACCCCGCCTGCCGGGCGGTGCTCTCGCCACCACGGGGCACGGCTGGGGTCAGAGCAACATCGTCCCTGGTCACACTGCCCAGGACGCTCGCGGTACTGGAGGGAATGCGACAGAACACAGGGAAGGCCCTGGGGGCACAAGTCCTCAGCACGGAGATGAAGCTGAGCAGAGTACGAGTGGCTCTGCCTGCTGCCACATCTGTCACCCTTCCTGTCGACGTCATGCGCACACACGAGTGTGCATACACACATACCTGCACAGATACACGCACACTCCGTACACAAGACACATGCACATGCAAATAAACAGCCCTCACGTACGTGCATGCAACATGCACACAGCACCCCCCCACACACACACAGGCACCCATGTCCTCACATGCGTGTGTGCTCCTACCATGCACACAGCGCACTCATGCCCGTGTGCACACACACACACAGGCACCCATGTCCTCACATGCGTGTGTGCTCATACCATGCACACAGTGCACTCATGCCCGCGCGCACACACACACGGTCACCCATGTTGTCACATGCGTGTGTGTTTATACCATGCACACAGTGCACTCATGCCCGTGCGCACACACACACACGGGCACCCATGTCCTCACATGTGTGTGTGCACATACGATGTACATAGTGCACTCGTGCCCGTGTACACACACACACACACACACATGGGCACCCATGTCCTCACATGCGTGTGTGCTCATACCATGCACACAGTGCACTCATGCCCGTGCGCACACACACACACACGGGCACCCATGTCCTCACATGCGTGTGTGCTCATACCATGCACACAGTGCACTCATGCCCGTGCACACACACACAGACACACACACACGGGCACCCATGTCCTCACATGCGTGTGTGCACATACCATGCACACAGTGCACTCATGCCCGTGTACGCACACACACACACACACACATGGGCACCCATGTCCTCACATGCGTGTGTGCTCATACCATGCACACAGTGCACTCATGCCCATGCATACACACACACACACACACACGGGCACCCATGTCCTCACATGAGTGTGTGTGCATACCATGAACACAATGCACTCGTGCCCGTGCATACACTCACACACACACACACACACACACACACACTGCACACTCCAGTGCATACACACAATGTATTCAAGCACACCTGGGCATCCAGGCCTCAGATGAACACCTCCCCACATTTCTTGCCCTGTGTCCTGGAAACGAGAGGCGGTCCCATCAGAGCTGTGTGGTTTGAGAGCCGCTGACCATGGGGACGGGACACTCTGAGGCCAAGGGCGACCAGTGGCCGAAGTGCTAAGGTAAGATGAGACAAACTGCTTAGTTGTCCAACCTTCCTCCTCAGAGAGTGTGAGTGGAAGTGATGTTTGCAAAACAAAGTGTCGTTTCCAAGGAGTGATTTAATTTTCAAAAAATGAAACAAAAGTTCAGCTTCATTGAAATGGTTTTAAAATTTCAATATTTAAAACACTAATTCAAAGGGATATGTGCACCCCTATGTTTATTGCAGCATTATTTACAATAGCCAAGATACGGAAGTGGCCCAAGTGTCCATGGATAGATGAGTGGACAAGGAAGATGTGGTGGGTACACACGATGGAATATTATGCAGCCATCAAAAAGAATGAGAACTTGCCATTTGCAGAGACGTGGATGGATCCAGGGGGGATTATGCTGAGTGAAGCAAGTCAGACAGAGAAAGACAAATACCATATGATTTCACTCACATGTGGAATTTAAGAAACAAAACAGACAGAGAGAAAAAGAGACAAACACAAGATTAATCACGGAGAGCGCACTGGGGTCGCCAGAGGGGAGGTTGGGGGATGGGTAACAGACAAAATGAGGAAGACGACACTTGTGCTGAGCGCAGTGATTCATACAATTGTGAGATCACTCTGCTGTACGTCTGAAAACCGATCTGAATGAATTACTCCATTTTTAAATTCCATTTAAAAAAATAAAGACAAAGATCAAGGCATATGTATTGCTCAAAGACACTTTTAATCCGAAATCCAAAATTATTTATTAAAAATTAATGGCAATAAAATAAGATAAATAAAATAAAATTGATGGCAAATACAACCTACAATAAATATTGGATTTTTTTCCTTTTCTCCCCCTTGTTTTACTGAAGTATAAAAAGTATACCATATTGTGTGCATGGCCAGAAATGCACACGCGTGTGCCCACACATGTGTCTTTGCCAGCCTTGAGCTGGACGGCTGTGGTGCAGAATGAGGAGGGGGCAAGAGGCAGATCGCAGGAGGGAGTGCAGGGGAGGAGGGGAAGGTCGGGGCCTGTGTGCAGAGCTGGGTCAGAGGTGGAGGACCCAGAGCGCGGGGTCTGGGCAGCTGGGGGTGCGGATGGCTGGGAGTGACTCCGCCTCTCTGTTGAGAACTCTTAAAAGAAGGGATGCGTGATGTAACGACCCGGTTCCCTTCCACAGCACTCGGCTCAGAGCTGCCTCGGTGTTCCAGAGAGCAGGTGCCCTGGCACGCCACCGCCGCTCGCCGCGCCCCTGCAACCCCACGCTGCCCCCCCAACCCTGGCCCGAGACGAAGCCCGCCCGTCCTTCTTCCAGTTTATTTCCTTGGATTTATGTCTTGCTGCAGAGTTCCAGGGCGAAAGGGTTTCTGCTCTGATCTTCAGGTGGTCCCGGTCACCCTCCCTGCATCCTGCTCCTTCGGGAGAGGCAGACGTGCTCCAGGAATAAGACTCACCCTCGGGGCCTCGCTCGGAATCTCCCCAGGCGCGTTATTCAGAATAGCAATATCAAGTCGTGGCTAAATAAGTGCATCACTTCTAAATTAGCAGTTTTCAGGGGGAAAAAAAAAATCTTACCGCGTGCCAACTTGCAGAGTCTAAGTTTCTGTTTAATCTTATACTAAATTTAAAGAGGATTTAATTAGCAATTCATTTCTTCTCTTTATTTACATTGTGTGTTTCTCTTGAAATGAGATTTGAAGTGAATTCTATTTCTGTCCCAGGGCACAGTGTTAAGTATGATTGAGGGCAGTGCTCACAGGAAACTGCGCTGTGCGGCACCTCTCTTGGGAGGGAAGTGCGTGGCCATGAGACTGTGCCTTCCCTTTAGAAATGAAATAGCAGACGCCCCTCCACTCCCCCGCCTCGGCCAGCAGGCTCTCCGAGCTCGGGACTTGCCCGCGGGGCTCCTCTGGGCTCCCAGCTCTGTCCCCGGCCCCTCCCCCACCTGCGCCCCAGGGACATTCCCCAGTGGCCTCAGGGACGCTCCCTGCACAGCAGCTGTCCCCTTCCTCCCTCTCCGGGCTGAAAGCAGACAGCGGCTTCGCTCTGGACCCCCAGGCCTCTCAGGCTACGCATGGAGCAGATGCCCAGACCTGGGGGGTGTTTGTTCCTGGGCCACCCGACGACCACCGCTGGCTTGCCTACCTCGTTCTCGGCCGGCAGCAGAGGTGGGCCGTCCTGACCGTGACAGGTTCCTCCTGTGGTCGGCGTGACCCACGCCGTGAGCTGGTTAGCGGCCCTGGGAACTAGCCATCTGGAACGGTCTCCCTGACCTTCCCTGGGGGGTGTTCCACTCCCCATGCAGGAGGGGGCGGGGGCGGGATGTGCGTGTGTGTGCGGGCGTGTGTGTCACACACATGGGTGTGGTGCACGCGCATGGCATGGACATGTGCACGTGTGTGCGGCCGGACTGCAGCTCTGGGCGCAGCGGGGTGGGGAGGCGGGCCAGCTGTGGCGGCCGTTGACCGTGCTCTCCTAGCCTTGGCCCACCTGCCCCTTGGTCGGCAAGCCCCTCTTTCCTCCCTGTTTGATGCCCGGGGCTGGGGGCCGGCCGGCTGCTCCTGGCGGTTCCTGGCGGTTCCTTGGGGGGTGGTGTGGACACCGGGGGGTGGTGCAGAGCGCTGGAGGCCGTCTCCCCGCCTCTGCTGTGCTGTTTGTTCGCCCCCAGCGTTTTGCTCTCCGGGGTTCATTTTAGAACGTTCCTGTCGCTATGTTTCAAGTTCACTAGACTTCTCCTTGGCAGTGTCTAAGCTGCTGTCAACCCCGTCCCAGGGCCCCAGCTTCTCTCATCCCTGGAAGTCCGCCGGCTCTTTATTTCCTTGGTCTTTGCTCTGCAGGCTTACTTCACGCCTCAGCTCTTCCTCCAGCTTCCTCAGCGCTTCCAAGGCTCTGTCACTGTCCCCTTCTAGCCCATTGTATCATCTGTGCTACTTTTGGGCTGGTCTCAAATGATTCTTCTCCTCATCCCAGGTCCCGTTTTCCTGCTTCTTCGCCAGTATGGTACTTTTCAACTGGATGCAGACACCGTCCGTTTCAACTTGCTGGGTGCTGGTACTTGGCCTCCCTACGGACCCCTCGGGGCTTGCACTCGGCTCAGGTCCGGGAGGTGTGAAGTTACAGAAAAACACTGTGACCCTTTGAGTCTTGCCCCTAAGCTTGCCGAGGTGGCCGAGCAGCATGCAGCCCGCTGACGCAGAGCCTCTGAGCACCCCACCCGATGCCCCGGGGCGACGGGCAAGGGAACTGCTCCTGGCTGTGAGAGTGGTGGGCGCTCTTCCCCCCACCCCCCAGCTCTTTCGGGGGTCCTTTCTCCAGTCTGGGCGGTTTCTTCACATGCATGCACTTCCTGGTGCCCAGTGGGGCCCTGGAGGGCTCTCTGCACGTCTGCAGACTCGGCTGTCTTTGCAGGGAAGCTGTGGCTCTCACTTGTGCCACGCCATCCCTGGGGAGCCCCAGCTGCCTGCGTGTGTGCTCCGAGCACTGTGGCCTCGAGCCCACCACAGCCCCCTGGCCCTTTGTGTCCCATCGGGATCGCTGTCCTTTGTGCCCTGACGTCCAGTGTCTTGAAACCCGTTGTTTCCATAGTTTATCTCTTTTTTCAGTTGTTCGGGCAGGGCCAGAAGCGGAAGTTGCATTTGCAATGTTAATGTTAGGAGTGTGGATTTGTCCCGAAAGTCGTGGAAGCTACAGGAGTGACTGGCTTGGTCTCAGCCTCAGGCCGTGCTGCCAGATCCAAACGGAGCGTTTTCTTTCTCTCAGAGCAGACCTGTGGTTTCTGGGGCATCCCACCCAAAGTGGACAACGGCACAGCTGGGGTTCCAGGGGTGAGCTTTCACTTGCAGAGGGTGGAGATGGCCATTCAGCTGCCGACCGTATGATGGGGCGATGGGTCAAGAATCCCAGGAGGCTGGTGGCAGCTTTTTGACTGCCCTGAATGTGGAAGAGGGGTGATTATGGAATTAGGGGCAGGGCTCCAGGTACACGGTGTGCGATTCTGTTTGTTGGATCTCAACCTAGGAGTGGCCTTGAGAGGCAGCCACCCCTGTGCGCTCATTGGTGCCAAGCAGTGGCTGCAGACCACGTGTTTGAAAACCCAAGCGACCACCTGCCACTTCCACAGGGATGACAGGGTGCGGGGGCGGGGGGGCGCGCAGCTCCACCTCTCCCCTTCGCACCCCTGCTTCCTTGCCCTTAGAATCCTTAGTCACAGCTCTGATTTTCTCGATCTTTTGCTTATTAGAATGTAAGCCCAGCACATGCCTGATGTTCAGAAATGTTTGTTGTTGAAATAGTGTTACCCGAAGTCAGATTTTTCTGTGGCTGGTTTGCAAACATTGGTTTTTGAGTGAGATGGGTATCAGTGATGCTTACATTGATTGTTTCAATTTGCCTTCCTTGCCCGCTGGTGCCAGTAGTTTCGCGGGTGCACTTGCTGGGTACAGAGCGACTCTGGCTGGACCCTTAGGGCGTCCGTGATCCTTCACCCTGACGGGTAAACGAACGGGGATGGACTGTGAGTTCACAGGCACTAGGTCTTCTGGGCTGGGGCACCTGATTCTGTGATGTCTGCAGCCAGCTGCCTCCAAGGGCACATTCATCTGGTAAGTTATGCGGGTGCCAGGGGCAGGGAGACCAGGCTGTGCTCGCCAGCCTTCCTGCTCCACGCTCCCCCTTCCCTACGTCCTGGCACTCGGGGCAGACGGGTGGCAGTGGGGGAGGTGATGGGCTCAGAGATGACGTCCGGGCTTCTTCTGTCAGAGGGCAGCCTGGGTCAGATGGTCCCTCAGTGGCCACGTGGCAGCTGCAGCCCTGGGCGCCATGTGGCCAGTGTGGGTCTTGGGCTGGGGTCCACTGTGACCACACAGGAACCAAGGGTGGAGTAGCCTCCCCTCCCCACCTGTGGGAGGGTGCTGGTCTCGGAGTGGACGGGCCCCTTTAGAACACTGTCCTTCCCAGGCTGCTTTCCACGGCGGGGCCGCTGCCCTCATCACAGGGTGGACCTGCCTCCTTGTGGCTTCCTCTTAGACGAAACTCTATGCCCTCGAGATGCCCATTCTGGGCTCTGGGGTGTTTGGGAAGGACGTCTGTGATGCACGGATTACAGACCATCCCCCTCACCTGATCCACACACGGCAATGGGACAAGTGGCCCCCGGCCTCACCGTGTTCAGCTCAGACAGGGGGCCAGAGGATGTGCTCTCTGCCTGTGGTCACCAGCTGGGATTCTCAAGTCCGGTCTTCGCCCTTCCCTGGACTCCAAGATCAACACTCCTTCTGCCGCATGTTAGCTGCTCTGAGAAACGTGGCCTGGATCCACTGGTCTACACAACAGGCATTTATGTTTCCCAGTCTGGAGGCTGGAAGGCCACGGTCAAGGGGCCAGCAGACTGGGTTCCTGTGAGGGCTTCTCCCTGGCCCGCACCCACCTGCCCTCCCCCGTGGCCTCTCTAGGTGGGGAGAAGGAGGGAGCTCTCTGCTGTCCTTTCTGACGAGGGCTCCAATCCTGGGTCCTGCTCTCATGACTGCACCCGACCCTGATCAGTTCCCGAAGGCCCGCCTCCCAGCAGCATCCCACTGGGGGGTTGAGGCCGCGACATGTGAATTTGCGGGGGGCACAAAGATTCTGCCTAGAACAGGCGTAGTCCTCTGTGGGAGCGTGGAGGCTGCAGGGGCTGCCCGGGTGCTGCTCACCAACACATGGACAAGAAACTCTAAGCCTCTCAAGGGAGAAAGCACCGCATGGCGCCCCGACTCCGACACAGAGCCCCCCACTGCCCCCTCCTGCCTCCGTGGCGGGCATCACTGGGGCCTCAGGGCATCTTCCCAGGAAGATCCAACGGGTCTCCGAGTCTTACCACCTGGCCACCCCAGGCTTTTCAGTAAAAACAGAAAACCCTAAGACTTCTTGCGCTAGTGTCTGCGTGTCTGTGCCTCCAGCTCTGTCTTCCACGGGCTCCATCAGCCAGCATCTTCTAGAGAAGCAGGACCGGTAGGACACACGCGGACATTCTGAGCTTGTGGGGTCGGGTGAGTCTGGAATCTGTGGGGCTGGCCGGCAGGGGAGGTCGGGGAAGAGGTGATATTGCAGTGTGGGAGCAAGACTCCTTCTCTGGGGAGCAGCCTTGTCTTTGAAGACCTTCCACTGATTGGATGACGCTCAGCCACATTATGGAGGGTCATCTGCTTTACTTAGGGTCAACTGATTGTAAGCATTAATCTCATCTAAAAAAATAAATAAATAACTTCAGCACCATCTTAGATGTTTGACCGAACAGCTGGGCACCATGACCTAGCCAGGCTGACACATCAACCACCACAGGGATTAATGTGTTTGGACAGTGACCCTCCCCATCAGTGGAGGGGACTTTTCCGAAGAAGGGAGAAGGGTCACCAGCCAAGGGGATGGTTGCGTGCTGGGGACCTGGGGCTTTCAAGGAAGGGTGAGCCAACCCTCTGCCCCACAGCTGTGCTCCTGGGGTCCTGGGGGCAAACATCCTGCTGCCCGACTGGCTGGAATACGGAGGCCTCTCTGGTGGGCAGCCTGTCTCCCCACTTTTCCTGCACCCCAGGGGCACAAGGCCCCCAACAGCATGGACAGGACAGCAGGGTGCTCAGTGGGATGCTCTGGAGGGTTAGCTCGGTGGGGCGCTCAGGACCCTGCTGCTAACTAGGCAGCAGCATGGGCGATCACTGAGATGGGCAGAGGAGAAGCAGCTGGTTCCGGAAACTTCTGCAGACTCTTCTTTGTGGCTCAGTGCCACGGGAGCCCGCCTTTCAGCCCAACAGCTCTGCTGGATGCTCTGGGCCTGGCGGTGGGATCCACAGGGAGACAGCTCCATCATTCTAACCCCTTAGAACCTTATAAAGCTCAGGATTCCTGTTTCACATTTAGGGCAGTGGGTGGATGCCTTGAAACTTGAGAAACTGTTACTTCAGCTCTTAAAATTGTTGTGGATTAACAAAAATTTCCCCTCCATGCCTCCACCTTTGGAACAAGACTCTTCAGGCTGGACTGCTTAGCTTGGCTTGGCGATGACGAGCTCATTCCATTGGGGAGTCTCCCACGGGCCCAGCATGGAACAGCCCTCATCTGGGATGCGCCCAGAGACAGCCCTCCATCCCCGGCTGTCCCTCCGGAACTTGGTCCTCATCCGAGGTTTGGAAATTTAAAGTGGTCTGCAGTGTGCAGTGAGGGTGTGGACTGAAACTCCATGTGAATTGGGAAGGCCATCGGCACAGCGACGGACATGAGCCTTGCAGGTGTCCCTAGAGCCTGGGCTGGGGGGCTGGGGCCTCCCTGCTGGCACTGCCCTTGCCCGACTCACACCGAGTTTCAGAGTTCAACACGGACCCCTGAGCTACAGCCACAGGACACTGTGGAGAATTTGGGTGACTGGCCTCACATTGCGCGGGCTGCTCCAGGCCGGGTCCTGGCTCCGGGAGGCACACTAGCCTAGCGGGGGGTCCTCTTCCCAGCAAGAGGCAGAGGGAGATGCCTCCCTGAGCATGGGGCCAGAGTCCACCAAGAACGCGTCTGCAGGATGCCCCCCACAGCTGTCCCCAGCTCGAGGAGCTGACTCTCCCCAGCAGCTGCTCCCCAGTGGCCACTGGGAGAGCCAGACAGTCCTGTGCAGATATGCAGGGGTGAGTGTGGAGTGCTCCCACAGGCCACCCCAGGCTGCAGATGTACCTGGGGGGAGATGTGCACCCTGGGACCTCACTGCAGTGGTCTGCCCAGGTGCCTGGGTCACCTATCCCATGGATGTTGGACGTGTCCTCAAATCACTCTCAGGTGTCCCGTGGCCACAGTGCAGCCCGGAGCCACACCGGCTGTAGGGGGCGGGGGCAGGGGAAGCTGGGCCCAGCAAGGGCAGGCGGGGCCCCTGGAACCGTGAAGGACGGGGCTGGGCAGGCTGGCTCCTGAGTGGCCACGCCTCCTCCTCGTGGGGCAATGCGGGCCCCACACAGATGGTGGAAACCAGGAAGGCAGCCACCACCCGATGGCTTGCGCAGCCCTGCCAACCACGGGCTCTCCTGTCTCCCCGACTTCCGTCCATTTGCAACCACCTCCAAAGACCCTCAGAGGACGAGGTCGGGGGATGGGTCTCATTGCTCAGCATCTGACATCTGTGAAGGGTCATTAGGACCCATCTGAGCAGGAGGAGGATCGATTCCATTCTGCCCTGCACTGCCGTCTCCTTGTCAAGAGGAAAGATCTACGATGGTTTTACTTAAGATGCTGCTTCCCCCAGAGCTGGCCGCTCGTCTGTGCCCTGCTCCATCCTTCACAGCTCCTGACTGTAAAGTTCTCGTCGAAGATTCTCATCAGGCTGGGCCTCAGGGACCTGGCTCCCTCTCAGGACAGAGGGCATGGGCCTGGGGCAGCGGCCAGGTGAATGACTTGCTTCTGTTTACACAGCAGGGCTTGCTGGTGGTGGTGGAGCCAAGGGGAGGCTGCGGGTGGGAACTTGCCCTTTCCTGCGGTCCCGCTGAGCCCTCCTGCTGCTGCTGGAGCCTCCGGAGTTTGGACGTGAAGCGAGGTCTGCTCTCTGGCCCCGGGCCCCAGATCCGCTGCAGAGAGGTGGACTGGCCCCCTGGAATGGGCCCCGGTGCCACCCGGGCTGTGGGAAGGTTCAGGGTCGTCCGGCAGTGATCCTGGAAGGATCGGGAACTTGTGGATGAGGAGGCATCCCGTGACATCCAGACTCCTTCCTTACCAGCTCCTGATTGTGTGCCCAGACACATGGTGGCTTCTGAAAAGAGCTACAAGGGCACAGGGGGGCCGGGCTGGATCACCAGATGATCATCCTGTCTGGAAGGAAGCTCTGAGGCCAGCCAGCCCGACTTCCTTGGCTTTCAGCGGGAGAACGGGGCCTGGAGAGACAGGGACCCGGGGCTCCATCTCTGCTGCTGGAGGGTCCCACCCTCTGCCCGGCGGGTCCTGCACTGGCGAGCTGGACATCTGCAGCTATGGCTCGAATCCCTGCCCGCCTTCCAGGCCACCAGGGTCAGGCCTCTGACCGTCCTTGTCACCCACATGCTCGATCACCTTCTGCCTCACGGTGGTCACAGTGCCCTTTGCAACTGTAGAGATGTGTCTGGAAATCTGTGAGGCCTGGGTCACAGGTGGAACAGAAACCCCAAATCCCAGGGTCCAGGCACTTGAGGGTTCGACCCCTGTGGGCAAGTGTGGAGGCCGGAGTAATCGAGATTTGAGCGTATTTGTCTCTCCCCTGTGGTCCCCTGCCCCCCAAACTATGCCCTGTTTGCTTTGGTGGCTGTGAAATTCAGAACAGAGCTGCCCACTGTCCCCGGCCATGGTCTGTGGCTACTCTTGTTGCCCCTTCATCTAGATTTGGTCTGTTTTCTAACAAAACAAAATCGTGTATATTTAAGATGGATAACATGGTATTTCAATATACGTACACACCGTGAAATGATCTCCACGATCAAGTTAATAACATCTCTGTCTCCTCACGCCGTTATTGATCTTTGTGTATGGTGGAAGCACCCAAGATCTCCCTTCTAGCAAATTCCCAGGGTACAGGACGGCGCTGTTAATGATGGCCAGCATGCTGCACCCCGGAGATCTCCAGAACCCGTTCATCCTGCATGAGGGAAATTTGCACCCTTTGACTGCCGCTCTGTTGGCGGGAATGCAAAATGGTGCCGCCGCTCTGGGAAACAGCATGAAGGGTCCTCAAAGAATTAAAAATAGAATGACCCTATGATCCAGCAATCTCACTTCTGGGTATCCATCCCCAAGAAATGAAGTCAGTACCTTGAAGGGCCGTGTGCATCCCCCTTGTTCACGCTGCGTCATCCGCAGTGGCCGAGACGTGGGAGCAACCGAAACGTCTGTTGACGGATGGATAAAGAAGACGTGGTCTGCACGTGCAAGGGGACATTATTTAGCCCCGAAAAGAAGGCAATCCTTGCATGATCTCACTTTTTGTGGAATCTGGAAAAGTCCCACTCATAGAACCAGAGACTGAAGCTGTGGTTGCCAGGAGCAGGTGTGTCGGGGGAGGGAACTGGGGAGATGCTGGTCTATCTTTTCAAACTCCTCAACGTGTAAGCTGCTTTAAATCATTTTGTGAATTGAGCAAAGGGAATCGATCCATCCGTCCATCAAGCATCAATCAAGGAATAGTAGGAGTCTGTGAACTCATCGGAGCACATTAAACACGACTCACCCCCGATCCATCCCCTCAGGCATGATGATTCGGAACACTGCCGTTCAGAGAGGCTCTGGGCCCCCGGGTGCTTTGTTCTGGGGTGGGTGACCAGGCTGTCTGCCAGACTCCAAAACCGTCTCCTTTTCCGGAGCTAGAGGGAGCGGGACGCATCTTAGGAGGAGGGCAACCCCAGCGGGGAACAGGAAGGCACGGGGCCGAGGACCCGCGGAGCTGATGGGCGTCATTCCTCTGACTCATGGTCCCGGCTTTCAGGCCCGTAAAGAATGAGCCTGTGGCCCCTGCCAGTCACAGGCAGTTCATGGACGCTTAAATTAGCGAGACGGTTCACTGAGACCTGTAGAAGGGCCAAAAATCCTGATATAGGTGAAGAGGTTTAGTATTTTCTGTCATGGGATTGTAAGATTTCAAAGTTATTCCATAAACAGTGTGAGTCACAAACTTGTTCACTTGGCAGATTCTAAACCCGGGGAGACGCTTTCTGTGTCTTCTGGGTTGGGGGAGCCAGCTCGCCCCATTTACTTGGCTTCATCACAACTGAAGTGGTTCAAACAGAAACGAGGGGCTCAGAGTCTGCCCAGCTGGAGGTGCACCCTCACTATCCCAGGGGGATGGGAAGAGCACCCCAGCCCTGCTAGCTACCAGGAATGTCTGAGACCAGAAAGGATTAGACAAGGCAGCCCTCCGGGGCTGTGATGCCCATAGAGGAGAGGCCCTCTGATTTCGCCCCAGGGAGCCCCGCACCTCCCTCTTCCCCGGCAGGGGCAGGGTGAGAGCAGGTGCGCTGTCGGCCTCAGGGTTGCCGAGACTCACAGGTGCAACTGGAGCTTCAGGGGAAGGTGCCTGGTGATGAAGCAGCCGTGGGCTCTGACAGCTGGGCTCGGACCCGTGAGTGGGCCGCTCGGGCGCCCTGATGCTTCACGCTGCTCGTCCGTACGACGGGGATAACAAGGTTATCCAGCCCTGAGGGTACCTGGAAGACTCGCACACATAATGCAGGAAACACATGCCATTGGCTGGAGCCAGTCATGTGCCCTGACCGAGGTGCCGGGAGGCTGGGAACTGTAGTCCGGCTGCGGGCAGACCGTGGGACAGTGGGTGAGCATGTGGCCAGCCTCATGCTATCCGTGACTCCTGTTGTGGGGGATGAGTCACCTGCTGTCCTCCAAATGTGGACACATGACAATCTAAACAGCGGGTTAAGTGCTTACAGAATGGCTAGCGGTGCCCTGCCCATTTCAGTGTGTCTGTAATGAAGAAGCGCCTCCCTCCACCCCATGGACCTCTACCCCATGTCCTTGGTTTTCCATGTTGCTCTTTAATTTCCTCCAAACTCCACCTGGGCGACGGTCCTTCCCCTGCGGGAGCCCTTTGTCCTCCAGGTCACCTGCTGCTCAGCCATGGACTCCCGCCCAAGCCTGGCATGTGGCACCCCTCTCTTTCCCAGATCCCACCTCTTCTTCTCCAGGTTTGTGCTTCCGGGACATTCTAGCATTTTGAGAACTTTCATGTCTGCACTGTTTTCCTCTTGCATTTGATTTGTACAGAGGCTGAGTCTAGAATATTCCCCATCAAGGGTTATTTTAACCAACTGCCCCCATCACTCTTGGGGTCTTTTCCTAACTCGTCCTCTTGAGACGTCTGTGCTTCTCTGAACCCTTGTCCTCTGCGTGAGGGCACACTTTGTCTGTGTGGGAACTTGGCGGTTTTCCCTTGATTCCCGAGGTTCTTCTGTTCTGACGTGGGCCTGGCGCTGGGACCTCTGCACCCTTCGTCCTGGGGCTTGGGGGCCCTTTCAATTCAGACACTGAGGACCTTCGATTTTGAAAAATCTTCCCGGAAAAAATACTCTTTGATAATCTGTCCCCTCCATGTTCTCTCTCCTCTTCCTCTGGACTCCATGATTCAGCTTTTAACAAATTCTCTCATTTTCTTATCTTTTCTCTCCTACTTCCCACCACCCCTTCTGCAATATTAGCTCAACTTCCTCTTTCAAACCTTCCATGGAGCCTTTCTTGATCCAGCTTTTTTTTTTTTTTTTTCGATTCCCCAAATCTATTCTGCTCTCTGCACATCTATCTTTTTTATAGTCATCCTTTTTGCTTCAGGGATGCGACATTTTTATTTTTTCCGACGATATTCATTGCCAATTATTTGATGCTTCGTCTGCTCTCTGCAGCATCTCTGTCCCTCCGGGCTCCTTCCCAGCCTCTGCCTTCCCTCTGAGGGTGACCCTGGAGGTCTGATGGTCTGGGGCTGCCAACCTGCTGGACAGGAACTGCAGATGGCTGAATGAGCAGTTTCCGAGGACTGGGCAGCCCCGGGGCTTCCTTCCACTGTGAGGTGGCCTGACACCAGCCTGTCCACTGGTTCTACCCCTTCCTGCACAAACTTGTGCAAGCTTGGGCCTGTGACCCTCAGTTTCCTCGTCTGTGAAATGGACACAGTGATGGCGCCTCCTTCATGGAGCTGTAATGAGGATCCAATGATGAACAGTTACAATGAAGCCAGCCTCCCTCTGCCCTGCAGTGCTGGGGGCAGACCCACCTGGCAGATGCTGCCTGGAAAAGGCCTGCATGGCCTCCATCCTGCTCAGACGGGCTCCAGGGCCCGCGCCACCGGTCCCAGGCTGCTCTGGTTGGCGTCCCCTGCACTAGGGGCTGCAGCTTGAGCTCCTACATCTCTGCTGCACTCCACGGCGCAGGGCTGCCCTCTTCCCGTGCCATGGGGCCAGCGAGGACGCAGCTCTGGGGAGAGGAGGGCTGGACTCAGAGCGCAAGTCTGTGCAGGGCCCCTGCGGCTGCGCACGCCCGTTTCCCACACCCACCAGCAGCACGGCACCCTCTTTACTGCTTCTGTGTTACTCCCACCAGGCCTGGTGTCCAAGGAGGGGAGGGCGGCCCATCTGTCCTCCCTCAGGGAGCCCTGGGGGGGCCAGACTCTCCCGCAGGTCCTGCTGTCACCTACCTGGGGAACGTACCTACCTCGGGACGTTTATCAGGTGGAAGCAGGCTTCCTGCGGGCTTGTGCTGTCTGTCTGTCTGTCCCAAGGCTGTCAGCCCCCCACCTGTGGGCAGGCAGTTCTGAGTGGGTGCGTGGCGGGGGTTCTGCGGGAGGTGCTCCCAGGGATGCTGTCCAGCACCCACCCTCCAGTGCTGGGGCCCCCGTGTGTGGGGCACACATGTGAGCCTGGGCCTGGGGCTGGGAGGGCTTTCTAGAGGGTAATTCCACAGGCAAGGCTCTCCGACATTCATCCTCCAGGGCTCGTCTGTGGCCACGTTCCTGGCAGAGGGGCTGAGCAGAGGCATCATCCCCTAGGGGTGGGTAGTACAAGAGAAGGCCCAGGGCTTGGAGCTGGGCCTGCGACCCCGTCCACAGCTGATGGCATCTCCACAGGACACCTGGTCTAGACAGGACCTTGCAAGAGCCCAGCCCTCCAAAGAGACCCTTCTGCAGGGATGTGGCAAAGGGGCTCGGGATGCCCTGAGAAGTAGCCCTTGGGTGGATGCTACTGTGCACCCGCCCTGGGCCAGGAACCCCTGGCTTCTGCAGGGTCTGGCTGGGGCTTGACTTCGCTCCTGTTGGTCTTAGGTGAGCCGTCCAAGCCCGCCAGCCTCAGTCTCCACCTGTGTCTGATGAAGAAGCCCACACGGCCTGACCCATGAGGTGGCCGGCCTCGAGGCTGACCCACTCGGGAGACAGGCCGAGCAAGGGCAGGCCTCCCCGCCTGCCACCGTGCTGCTCAGTCTCTCACCAGCCGCAGCTCTGCAGCTGTTTGAAGTCCCTGAGTTTGGGCTCATTAGTTATGGCAGCTTCAGAAAACAGACACAGAGACTCTGAGCAATACCTTCCTAGAAATGAGAATATATTGTATCCAGGACGTGAGAGAAAACTCCAAAGAAGAACAAGCAGGGGATAAGAAAGGGCCCTCGGAAATTAAAAATATACATGTAATATATATATATATTAATATAGTTTATATGCAGATAATGTATCACATATTTTAATTTATACCTTATATAAATTGTACAACCTGTGTCAACTTAATGCACACACATTTACCAGGGGCAGGGAGAGGGCAGAGTCCCCCCTCCGGAGGAAGAATTAAGAGGCAAGGAGGTGGGAATGGATGGAGGGGGGCATGGGGGAGAGCCAGGGCTCGGTGGGCACCAGATGCAAGCTCCAACAGTGGCAAAGGCCGAAGAGGAGATGGGCCAAGGGCCAAGACTGGAGAGCCCCCTGGAGTTCTGTCAGTGTGCGGCCTCAGGGTCCGGGAGAACGAGAACCTCCTGGGACAACAGAGGTTCAGAGCTGGGACCAGACTGGGCCTGGTGACAAGAGGGTGACCAAGCAGCACCCTCCACACAGTGCAGACCCCTCACCTGCTACTCAGCTTCAAACAGCGAGCACGTGTTCCGAGTCTCGACTCCCTGAAGCTCTGGGGGCTGGGGTCTTGCTGGTGGGTTGGGGGGGGCCCTCTCCAGGGAGCTGGCCCTTTCTCATGGGGACAGGGCTCCCCGCTGCAGGGGAGGGCCAGTGGGCGCTGGGCGCTGTCTCCTGAAGGTGGAGCCCCCACATCCCCTAGAAAGGGGTCTGCATACGGAAGGGAGCAAGTCCCATGTTCTGCTTACCTTCATATGCATGAACACGCATCACACACGTGGAAACACAAATTTAAAGTCTGGGGTGCAGTAAATAGGATAACCCGTCCACAACCACCCGGAGTCAGAGTAGCTCTGGTTTTTTGGAAAGACTATCAGAACAGACATCTCACCGGGGGCTTCAGGAATTTCACTTCTGGATTACCACGAAGACCTTCTGGAATATTCTGGATGGAGACACAAGCTTTCTCAGAGCTTGTTATATGCTGGGCTCCCAGGGTGCCGGAAAGCACACCTCTCCCCGGCAGGAGGGAGGCGAGGTGGCCTGCTCCCCAGCTGGTCACTGCAGCGGGCACAGGGCTGTGTCTGCCTCAGGGGGGGTCCGGCTGACCCAGAGGCAAACCTGCAGACAGTACAGCTGGGCTCAGAGCTCTTCTGCTTTGATGGCGCTCAGAGAGAAGCCTCCTTACTCGGCTCTGTCTCCACAAAGCTCTCCTGCCTGGCCTCTTGGCACATCCCAGTGGCATGGACACCCAGGGGACCACGCACCCAGTGCGGGGCCTGCACCACCTCCATGGGCGCTGCCCTCTGAGCCTGCAGCCGGGACAGGGGTCTGTCAGCCACGGGGACGTTATCGATGTTATAGGAAGATCTGGCTCCAGCCCAAGGGTCCCTGCCCACCTTGGCAGAACCGTGCAGAGTATGTTGTTGTCTCTGTGGGCCTGTCACCCAGATGCACACACCGGGGTCCCACCATGCACTGCTCCCGTACCCCGGAGGGCTTGAGGATGTATGTGGCAGGGCCGAATCCCAGACTCCCTGTCCTGCGGACCTGGGCTTGTATCCTACCTCTTTTGCTGCGTGGTACTGAAACTCTCCAAGCCTCAGTGTCTTTATCTGTAAAATGAGTATAAAAATTCACACCTGTCTACTTGACAGGTTTGTTTGAGGGTTTCAGAAGGTAATGCTTAAGAAGCACATAGCACAGAGCCTGGGACAGAGTAAGAGGTCCCTGGTGGACGCCAGCTGGTGGAGCTGCTCCCCGGTGCTGGCCCCCTCACCTGGAAGAACCTCTTACCCTCCGTGGCCCTTCTCTGAAATCGACGTGGCTGCCCTGCCCACCCCACAGGACGCTGGTGAGGACCTGAGGCAAGTGTGGGTGGGCAGGGGGCCCAGGCATGTGAACCTGTGGCCTTCACGATTGCCCCCAGAGAGTGGTTTCTACCAACAAGATGCTTGCTGGTAATATGCTAGCAAACTCCTAGAGGAGCTGACAAATTTTCCCAATATGCTTGCAGTGAAAGCACAATGAGCAGACCCTGGTCTAGGACTCAGTGCGGCTAGCAACTCAAGGTCCCCTGAGTGTGGTCACACTGTGTGCGGTTGTGTGGTCACATGCAGGGATTTCCATTTCTGTACCTTGTGAAATTAGGGGTCGGCCCAGCTAATCTGGGGCCCCTTCCAGACCTGCGGATGGCACGTCCTCCATGGCTTTACCAGGCGGACTGGAGCCGATCATGCACAGGGGCTCAGGGGCCGCACGGGGAGCCATGGGTCGGACGTGGCTCTGAAACATGCACAGCGGGGGTCTGTCCAGCTCTGGGCCGTGAGGCCCAAGCCTGTGTCTATGCAGCAGGGCAGGCACATCCTGGTGCAGAGCTGGGGGCCCAGAAGGGAGAAGCCATGGGAAGCTGGCTCTGACGCGACCTCACGAGGGCAGAGGCTCCTGTCCTCTCTTCCTGTCCTGCGGGCCACTCCGTGTGGTCAGATGTCCGCAGGATGGCGAGGCCACAGGACTCTGACTGTCCACTCGGCAGGGCTCCCCAGCCTAATCAGGACAGGAACACATTGGGAGGTGAGCCTGTTTCCTCCTGGCAGAGAGGATGCGAGGATACGAAGAATCAGTGCCCGCTCCAGCCCTGTGACCGCCGTGAGGGCGTCGCTGGTCAACGCCTGCAAAAGCCTCACGCTCGCTCAGTGGGCACAGGAGCAGACCGTACCCACCGATGGGCTGCAGTGAGCCGTTGGCTTGCCCGCCCCCAGAGCCTCACTCTGATGTGGGCCTGGCCCATGCGATTGCACCCTGGCTGGGGACGTCTGATGGCTGGCGGTGGTCTGCCTGCCGGGCGGGGCGAGGGTGCTGTGCGGGCCACACTGGCAGACCCCCTGCTGGCGGGAGCCGAGGGTGCACAAGCAGCTCAGAGCCTTCCCCGAGCTTCTCCGAGCGTGTGAGAGACTGTGGCAGGGAACTGGAGCCCGCTGCCTGGCGTGCCTCCTTGAGCTGGGAGCAGCACCCCATTAGCACGGAGACCACAGGAGGCTGTTCCCTGGAAGCAGGCCTGTGGGCTCGTTTCAAACCGTTTGGGGCATTTTCCACTGAGGTAAAAAGGAGCCTCTCTTTCCTTCTATTTTCACCTCTGAGCCCTGATTTCCGGGGCAGGCTTCTAGGTGGCCGAGGGCAAGGGCCACCCCACCTGCCTTCCTCCTGAGGTCCTTGTGTCCCGAAGACGCAGGTGCCACCTGGGCCATGTCCCTGCCGCTGGGGCAGGGGAGGATGGCCCAGGTCGCACACGCACGGGCACTCCCCCCGCCAGAGGCCAGGATGAGGGGAAGTGCATGCAGCAGCCTGAGTGTGGGCAGCAGGAGGCTGAGCATGAAGGGCAGGGCAGGCTCGGGCCCCAAGGTGGTGTGGGGGCCTCCCCCATGGTATCAAAGTCCTCCATGCGACTGACCTTCCCTGGAAGACCATCAGGTGTTGCCATGATGCTGTGGCCGTAAGTGTGAGTGTGCCAGGAGTGCACATGGGCGGGGAGCGTGCGTTCTAGTCTCAGCTCACCTGGGGCTGCCTGTGTGGCTTGGGGGAGCACCATCGGTGGAAGAGAAACACAGCCAAGTGTGTATCTGAACTGCAAAGAGTAAGAGCAAATCTGGTGCTGTCTCCACTATGGAACACCACCGAGCTGTAAAAATGAAGCTCTATGCATATATGACTTGCGGTGACCCACAAGATGCGTTGTTAATGGAAGAACACAAGTTGCAGAGAAAATGTGGAGTGTGACCCACTTGTAAACATCCTGGTCTTCGAGCGGCTCCCGAGAGGTCACGCTTGTGAAAGCACAGAGCCAGGAGTGGCCCACATCCCCTCCTTCCCACGGTGCTCCGTGGCTCCGGACCGGCTCATGCGATGCTGGCCAGCCACTTGGGAGGGGGGCAGGAGGGAGGCAAGCATCATCAGTCTCCTCATTTACAGAGGAGGTTAAGTAGGTTCCCCAAGCTCTCGGTGCTGGGCTGAAAGCTGGCCCAGGTTCCTCCTCTGTCCCCCACATGCTGTGCCAACTCAGCCCGGAGACCCAGAGTTCCCTGGGGTCTAGCACAGGGCAGGTGGAGGCATCCGGGAGCCAGGACTAACCACTAGCCAGGCAACACCGATGACTTTTAAGCTGGCTGATTACCCAGAAAAAAGCAAATGCCCTGTCCGACCCCATCGCTCCATCTCTGGTTGCCTGGCAACAGCGGGGTGCACAGCTAGAAGGCAGGAGCCAGCCTGGCTTCCCCTCTGGATGCCAGATTTCCATCCATCCTTCCCCGCCGGCCTGAGGTGCTGACCTGGGTGACCGAGCGTGGCTGCGCCCCTGGACCTCTGCGAATGTGCAGAACTGCAGGCTGGCTTGGCATCTCGTCCTGCGGTGGAAACCCACTTCCTGTTCTCACCGCATCTCCTCCATCAGCGGTCCCTCCGGGAGGTGCGCTCCCTGAATTATGCATTTCTTATTGACCTTTCCAAACCACTTTTGCCTTTCTTCGTATTCTGTGCAGGGCTGTGACTCGCTGACTGGAAGAGGGCCTCGCAGGACGAAGGAGCAGGGTCAGAGGGCTGCCGGGGAGCCACTGGCCCGGCCATGACACCCTCTTGTTCTTGTGCCTGCATGCGCGTGCGGGGCCTGTGTGTGTGCGTGCAGAGCCCTGAGGAACGAGGCAGATCCGCTGGGCTGCCCGAGCCTGGGCGGTCCCGTGGAGCCCCAGCTGCCTCCTACTCCCCTCCCCTCTCCTGGGCTTCTGAGGGGTCTCTTGGAGACAGTTTGGGATTCCTTGATCTGGTCTCATGATCTCATTTCATAGACGGGGAAGCTGGCCCCAGACATTGAAGGGAAAAGTCCTCGCAGTCATTGGGGCAGAGCTGAAGGAGGCCCAGGTGTCTGCTGTGCCCTGGAGGGCTGGGGTTGGGAGAGGCGGGGGAGCATATGGTTCTTTCTGTCAAGCAAGAGCCCCCCCGCCCCACAACATGAGGAACTTTTCCCAAACCCTTCCGGGAAGGGAGTCATGCACGAGTGTGTCTGGAGAGTAAGGTTCCTTTCCCTTGCTCATGGCAGGTGGGGGAGACCCAAGGCAGTAGTCTGGTGTGAGATGGGGATCAGGACAGTAAGATTAAGCTGACTGAGCAGCCTCTTATCTATGGAGGGTTAAGAAGTTTCCTTCACTCTTCTTCTCCATTCATGGTATCAAAGGAATTCAGGTCTGGCTACAACATTACTTGAAGCTTGGCGCTCTGTCCCGGCGACGTGCCCCAGGGCCTTTGCATGTGTTTGCCCCCTGCCTGGAGCAACCTTCCCCCATCCCACCTGGGAAACGCGCTCGTGTCCTCCGAGACCCGACTCAATTCTCCCCTCCACCGTGATGTGGTCGTGTCCCCCCATATCTCTGCCCGCTTCCCAGGTCACATGGCATGCCTCTGTCTCCCCAGCACACCAACTTTATGGCATTCAGATTTTCCAATGGATATGGTTGATCGAAGAATCTGAGGTACAGAAGGATTGACTATTGCTTCTATATACTACGGATAATCTTTTGAAGTACTGGGAAAATGTGTCCTGAAAATGCTTTTCTTGGTGAGCTGGGCGGGCACTGGAAGGCGTGGAGGGCGGGTGTATAATCCCAGCCGCTTTATGGCACAGGTGAGTTCATGTCTGCAGCCCAGATACTGAAAGAGTATGAATGTGGGCTTGCTGAAGCGCCTTGGTGAGGGGCCGGCGCTAGAACACCCTTTGCTCCGGCCCCTGCTTGCCCCATGCACTCTGTCCTCTGGCCCAGAGGAGCTGTTTTCTGCCCCCCGGTGAGCAGTGAGTCCATGCCCTGCTTGGCCCATGGTTCCATCTGTTGGGAACGCACACTCGCCCTCCTCCTCAACACCAAAAAATTCCACTCCTATCGGCTCCCCACTGTGGTCCCTCCTTCCAGCAGACCTTCCCCCTCTGGGTCCGCCCAGCCCCACCCCTCTCTGTGGCACCTGGAAACGGTGGCCCGAGCCATGGTGACTGTGGCTGCCCGGGGTCCACACAGCAGGGTCCTCCCTGGTGGTAGACGTGCTCTTCTTAATGTTTCCTGCAGGATAAATGAGCATGCACACCTGTTCCCATCTGGATGAGTTATGTGACTCTTGACCTTCCTGCCCAAGTGCCACATGTCCGTTTTCTGGATGTGCACCTTTACCACACCCCAGGTAAAAGTGTTTGTTGGGTGGAGCTCCTCCTGGTCTTCTTGCTCATCTTTGGGCCCTGATTGGTCTGGTCTTTACCCATCCACGCAACCGCATGGCCACTCAGTTGCGTGGGTGGTGATTCCTAAGCTCTGTGCACAGGACGGAGAAGCTGCATGAGGAGTGTGGGGGGCTCAACCCTGCAGCCCCACTGCCTGGCTTCAAAGCCGACAGGGGCCGCACAGCTGCAGGCGGGTGACTGCACCTCCCAGCCTCAGTCTTCTGGAGTGCCCAATGTGAGCGCCTCGCAGAGTGGCCTTGAGGATCAAGAGAGTGCATGTACGAGTTTAGAACCCGACCCAGCATGGAATAAACATGGAAGTGTTGGCTGGTATTAACCTGATTGTTTTGAACAATGATGGCAAAGTGTGGTGTAGACACATTAACTGATTTACCCAGAACTGCAGTCAAAGATGCTTTTTACTCATGTGCTGGTTTGAAACTTGGTCCCAAGATTCTTGGGCACTTCTGCGGTGGAGAGATGGGCTCTAAACTCCCTCCCCTGGAATGTGGGCCTCGAATCTGCTTGAGCAGTAAGGTGATGCTGGAGCAGTTCTGGGCCCCGGTGTGGCAAACAGCAGCTCCATTTCCTCTCTCTGGGGACGCTGGATCCAGAACCCACCTGCCGGGCTGAGCTGCCTGGGGAGAGCCCAGGAGGAGGGGAGCCCGGGCCCAGCCCCAGTCCCAGCCTGACACAGGCGGCTCCCCGGCACGCGCCAACTCTGCGACAGAGCCGTTTGGAACCGAGTCCTCCAGTGGCCGTGGAGTCCCATCCCCAGTGTGCATTTGTAAACGAAAGAAATGAGGTGGCTGTTGGTACCACACAGCCACGGTACCCGCAACACAACCACGTGTCCCACAAGAGCCACTGAAGATTGCAAACAGACAAACCCAGCCTCAGTTTCCTCTCCCTCTTACCTGCCTGCCAGCCTCCACCTGCCTGGAGGAAGCGCCTCTCCAGGGCTGAAGGCCACCCCCAGCTCCACCAAGCCCGTGCTGTGCTCCTGGTGGACTTCTGCCTGTAGGATTGTTCCCTGCTCCCGCCAGGGGCACAGCTCTGCATCCAGCAAGAGTCAACCCAGGCATCCTTGAGTTCATCAGGCACCGACCACGTGCCAGTTGCTGCTTGGGGTGCCGAGAATGCAGGGTCCTGTGCTCCCGCAGCCATCAACGACAAGCCCTCCCCCTTTTGTGTCTCTGCACTTTCCCCACGCGGCCCCTGTTTCCCGGAATCCTGGCCCCTTCCCTTTGCCAGGTCCTGTTCTTCCTCAGACCATAAGGCACTCAGAGAAACCCTCCCTGATCCCCACCTAAGGGCCCATGCCTCAGGGCTGCTTGTGGGAATGCAGGTGCCCAGGCTTTCTTCGGGGGCACCTGCTGCTGGGTTGGAGGTGGGGGAGCACTTCCCTGGGCAGAGTGGTCCCCTGGGTGCTCCAGGACCTGCACGTGGGTGTCGTGACCCCACTTCGGGCCTGGGGTCGGAGACCCTGTCCCACACCTTCACCTCAGGCCTGAGCACCTGCCCACCAGCGGTAGCTGCCTTGAGCATGTGGCTGAACGAGCAGAGGACTCTTGGGGTGCCCAGGGACTTCTGTCCTGACACTGACTTGATTTCCGCTTTGCACGGCGGGGCTGCCTCTGGCTTTCCTGCCTCTGGTCTTCCCTTGTGCAGAGAATCCTCAGAGTAGGTGTGTCCAAGTCTTCAAGAGCTCCGAGCTGTCCTGCACACAGGCACATGCCCACGATGTCACCCACCTTCCCGATTCAGCTTCTTGCGTCTCACTGTTCGTCCTAAACTTTGACGTTCAGGGAAGACTTGGGGCTCCCCCAGAACCTGCCAAAGTCGGGGTGCAGAGAGGAAGCCGAGCCCCGCAGTGAGGTTGCCGTGAGGAAGCAGCACGGGGGCAGGTGGGTTCAGCTCAGGCGCAGAGAGCCGGCCGGCCTGCAGGCTGGGCGGAGGGCAGGCTGGCCTCCCACCAGGCCTGCAGAGGCAGAGGGCAGGGCGGTGCCTTTCTGTCTTTCGGAGCCGGCTGAGCTGATTGAGCCCCTTTCTTGTTCCGAATGACGTAGTCCTGTCTTCTCTTATTCAGAGTGGTTTGTCAGACAGCGGGTGGAGACGAACAAGGGCCGGCATCAGAAGGACCGGAAGAGTGGCATTTGGGCCACAGCCTCAAATGGGGATGCACGTCACCATCGTCATCGCCACCACCATCACCACTGTCTCTAAAACCCACTGGGTGCGCTCTCTGGGCCCGACGTTGTCCTAAGTGCCCCGCGCACTGTCTCACTTAATCCGCATGATGACCCAACAAGGCAGGTTGTGTGGTTGCCACTTGGCAGATGAGGATGCCTAGACTCAGCCGGGTTAAGTCGCGGGCCCAGGGCTGCACAGAGAGTAAGAGGCGGAGTCAGCATTCGCATCCCGGCTTGAGATCGCCACGCCTGCCATCTTCCACGCAAATGTGAGCGGAGTGTTCCAGAACCACAGGGAGTTCGTGTGTGTTCCAGAACCATGCGACAGAAACAGGGCGAGGCCATGCAAGAGGCCACAGAGCACCTGAGCGCAGGGGAAGCCTTATGGTCAGCACCCTCATTTCCGTCAGCAGATAAAGAAAATCGACCGCAGGGTGAGAAAGGGACTCGTGCCCGGTCCCCTGGCCGTAGTGGCCGTGCCCGGCTGGCACCTGGGTGTCCTGGGTTCCACACGGCCCCAGCCAGGAAGATCCCGGCTCCCCATCTGGTGGCATAGCGTCTGTTTGCTCTCAGAAAACTGCGGAGTAAGCAGCCACTGAGTTGTAATTAACTTTTCCTGGAGTAATTAAAAACTTGAACTATCTCAAATGGTTGCAATTTCCTCATTTGGGGTTTACATTCATTGTAGAGAGCGTTCCAGGGAGGCTTTATCAGCGAATGCCTGCAGGGAGCAGGTGGGTCCGTTCAGCCAGGCTGGATCCGGGTCCTCTCCTGCTGAAGGTTATCAAAGGAATCCCTACCCCAAGACCGGGCGATGTTCACCTTCCTGCTCTTGTACACTTAGCGACAGGGCCCCCAGGGGCAGGTCAGGAGGTCTTCCTGAAAGATCTAGAGGGGTAACTTCTCATTCAGTGAGAGGCCAGCCCAGGCCCCCCACAGCCCACCGTCCGCTAGCCTCTCGTCGAGGACTCGACACTGAACACATGCGGTGCGGTGGGGCAGGGGGTCTGGACTTTTTCTAAGGTCCCACAGATTTCTTTACACAACAGGGTTCCTGCTGTATCTGGGGTCCTCAAAACCAGAGGCACAGATAGCCTCATCCGTGCAGCGGGGTGAATGGTGGCTACCCCCAGAAGATATGTCCACATTCGAGTTCCCGGAGCCTGTAAGTGTCACCTTATGTGGGAAAAGGATCTTTGCAGATGCAGTTAAGTTGAGGATCTTGAGATGAGATCATCCTGGATTATCCAGCTGAGTCCTCAATCCAATGCCTCGTGTCCTTAGATGAGATAAGCGGGGGTGGATTTGGGGCAGAAAAGGAGGAAGCCGTGGGCCTGGAGTCAGGGATGGGAGGGTGTGGCTGCAGGTCCTTCCCTGCAGCGCCCTGAGGGAGAGCGGCCGTCCTCGATTTCAGACTTCCAGCCTCCACAACTACGAGACGATAAATTTCTGTGGTTTTAAGCCTCCAAATTTGCGGTCATTTGCGACCACAGCTCCAGAAATAATTGGACGCCGCGTGAACGTTGCTTTATGCACCTGTCATTGAATCAACACGATACTCGGTTTCTTCTTGAAAGTTATTTATTTTTGAGATAACTGTAGACTTACAAGCAGTTGTAAATGCAGTCCCTTTGCCAATAGTAATATTGCTCTTAGTGTTTTATTTCTATCTTTCACCCCATTGGGATTTATTATTGTAATTTCTATGTTGATCTTTGTTTAGATTTATCTGCATTTTAGTCTTTGCTCACCTTTGCCCCCCCCCCCCCGCCCCCAGGACCTTTGTTCTCGAACTGTTTTCCCAGGAAAACTTCTTGTGCATCTTCTTCAGGGATGGTTCCGTGGGGGGCGGACTTGGGCAGCTCCTGTCTGTTCTACAACCCTCATGCTCAGGGTGTGTGACTTAGTGCAATGAGCCACGGGGACAAGGTGCAGGGACTAGAGATGTCCCTTCCAAATACTGTGCCCCTGCGGATGGTCTAAGTGTTAAATGCACCGTGAACGCATGAAAGAACAGGTCTTCCTTCCCCCGAATTCTCCGTGTGGGCTTGACTGGCAGCAGAGAGATCACTGGGTACTGGTCTCTGCTTTCCATAGTGGACGGGCCTGGGGTTGCCACGGAGACTGTGGTCTGGCCATCCCATGGAGGGTGGGCCCCTCCGCTCCCCTGGGTGCTCGGCTGAGATGTCCCCTCTCTAATATGTTCTCTTGGTGCCTTACTGTCCACACCTGGTGTTGGCCTCTTTCCTCCTGGGTCTCGCTGACTAGCTCTGGGCGTCCATCCTGTGTGCCTTCCTGGGGCCTGGGTTCAAGTCCAGCCCTGCCTTTCCCGCTCCTGGTGACTAAGGGTATGTCGTGCAGGCTTTCTGCCTCACGGGTCCAAGGGGAGAGGCCCGCTGGTGGTTTCTGTCCCCCCGCGGAGCTTACCGGCCTCTTCAGCAGGAAGCAGCAGACCTCATCCTGGGGGGACCCTGGCCGCGGCGTCAGGGCCTCCCACTCTCCATGGTCTGTTTTCTTTCCCTGAGCCTCATCTCGCAGGTTGGAAAGACCACGGCAGGACCTGAACCCTGGTTTCCATCATCTTCGTCCTTCTTGAAGACTTCAGGAAATACGACGCAGATAGGAAATGAAAGAGCGGCGGGGGTTGTTTGAATCTCTATAATGTCCCTGCCTTCCCCCGAAGCGGACTGCCTTTTTCTCTTACTTATGGAGGGTTGCGTTATGGAATATAAATTGGATAAGAAGTTTCTCTCTGACGAATGAGGTCGGGCTGGTGTGAATAATTGCTGCACAGGGAAAGGATCGTAACCTCCTTTCTACCTCCTGGCAAATCCCGCTGACTTGGGGGATGAAGGAGAATTTAGAGATAATTGGGTGTGTGGAAAGTCACTTGGTCAGCGATAGGCTGGAAATTAAGGACCGAGGTGCTTTCCTGGCCTTACCGTTGACTCTCTGGGGCCGAGAGACTGTGATTTCTGTGACTGCTCAGAGGCTCTCGTGAGCAACAAGAAATGCCACTCTCAAAATGGCTCTTTGGGGAGTGGGAACCTGGCCCCAGCTACCTGTGCGCCTGGACCAACCTGGGGGACGCAGGGCTTCATTCTGGTGCAAAGGGCCTGAATGTACCACTAGAGAACCACGCCGGCCCTGCTTGGGGACCACGGCCGAGCCACTCACTCGAGCCTTAATCCACCGTTGAACACTCCTGCACCTGTCTGGAGTAGGAATGCAGTTATTGTGTGATACATCAAACCTTCCCGTTTTGGGGAAATTGGGAAGGGTGCATAGTGACAGGGGTAAAGGACTCTGCCACCTACTTGACCCAGTACTCAGTAATGGTCACAACAGATACCTGTAGCTGACATGTAACGGGAGCGGGCTCAGACCCCAAGTGCTCAGCTCATGCAGGATCCCTCGCGAACACCCCTACACAGCCACGGCGCATACGAACAAATACCGTGTGTAGCGGTAGTTTGCCTGCAGTGGTTTCTGTAAAATGGGCACAATGCCGCTTCTAGGTGGGTTCTTGCGAGCATCAGATTAGGTCGGGTGTGCGTGGCGCCCAGGGGAAGTGTGCAAACATAGGGAGCAGCATTGTTGTTCTCATTGCCAAGAGCGTGTGTGGACTCTTAATCCTAAGTCACACGGAGACCAGGATTCATGTGTCCAGCTCCTCATGCTCCAACAGGTCGGTCTGTAAGCAGGAAGCCCGCCTGGCCAACATCCCTGGAAGACTCTGGGGGTACCCCCAGGTCTCCTTGGCCAGCAGAGTCTTCAGAGCCACGAGCCACAGCCGCTCCCTCTCCCGTGCCGCTTGGCCATGGAGGTCGGTGCGGCCCGATGGATTCCCATGCTGTTGGTGCCCTCCCGCCTCCCAGAGCCGGTGGTGAAGAAGGCGCGGAGAGCAATCAACCAGCGCCCATCGCGGGAGGACAGTAGCCAGTGACGTGGGGCGTGAGGCTAAACCTGGCGGGGGCAGCTACAAATCCCCTCCGAGTCCCAAGGAGAACCGGAGGGAGACCCAGCCTGTCCCGGGGCTGCCTGTGGCCCCAGGGCCTCTGCCACCACCTTTGCTGTGGAGGACACAGCAGAGCCTTCGCTCCTTGGCGCGTGGGCAAACTCAGAGTGTTCTGGAATGTCCACGGTTTCATCCCCTCCTCCCGCCACAGCAGGCCTGCTCCGTTATGTGTCCGGTGGGAATATCTTTCATTATCTTCCCTCTCCATTTAATTAATCCACATCCCGTAATGAACCTTGAAATTTCTATTAAACACATCATTACTAATCAGCACAGAGCTGGTGGTAGTTGGCGGCTCCTCACAGCCGGGCGGGCTGTTCGGTTCGGGGCCCAGGCACCGGCCCCACCAGTGGGGCTCTCACGTGGTCGTGGCGCCCCATCTCTTCTCGGGCACGTGGGGAGGGCCCCGGGCGGCAGTTCGGGTGGGGGTGCTGCCCTGGGCGTGATGCTCAGCGGTCAGTCTTGCCGTGGACGGGCTCAGAGGACCATGCCGCGGGGAATGGGGGTGGCGGGGGTGGGTGGGTGTCAGGGCAGAGCCAGGGCGGCCCCCGGGGTGACTGCTGAGATGCAGCTTCTGGCCCTAATGGGACCGATCTGTGTCCTTAGAGGTCTCCCCGCCGCTCCCTACAAGGGCACCACGGACACGGATGTGGACCTCCACGGGCAGGTCTCCCCCGTGCCTGGGCCTTGCAGGCGGACCCAGGAGGCGTGGGCGGTCCAGGTCAGGAGGCCCTGCGGCTCATCGCTCCCACCCCGCCTCTGGGCCGACCACTGCCCCAGCTGTGGTGGCGTGGCCTGGTCAGCAGCCCCTCCCATGCACGCCATCCCCCTCTGCCCGTGGAGACCCCGACCCGAGATAGTCTGACTGCTCCCCTTCACCTGGTGTCATTCAGACCCAGATGCTCCTGGGAGCTCTGCTGCTCGTCCTTTATTGGTGGGCTGCCTATTTCAGACTTTCTCCTTCCCCCTCAACACCTTCCCCTCCCTCCGGTTCAGAGGGACTCACCTCCTCTTTCACTGAGGACCCAGAAGCTTCCAGAAGTTTCTCCATGCCTCCTCCCCAGACCGTCCTGCCCCGGGGGAGCAGGGGGAGCCCCTGACCACGAGCCTCCCTCTGTCCTTGGAGCTGTGTGGTCTCGCTTCTCGGGAGCTCTGCTCCGGCAGCCCCTCCCACAGCATCTGCAGCTCCCACCTCACAGCCTTTCCCGCCTGAGCGGCCACACCACCCTGCAGCCACAGCCCCGCTTCCCCGGCCCCTCTCCCCACTCCCACTCTGGGTCCGGGCTCTGCTCCCCGTGGTCCTGTGCCACCTCCCATGGCGTGGCTCTGCTCGGGGCTGCTGATGACCCACAGGTGCAGAAGCCGGCAGCTTCCCTGCCTCCCCCCGGCCTCTGGGGCTCATCCTCCAGGGCCAGCCCTGCCGCCTCCACCCTTGCTCGTCCTCCTCGCTCCTCCTCCTCCTTCTGAATGGAGACTGCAGCAGAGCTGCCTCCCCGCCCCCAGAGTCGAGACCTGTCCGGAGCCCGTGGCTGATGCGGAAGGCAAGGTGAGGCACAGAGCGGGGAGGCCCCTCCGGCTGTTGGGATCTTGTCCCTGACTGTTGAGGAGAGGCCTCTGCAGGTGCAGCTTGACCTCCGGCCTCCACTTTCTCATCTGACAACAGGGCAGCTCATCGAGAGACCTCTGAGGTCCCTCTGAGCGCGTGGGGCCGGGTTGCCCTACCGAAGCTGAAGTGTGTGGAGGTTGTGGTCTGCTAAGTGCCGCCCCTTATTCCCCGGGGGAAGAGCATGGTTCCCTCGTCCCTCCTCCTCCTCCAACCAGCTCCCGGGGAACACCCACGGGGTGCCTGGCCCTGTGCCCAGGGCTGGGGACACAAGCCTGGGACAGGAGCTGGACATGGACCCTGCCCACATGGAACCCCAGTTGCATGGGGAGACCCACAGGCAGACACAGGATTTCAGTGAAATGCAGCAGGAGCCTTTGGGAGGCCTGGCAAACAGCCATAAGGGCGCCCCATTTGTGAAGGGTTTATGGGTGGGAGGGGGCAAGGGTTCAGGGCATGGGGGGATGAGGAAGTGTTGCTGAGGCAGCAGAGACGGGCAAGGGCTTTGGGGTAGGGAGCAGCGGCTGGGAAGTTCCGATGCAGGGAAGCTCGCCGCGCCAGGGGAGGGGACAAGCTGGTGCACAGAGAGGGGCCGTGCACCCCTGCAGAGCCCAGCAAGAGGGGAACCGAGCCTTGCCCCTCCATCTTGTTTTCTCAGCTTGGAGAGGCTAAGTCACTGGGGGTTCCTACAGCAGCTTCTCCATAAATACCCGCTGCCTCGACCCCATGGCCCTGTTGGGGCAAAGGCTCTGGGACCAGGGCTGTGCTGTTTATCTCCTTTGGAATTTTAAGTTCTCGACCTGCACTCAGTGACACCTGACCACGTGCTGGGACTGGCGGACCAACTCTCCTGGGCTTGGACGACGACCACGGGCCTGGCTTCTGCTTTGAGGCTTCACACGGAGACACCGATTGTGGAGGGCTCTCCACAACACCCCGGAATGCCGGGAGCAGCCCTGCACTTCCAGCAACCCCAGGGAGCCCTGAGCCTTTGCGGCAGATGGTTTGTCGTACGAGTGATGCACTGGGCAGAGTCAAACCTGGCCTTCAATGCATCTTTGTAGCCTAATGGGCTCCAGATTCTATTTGTTCCTGAGCCCGGGGCTGGTTTAGGACCCTTTCCAGATGACTGTGCTGTGTGACGTGTGGCTGAGCTGTTGGCCATCTGCACCAGCCAGGAGGAAAGTGGGCACTGCCCTCTGTCCCCATGGATGGCAGTGACCCAAGGCTACCTTGTGATGGTCAGGTTCCACTTTGCTGGTTTACAAAAGCTGGATTAGACACTCCTTGGCATATGCCGGGCAGGGACATTTGCCATAATGTGTAACTGACTGTCCCCTAATGACGTCCACACCCACACTTCTTGCTCATGGAGGTGGTGTGAGGTCCCAGAAAGACACCATGAAAAAATAAATAAGTTCTTGGAGGCTTTCAAAAGGAAGTCATGCATAACAGCTAAATGCAACGTGAGCTCCTGGAATGGAAAAAGGACGTTTGTGGAAAACAGATGAAACCCAAATAAGGTCTGTAATTTAACTAACGCTAGTGCTGGTGTCCTGGAGCTGATGTCTCGAGGGCAAGTGTCATACCATCGCTGTGCGGGGTCTCCACCCTGGGGAAGTGGGCGAAGGGCGTCCAGGAACTCTGGGCTCTTTTTGCAATTTTTCTAGAAGTCTAAAATTATTTCAAAGTAGAAAGATTGAAAAAAGTCATGGTATTGATACTTAGGACACAAAGGAGCATTCTCTTCTGGCCCTCACTCAGCCTGCGGGAACAGGCCTCCAGGCACCAGGCGGGTTAGTGGCCGGAACGTGGGTTCGCATGAGGCGGAAGCTGGCCACCTGCCAACTCCGTCTGCCCCGGGAGGTGCTGGGGGCTCACTCCCCGGTGGGGGCTGCGGTCAGAGCGGCCACCTGAGCCCCCAGGGGTGAGACTCCCAGGCTCCCAGCCCTCCTTCATCTGTTATTTATAATTACTGTGGTTATTATTGTTTTTGGAACTCTCTGCCTGGTCCATGCCTTATGCGACACGCGGTTTAAAAACTTCCTCAGAGAGTGTGCATAGAGAATGGCTTGACAGGAGCCCCCCCACTGCCTCGGGGGGACCCTCTCAGAAGGCCCAAGCAGGGTGCCATGCCATGCCAAGCCCCTCGGGGCTCCGCACCTGCCAGCCCAGGTCTCTGAAGGCCCAGAGCAGGTGGGAAATGACTCCCCGTGGATGTCACTCTCATCCGTGGTTATTTGGGATTTGGCCTTGAAGGTGAGCGCTCCAGCCGCATAGGAGAGGAAGACAGAACCTCACCTTGGGGGTGTCCTAATGCAGCAGATGTCCCCCCCGGGGACCCTCTGAGGCCCTGCCTTCAAGCAGCTCTCAGTGGAGCGATGGTTCCCGCAGAGTCCCTAACCTCCTCCTTTTTGATGCCTCTTGATCCACATACCATGGCCACGGGGGGCAGGGGCCATTGCTCACTCCCGAGGGTGCGCAGGAGGGAGGAAGCATCCTGCAAGCCCAGTGGAGAGGACATCCCCCACGCCTGGGCCCTCAGACCAGCGGGAGGGATCTGCCCTCTCCCCAGCTCCCCCTCCTTGTAGAAGAGTGCGGCCCCTCGGTGCCACCAGGACATTCAGCTGATTGCTAATGCTTAACTTCACTGATTTCACACTTGAGCGCTATCCCTGGAAAACAGCCTGGGGGACATTTACGTGCAGCCACTTTAGAGGGCAACAGCTCCACGGGCGGTGACAGTGAGGGGGCAGAGCAGGGAGGAGGTCTTCGTGGCCGAGGGGGTCCAGGCTGGGGCAATGGTCCTCAAGAGGCCTCAGGAGCGACTGTGGCTGGGGGCATCCACGTGAGGGACACATCTGGCTAAGGACTCCGGGAGGCACATTAGGGGAATCGGTTATCCCGTCTACTTCGGGCAGGAAACCAAATTTACACACCAGCATGCTTCTGTACATGGGAAGCGGTAGGTCAGAGGTCAGGCAACTTGTGTGGGGTTGCAGAATTAGGAAGCTGCAAGTGTGCTGACCCTCAGTGGAGCCTCCAGGTAAGTTCAGGGCGCAGTGACTCGCGGAATGCTAGCGGTTGTCACGTACCAGACATTTCCCCAACCATGGAGTCAGGTGAATTCCTGCACGAGTCCCACTCTAGAGTTTTGCAGGGTTTAGTGAGCTCCAGATCCCAGTAAAGCCCCAAACCTTCTCCCGCCTTTGCCACCCCTGCCCATCCCATGAAGCAGGCAGCAGGCCTTCTGCTGCTGCCTCTTCCTCCCAGCTCCTTGACCCCAGCCTGTCCCTGGGTGTGTTGGTCACCGAGCGAGCTTCGGGTGAACTGGTGAGTGGGGCGAGCCTGGGCTTTGCGAGCTATCCTGGAGCTCTGGGTGGGTCTTGCCGATTCTGAATTTCTGTGCCAGATTCAGGAACAGACTCCTGACTTGTCCCACTTTCAGTCTTGCTCACAGGGCTTGGCGACCGAGTGTCGGGTGTGAAGGTCTGTGGCTGGGTGGTCTCACGTGGTGAGAACCAGGGGAAGCCTCGACCTTGAAAAGGCCTCAAGGCTTGCAATTTTCTCTCCCGATGACTGCCAGTCCCCTCCACGGCGCACCACCCCAGGCTCACTGCGGTTAGGGCGGCGGTTAGGGCTGTGGAAGCCCGTCCATCCACACTTCCCCACGATAGTAGCAATGAGAAACATAATGCTGACCACAGAAGCCAAATAGTAGACCGAGCAGCAATGGGAAAAAGACAATTCGAGATTCCTACAGGTGAGTGGGGCACTGGAGCTGATGGCCTCAGCGAGGTGGGAGTCCTGCGGGGTGGCCATGGGCCTTCTGCACCCACGGGAGCACATCTCCCTGTCTCCTTCGTTTTCTGCATCATGAGGAACTGACAAAGGGAGGGAGAGAGAAGCATGCAGAAGGACAAGGCACTTGCAGGACCCGTTCACTGGGTGAATGCTTGAGGAGCCTCCTGAGACTCATGTTGGAATCTGTAGTTCAGCAATTATGAACGGGGGCCACTCCAGCCAGGCCTGCAGAGAGGGTGAATCTGCACTGACGGTGTGGGCTTGGAGCAATGGTGACAGAGATAAGGATGTTTCTCTGCAGTTCATCCTGACCTAACGCAGCTGCTGGGAGGCAGCACGGGACAGTGAGCAGAGCTCAGGGGGAGAGAGCATGAGCTCTTTCTCCTGGTGAAGGACCAGGCTTGAGTGCCCCTCTGTGTGGGCACTGAGCTGGCGTCCTGAGCCACCCCGGTGTCATTTCTCAGTAGATGGACGTCGGGGGTTTCCTTGGGTGGTGTGGCCGGGCTCAGAGCCATGTAGGCCCGGTTGCGTGCAGGGAGGGCTGCTCAGAGATGAGAGGTAAGACTGGAAGGACAACATGGGGCTGGCACAACATACCCTTTTCTAAAAAGGCAAAGCTGTGGGGGCCAGCCCTGTTAGGGCCGTGCAAACAGCTACAGAATTAAAATCCAGGAGGCTGGCCCAGGAATCGACCGATACGCAGGATTCATAGATTTGGAAGCCCAGCAACAAATCCAAGTATCCTTAATAATTTACTCTATTATTAAGGTGATATTTCAAACCAGTGGCACAAGGATTGATTGCTCAGCAAATACAACTGCATCTCCTACCTAAACTTTTGGGGAGAAAAATGAAGTTTGATTCTTTCCTCTACATTTTACACCACATATATTCAAGGTGTGTTCATTCTCTCAGTCTAAATACTTAATATTCACATAATTTTGGGAGTGTGGGAAAACTTTCTAAATGTTCAACAGACGGGAAACAGAAGACTGACAGATTTGACTACATAAAGGTCTTCATTATATCTGAAGCACTGGGAGGGTGGGCGCCCAGGAGCCGTCCCAGAGGGAGATGAGCAGGCAGCAGGTATTCGGGAGGCTCCACATTGGGGAAGGAAGGGGAGAGAAGCAAGGCAGAGGGAGAAGGTGGGGCCGATGCAGTCTCAGTGGAGCCCACAGTGGACTCCCAGAGAGGTCAGAAGCAGGTGGCTCTGCAGAAGTGCCCTGTGTCGGGGCTGGGGCTGGGGCTGGGTTTCCTATCCCTATTACACTTGTCATCAGGTGAGCCAGGAAGAGGGGAGGGCCTCATGAAGCTATGGTTTCTGGCCGCTGAGGCAATGCCCACTCAGAGGGCTCTCTGTCACCAGAGTCTCAGCCAGGAGGGAGCATCAGAGCACCTGCTACCTGACACAGCGGTCAGTATTAGCTGGCACAACATTTTCAAATGCACCAGATAAAGAAATAACCTTTAATACTTATCAAGATTACAAAGTATGTGAGAAATTACTAAGAGAAACTGTGAGAATCCCAGTAGAAAAATGGGCAACAGACATGAACAGGTAATTCATTAAAGAAGCAATACAAACATACCGCCAAGAGATGAAAGCACTCTTCAGCCTCACAAACCACGGGAAAGTTATCTGCAGTCAAATTAGGAAAGATTTAAAAACTGACTCTACATGCTGATAATTAGGAACTTATGAGGCTCTCATCCTTACTGAAGGGTTATATGTTTGTACAGATTTGCTGAAAAGTAGTTTCCTCAAATGCACACAATATCTTAAAATATCTGCTTAGATATTTAAAGATACAGACTCAACTCTGATTATGAAAAGAAAAGTCCTTTCTCCACCATGTTTATTGTGTATGTGTGTGTCTTTTTCCAGACCCTACTGTGTAGGTACCATCAGTCAGTTTGTCCATCCCTGGGCCAACATCACCTTTGCTCAGTTACTAACGACAGCTTTATAGTAAATCTTATTTATAACAGCTTGTGCTTGTTTTACAAGATTACCTTGGGCACTTATGAGTATTTGAGTCAGCTTACGAACTTCGGCAAATATCTGCCTGGATTTTAATTGGGGCTCCCTTGAATTTATAGATTAATTTGGAGAGAATTGTCCTCACCAAAGCAAAGCTCTCCATTTATTTAGAACTTAAAATTTCCTTCAGTGACATTTTGCAAATTTCTAGGAGAGGTTCTGCACATCCTTTGTTGGATCTATCTTTACATAGAATTTCTTCAGTTTCTCTCAATAATGTTTTGTGGATTTCTGTGTAAAGTATTTTTTTTAATTTTTAATTTTTTGAAGATTTTTATTTATCTGAGAGAGAATGAGAGCAACAGAGATCACAGAGGGAGAGGGAAGCAGACTCACCACTGAGCAGGTAGCCTGATGCAGGCCTCTATCCCAGGACCCTGAGATCATGACTTGAGCTGAAGGCAGACGCTTAACCTACTGAGCCACCCAGATGCCCCTGTGTAAAGTTTCTCTACTTCTTTTGTTAGATTTTTCTCCCCAGATAAATACTGTCTTTTGTGAATTTCTTTGTGTGTGTGTTACTCACGAGGAAATACAGTTGATCTTTGCATACTGATTTTATATTAGGCAACTGTACCAAATTCACTTATGGATTATAATAGTTTATCTTTGAATTGGTCGACTTTTTCTATGAGTGCTTGTAATGGCTTTATTGTTTAATATGTAGTAAATCAAACTTGCCCTCTTTTCAAATTTTTTTGGCAACTTTAATGTATTTCATTTTTTCTACCTGAACTCTAGAATTATTTTGGCATTGTAAAAAAAATTTTCCTTTGGAATTTTTAATTGAGATTGCAATAGATCTTTAAGAATTGTTGTCATTTTTATAACACTCACATTTCTATCCATGTACCTTTGCAGAATGTGTGTGCATTTATTCATGTCTTCAGTTCATTCATCTTAATATGTGGTGACTTTAAGAAGAGCGGAACAGTTATGTACGAGAGGAAGCGCATAATGATACATATCGATGCTGGGGGATGGGCTCCGAGAACTCATCACCCTGTCCTTTCCATTCTTGTGTATCTTTGAAACTATCTGTGAAAATGAAAAACAAATCTACCTACCCACCCACCTTGTCATTTGCTTCATACAGGTTCTTCATCTTTCTTTCAAAGTCTGTTCTTTTTATTTATTGAAACTGTGACCAAGATTGCTCTCCATATATATTTGATATTGTTGGTTTGCATTGTCTTTATAAACCATAAGCAGCAAAGCAGAGGTTGAATATAGCTCTCTGTTCATTGATTCGTATAAATGGAACACAAAATTCCTGAGTGCTTTTCAATAATTCATGGTTTTATAAACATGGAAATTCATTTCAATGTATCTCGAGGAGAATGCTGCTCCAAGTTCCCTGGGGTGTCAAGGTGTGGCTCTGGCGTCCTGGGTCTGAGGCACAAAGTGGGGAGACACGCCCACACTCCCCTCCACGTGCCTTCCCGGGGGCTCTGGGGCTGATTCATGACTGAACCTTGCTACACCCAGAGAGATCATGGACCAGAAGCTGCATGGGAGCCCCACCTCGGGGATGGCCGAGGGGCACCCAGTGAAGGTGCTGATGGCTCTGACCCTTGGGTGGGCCCAGCTGTAAAGGCCAGCAGGGTGCAGGGGCAGCTGGACTTCCCCACAAAAGGCATTTCTCCAGAGAGCTCCGAAGCTACCCCTTGCATGGGCCCCAGAGCCACAGGGCAGCCCTTACTTGCATCCAGATCTTCTGGATCTTCTACTCGATGCATGGTCTTGGGCAAGAATCTTACATTTCAGAGTCCTGGTTTTTCATATACAAAATTTCTATTCTAATACCTGCCTTTAGAGCGTTTGTGAGATGATATGTACCCAAGAGACTTGTGCAGAATTTGCACATAACGTGCAAGGACTGTTTCCTCTTCATCTGGCTTTGCTCCTTAGCATCATGGAGACACCCTCTGCCAGGAGCAGTTCAAAAGAGTGGTGACCAAGGGACAGAGCACCTGCCCGCTCTGACCATAGAGAGGAGATGGGCATCTCTGTATCTCTTCTCTTCTGTCAATTAAGCGTGAGGTTGTAAGAAAAGATAGCTTTCTTAATAAAAACATCACTTTCCTTAATAAAAATAGCACCCACATGCTCTGAGTTTGAGAGTGTTTTCAGAGTTGGAAGTTCAGCTGTACCACGTGGCCCTAAGTCTGCTCCTCTAGGTGGGAACTTTGTCTTAGGTCCAGAGCCAAGGGTCACTCTCGCACACACAAAACTACAAATCGGGATTGTCTGGCCCTGCAGGCTGTCTCCTGGGAGCAGAGATCTTGCTGGGGTCTCTTACTATCACAACTCTGGGCAACCACCAGCCCTGTCACCCGAGTGCCTCTAGACCCCCAGACCCCAGACCCTACAAGAAGCAAGCCTCTAGGGCGCCTGGGTGGCTCAGATGGTTAAGCGTCTGGCTTCAGCTCAGGTCATGATCCCAGGGTCCTGGGATCGAGTCTTGCATCAGGCTCCCTGCTCAGCGGGGAGCCTGCTTCTCCCTCTCCCGCTCCCCCTGCTTGTGCTCTCTCTCTCTCTCTCTCTCTCTCTGTCAAATAAATAAATAAACAAATAAATTAAAAAAAAAAGAAGCTAGCCCTCTCCCCACCCATCCTTTATCCCGGGATTATAAAAATATTTTTTCCTATATTTTCTTCTGCTTTTTTTTAATAGCTAAAAATATTTGGATATTTTATTTGTCAGGAATCTGTGTTTGAGTATAACGTGAATAGAAATAAAAATTTGTTTTCGGATGGGAAACATATCTCCAACCCTATGTGATGAGAAATTTCCATACTGAATTGAAAAGCACCTATATTATATATAATATTATAATACAATAAAGGGCCATTTTGGAGCATGCATTGAGCTGTCTGTCTATCCCACTGATCGGTTTGTGTATTTCTGGGCCAGCATCTAATTGTTCTGATTAAATTGCTCTATAGTTTGATTTATTAAATAGGCAAAGTCTCCTGTGATAATCCTAATTTTCATAAATTTCTTGGCAACTTTTACATATTTTTGTACACTTCCAGTAGAATTTTAAAGATTATTTATTTATTTGTTTATTTGACAGAGAGAGACACAGCGAGAAGGGAGCACAAGCAGGGGGAGTGGGAGAGGGAGAGGCAGGCTTCCCGCGGAGCAGGGAGCCCGATGCGGGGCTCGATGCCAGGACCCCGGGATCATGACCTGAGCCGAAGGCAGACGCTCAACGACTGAGCCACCCAGGCGCCCCCCCAGTAGAATTTTGGAATCAACTTTTCAAGTAAAAAATTCCTTTACCATGTCAATTTGAGTTGGGTTGAATTTAATATTTAGTCTGGGAGATTTCACATCTTTACCTAGCACATTTTACATCTGGAAACAAGATGTAACTTTGTTTCAACAAGCCCGCCTGTCCTTCAGGAAAGTTGGATAATTTTCGATACATGGATGATGCATTTTTTTTTTAAGATTTTATTTATTTATTTGACAGAGAGGGAACACAAGCAGGGCGAGTGGCAGAGGGAGAAGCAGGCTTCCCGAGGAGCAGGGAGCCCGATGAGGGGCTCGATCCCAGGACCCTGGGCCTGAGCCGAAGGCAGACGCTTAACCCGCTGAGCCACTCAGGCGCCCCACTATGTGTGTTTTTTGTTAAATGTGTTGCCAAATATTTTATGGCATTTCTTCCAAATATGAACACAGTTTCTCTTCTGTGACATTCTGCATTTGTGCATCCTGAGTCCCTTGCTGCAGGGTGCAGCCGGCCTGCACAGCCCCTTCGTGTGGATAGGCAGAAGGTGCTGGCCCCAGGGGACATAGCCGCTAGCCTAGGACATGGCAGTGAGGGCCCCCTTGCTCTGGGCACACAAAGCATGAGCGGGGCTGGTTCCTCCCAAGGCCCCTCTCTTTGGCACACTGTAGATGGCCAGCTTTTCCCTGTGTCCTCACATGGTCATCCCTCTGTGTCTGTGTCCTCATCTCCTCTTACAGGGACACGAGTCATAGTGGAGCAGGGGCCACCCGCATGACCTCATTTAACTCACTTCTTTGCAGGTCTTCTCTGAGGTACTGGGGCTTCATCTTCAACTGATGAATGTGGGAGGACCGATTCAGCCCATAACAAACTATACAAGCTGCTCTATGGCGCCCTTGAATGGTCTACGTGCAAATAATATCATCTGCAGATAATGGTAACTTCATCTCCCTTTTCCAATATTCTGCTAAGAAAAATTATTGTTAAAAACCTTGTAAGTAAAGCATAAGGGTGGCTAACTGTCCTTTTAATGTCATTCTTGAGCAGTATCTAATGGGGCCACCTGACAATTATTTGAATCTTGAGGGAATGCATCTATGTCTGACACATAATTTCCTGAGCAGGGCCAAGACTGGGTGAAATTTCACATGAACTTGTAGATTATTTTAGCAGGGATGCAAATGACTCCTGACTCTTAGGAACAGAAACTACAAACCTTTCGGTGGTGTTGCCCTACAGGACCTGACGGATTTTACCATACCCTGGCAACCTTGTGTCAACATTCTTTTCCCGTTGCTTGTAAATATCCATTTCCTGAAATGCCCTCTGTAGCAGCTTAGCCATCTTGGTGGTTCTCTCATTAACAAGTTAAAGAAATCTTTGACACCTTTATTTTTAGGAGAGTCTTCAAATCACACTCGGACAGGTTATTCATGCATACTGTGTTTAAGGCTGACCCAAGGAGCATTGATATGTGTTTGGAATTATAGCCCTGTTGTCTCTGAAATAATTTCCTTTAAGCATCATAACAATCCATTGCGGTCTACTCACGATACATACCCCCGCACTGTGAGTGCTCTTCTGTACTGTTCTCCAATGGGAGCGGCACGCTTTTGCCCAGTGAGCATGTATTTTTCCATATACGGTGACAGGATATGCACAAAGGCTTTGCTGCCTTTTGCTCTGAGCTGAGCGAATTCTGCAATATGGTGGAGCTGATGGAGCTCACTTGATGACTCTGGGCCCTCCACCTTCCATCTCGTGTATTTGTGGCACATGTTCTTGACCTGTGCTGGCTGGTGAAAGGTGAAAGGTATGCAGCTGATGGTCCAGTGCAGAGAAACAGTGTCGTGCTCTGCACTAGGAAATGCAAATTTTAAGGAGACTGCAGCATTGAAGAGAAGCTGGGGGATCCAGAGGGTGGAGACAAGCAGGTGGTAAGAGGACAGGAAACAGAAGGCCTCCTAGTCATCAGGGACCAAGCGTGTCTTCCACACCACTCGGCCCCCAGGCACATCCAGACCTTACGACAGAAGAGGTCAGCTCTCTTGCGATGGGCACGTGGTCATCGTGGGGGGCTCTGAACACCAGGATGCACCTTTCTGTCCCCTCCCAGTGCCAAAGGTCATAGGTTATTCTTCCCCTTGACCCCCTCCCATCCCCACAAGTCCGCTGTCCCCCATCTGTCCGTCCGTCCTTCCGTGCCCTGTCCACTCTCTCCTGTTGTGTTGGCCATTATTTAAAAACCGAGGTGAAAAGCAACAAAGGTGAAAGCAGGTGCTGACTGATGTGCGCCCCTTCGGAGCTCCGGCCTAAAGTGCCGCATGCGCAGCTGGTCTCTGAGAGCTGCTCGTTGTAGGGCGAGTATCTAGACCCCATTTGTTTGCTGTGCTTTGCTTTCCTTTGCTCTCGTGGACTCACCGGTAAAAGGTTCAGTCTTTTCAGGGGCTGTCTTTCTACCTCCTCTTCTCCAGAACCCGGGAGGGCCTTTCTCTGTCCCCTCGGAGAATGACGGGCCTGCAGGGAGGCAGCAGGGTTCCCTGAGGATGCCAGGGAGGGGGCTGTGGGCACTGGGGCTTGAGTTCCCCGAGTGCCTTGCCCAGGGTTTTCAGGGGGTGGGGGTGGAGCCACACGTTGGCATCTGCCCTGGGCACTCTCTTCCCAGGCTGCCTCCCCTAAGAGGCTGATGTGTCAGGGCCAAATGCCCAGGTAGGAAGGGTCAGCCCAGGACGACGATGCCTGGATATAGCCTGTCACCATCTAGAACAAGCCCCTGGGCCTGGTTCCTGCAAGAGACGGCTGTGTCACTCCCGATGCAGTAGCACATTTTCCCCTCCTTCCAGTCCCCAGGGGACCATCTTTCCTCCCTCTTTTTGTGCTCCTTGTACCCTTCCGAGAGAGCTCTGAGTGCGCGCAGACAGTCTCCCCTTGGCCACCCCTCGTCACCCTAAGGAGATGGGGCAGTTATCGCCTGGACTCCTGAAGGATCCACAGAACTGTCACTTCTCCGGTTGTGGGGCTGAGCCGGCGCCCAGCTTGGGCCCCTGCTGCCCGAGGTCTCTCCAGAGCCCTCTGCCCAGTTTCCTTAGAAACTCCATCTGCATCCCCTTTCCTGCTTCTTGCAGCCGATCAGCGTTGAATTATCTGCCATGTCTGTCTAGTCACATAGTTACCTGGAGTTTCCCATGATTTAGGTTTAAATTTTGCACATCCTCTGCTTCACGTCAGTCCCTGCCCTTCTAGGCATTTGCCTTTTGATTACATGGTTCACCAAACGTCTACTGGCTGTCCGCAGGGTGTTTGCCAGTCGTCCCCGAGGACCTGAGCTGTGTTTCTTCTGCAGGAGGAGCAGGAGGGGACAGAGGGAGAGAGCAGGGGTGCAAGAAGGAGAAGGAGTGGGAGAGAGAGAGAGAGAGAGAGAGCGCTTTCCATGTCCCTAGGGACCCTCCTCCCTGTGGGTGGACGAGTCCTGCCTGCTCTCTGGTTCAGTAGCTAGCACCTTATACACCACTGGGATTTTCTGTCTGTGTGAAGAAGCCAGAGACAAAACAGAGAACAGGAAGCTCACATCATTCTTGAGCAGAGTGGTCTTTCGCTTCCAGGTGTTTGAATTTCTGCCAAATTTTTTCTTGTGATTGAGTTCCAGTTTTAAAGCATTATGGTCTGAGAATATGCAGGGAATAATCTCAGTCTTTGGGTATCGGTTGAGACCCGATTTGTGACCCAGTATGTGGTCTATTCTGGAGAAAGTTCCATGTGCGCTCGAGAAGAATGAGTATTCTGTTGTTTGAGGGTGGAATGTTCTGTATATGCCTATGAGGTCCATCTGGTCCAGTGTGTCATTCAAAGCTCTTGTTTCTTTGTTGATTTTCTGCTTAGATGATCTGTCCATTGCTGAGAGTGGAGCAAAACCACATTGAGATACCACCTTACACCAGTTAGAATGGCAAAAATGGACAGGGCAAGAAACAACAAATGTTGGAGAGGTTGTGGAGAAAGGGGAACCCTCTTACACTGTTGGTGGGAATACAAGTTGGTACAGCCATTTTGGAAAACAGTGTGGAGGTGCCTCAAAAAATTAAAAATAAAACTACCCTATGACCCAGCAATCGCACTCCTGGGTATTTACCCCAAAGACACAGATGTAGTGAAAAGAAGGGTCATATGCACCCCAGTGTTCATAGCAGCAATGTCTACAATAGCCAAACTGTGGAAAGAGCCAAGATGCCCTTCAACAAATTAATGGATAAAGAAGATGTGGTTCAAATATACAATGGAATATTACTCAGCCATCAGAAAGGATGAATATATACAATGGAATATTACTCAGCCATCAGAAAGGATGAATACCCAACTTTTACATCCACATGGATGGGACTGGAGGAGACTATGTTAAGTGAAATAAGTCAAGCAGAGAAAGTCAATTATCATATGGTTTCACTTCTTTGTGGAACATAAGGAATAACATGGAGGACATTAGGAGAAGGAAGGGAAAATGAAGGGGGGGGGAAATCAGAGGGGGAGATGAACCATGAGAGACTCTAGACTCTGAGAAACAAACAGGGTTTTAGAGCAGAGGGGGGAGGGGGATGGGTTAGCCCGGTGATGGGTATTAAGGAGGGCATGTACTGCATGGAGCACTGGGTGTTATATGAAAACAATGGATCGTGGATCACCACATCAAAAACTAATGATGTACTGTATGGTGACTAACATAACATAATTAAATAAAATTAAAAAAAAAAAAGGAAGCTCACATCATCCACCATCCTGTTCCTGGGGTGCGGGCTCCCTTGGGGCTCACACCTGCTGGAGGTGCTGCTTGCAGCTGGGCTCAGTTTGCATGTTAACAAAAGCACCTGTAAACCAGATTCCAATTCTGTAAGAAGGCAAAGCTCCCTGCGCGAAGCAGAGTATGGAGAGGGTGTTTCAGAGGTCCCCAGGGGACTGAGGGGAAGGACCTCGCCGACATAAAGCATTTTAAAGAGAAGTTCATTTTTTTTTTTTTAATTTGGAGCAGTTATGCTTTTTTGCCATCTCTATGTGGACTTGGAGATATGCATATATTTTTAACCTTAGTGACTGTTGTTTGGGAATTCTTCATTCATTTATTCTTTCAACAAATATTCGCTGAGCACCTGTTGAATTCCAGGCAGTCTGCTGGACTCTGTGCAGACAGTGGTGAATGTGGCGTTCTGCCCCCACAGTTTGCCTAGGAAAGGAGAGGGAAACACACGGGTGTGCGTCTTCTGCCCTGAGTACAGCAAATTGCCACAGTCGTGCTGGCTTACAGAGCACGGACTTAATTATGGCACAGTCTGGAGCTCAGAGGTCTGACATGGGCGTCCCAGGGCTGACACCCTGGTGCTGGCAGAGCTGCTTCTCTCTGGAGGCTCCAAGGCTGTTTCCCGCCATTTCCAGCTTCTAGAGGCACCCGTGCTCACACAAGCGGACAGAATGTCACATGCTTAATCGGGACAGGTGCTATGAAATGATGAAATGCTGCATGACAGAAAGCCACAGACAGGATGGCTGGAGAAGGGACACTGTGACACTTCAGTCAGGATGCAGAAGAGGCAGTTAGGCAAGGAAAAGGAAGAAAAGGCACGCAAATTGGAAAGGAGGAAATAAAACTACCTCTGTTTGCAGATGATGCGATCCCACCTATAGGAGACCTGTAAGACTCATCAGAGCACCTGCTAGAGCTAATAAATGAATCCAACAAAGTTGTAAGATACAGAGTAAAAATACAATCTGCTGTTTCTGTACACTGACAATGGACCATCTGAAAAGGCAGTAAAGAGCAACAAAAACAATAAAATGGTTAGGAATAAACTTACCTGAGAAGGTGAAACTCATACACTAAGAATTACAAAATGTTGGTGAAAGAAATTTAAAAAGACACAAATAAATGGAAACACATCTTGTGTTTGTGGACTGGAAAACATGGTATTGTTAAAACGTGGTCTTCCAGATTCAACGCAATCCCTTTCAAAATCCCAACAGCATTTTATATGGAAATAGAAACCCATCCGAAAATTCATATGGAAGCACAAAAGACCATGAGTAGCACAGCCACCTTGAGAAAGAACAAGCTGGAGGCGTCACCCTTTCTGATTTCAAAGTATATCACAGCCTGACAGTAATTAAAACAGCGTGAACACGCCAGCATAAACACAGGCATAGAGACCGATGGGATGGAGCAGAACCCAGAAAGGCATCCTCGCACGTGTGGTCACCTGGTCCTTGACAAGGGAGCCAGGAACACACAATTGAGGAAGGACAGTCTCTTCAACAAGTGGTGTTGGGAAAGCAAGCTGGACAACCACACGTGCAAGAACGAAGTTGAACCCCTATCTCACACCATACACAAAACTCAACTCACAGTGAATTAACACTTAAACATAAGACTTGAAACGGTAAAAACCCTAGAAGAAAGCACAGGGAGAAAGCTTTGGTCATTCGTTCTGGCCGTGGTCTCCCAGATACAGTACTGAAAACAGGCCACAAAAGCAAAAATAGATAAAAGGGACTCCCATCAGACTAAAGAGCTTCTGCACAGCAAAGGGACCCATCAATAGTGTGAGAAAGCAACCTACAGAGTGGGAGAAAATATTTGCAAACCATGTATCTGATAAGGGGCTAGTATCCAAAATATATAAGGAATTCATACAACTCAATAGCAACAAACCAAATAATTAAATTTAAAAATGGGCAAAGAACTTGAATAGGCTTATTGCTAAAGGAGACATACAAATAGGCAACAGGTGCATGAAAAGATGCTCTGTATCCCTGAGCATCAGGAAAATGCAAATCAAAACCACAATGAGATAACACTGCACACGTGTTAAGATGGCTTTTTTCAAACAACTGATGAAGAGTGTTGATGGGGATGAGGAACGCCTGGGACCCTGGTGCCCACATGTGATGCCACGTTACTGGAATAACTGCCATGTGGGGCCAGCCCGAGTGTGCTCCGGCAGATGGGTGCAGAAGATCGTGTGGTGCATACACGCTATGGAATGTGCCTCGCCTCTCGGAAGAAGGAGAACCTGTGATACATGACAGCGCGATGACCCATGAGGACGCAGTGCTGAGTGAAATAAGCCGGTCACAGAGGCACAGATACTGTTTAGCTTTGCCTGTGTGAGGCACCTAGAATCATGGGACTGGGGGAAGCAGAGAGTGGTGGCTGCCGGGGGCGGGGGCGGGAGGGATGGGGGGCGCTCCTCAGTTACAGGTGTGAAGGTTCTGGTCTGCCAGGTGGGTGAGTCCTAGGGACTGCTGCCCAGCACGGAGCCCGAAGTTAACAGTTCTGCACCGTGCACTGGAACGTCTGTTAGGACGGCAACCCTCACGCCGCGCGTTCTCATGGTACACATGGAAAGACAGCGTGGAGGACGAGCAGGGACCAGCGTCTTCCTCCATATGGAGGGAGCTCTGAGCCTGCCCGGAACTGGTGTTCAAGGGTGTGTGAGGGCTCTGCGCTGAGACGTCAGGGAAGGAGCCCGGGTGGCATTGCGGGCAGGCTCGAGCATGGATCTCTTTCTGCGTATAAATGAGAATCCACTGGACAGTGTTCAACAGGAGAGGAATTGGTCCAGTTTTCGTTCTTCAGTGGCTGTGGGCGGAGAATGGATTCACAGAGAAGAAGACAGGGCACATGGGGCCTTGAAACCCTGTAGTAAGCCGTGGACTTGGCCTGGTCAACGGGACTGGGAAAAGCTTTGCAGAAGGACACACGGATGCGCAGTTAATTAGGTGGACGTGGGAGGTCAGGTGGCCATGGGGCTGGCAAAGGCAAAGATGTGTAGAAGCTTGTTGAAGGCGGGTAAGGGAAGGGCCACAGCGTTGAAATGGAGGGTGGGGAGCGTGGCACAAAAGGAGCCTGGAGACTCCCCTTGGAGGCTGTGGACAGGTCAGGTGGGCTCCGGTCCCTCGTGGGAGGTGCGGTGGGAGAAGCTGACATCATGAACTTGGGATTTGAGATCACGTGGACTGCGGTGTGGAGAACAGATGCAGCGGGTAGGGGAGCTCGAGGCCATTGCCGATGTCAAGGGAGAGAGGATGGGGGCTTGTGTTAGGAGGTTGGCGGTGGAGATGAAGAGAAATAGAGAAATATAAGGAAAAATCAGAACTACAAGGAACATGGTCTGGTGTTGGATTAGATATGCAGTGTTGGTGTGTGTGGCGGGGGGATGACTCCTGAGACCCTGGTCTGTAGCACTGGGCAGGTGGCAGAGCCCTCCAGCCCGGCGGGGGCCCTGGCAGAGGACCACCCCCGGGAGGTGCCCAGGTCCGGGTATCGGGAGGTGGTGTGGACTCGTCTTGTGTGAGGTATCTTTGCAACAGTCACACATGGGTATCCGACCGGTGGTGCAGTAGTTGGAGCCAGACGCAAAGGAAAAGCCTGGACTAAACGTACAAATCTGTGTGTCCCCCGCGTGTAGGTGGCGACCCAAGGCCCAGGGACGGAGGCACAGGGCGGACTCTTGAGGAGCTGCTGCACTGACCACCACATGGAGGAGCAGGAGCTTTGTCAGGGGGACGCAGGCATGGCCAGAGGGGAAGGGGACCTGGTTCGTGTGTGGCCCTGGCCGAGAAGGGAGGTGAGTGTTCCCAGAAGGAAGCCATGGGTCCCAGGGCTCAGGATGAGGGAGGAGATGAGGACGGAAGGTGTCTCTGGACAGGGATGGAGATCAGAGGAGCCGCCCTGAGGCGCGGCCTCGGGGGTAGGAAGAGGGAGGAAGCACGGGGGAGCATTCTTTCTAGAAGTTTCCTAGGGGAACAGAGAGCGCGCTCAGAGCCTGGTGGGGAGTGGGGGGCGAAAGGCGGGTTTTGCTCGGAAGCCGCAGCAAGTCGTGCATTTCCGAGGTGAGAGCCATCACGGGCCAACTGGAAGTGTGCGGTCCCCGCTTCCGGAGGCGCCCCGAGCTCTTGCTGGACAGCTCGGGCGGAAGCGAACCCCGCTGCCCTGTAACTTCTGCCACGGGGCGTGCTCTGCCTCAGTCACACGGACGTGCCTCCCTTAGCCTCCAGGACGTGGACGCCAGGTCCTCTCAACTGTTCCCTGCACTGTTTCGTCTGTCCCTTTTTCTTTTTAAAATTTTTTTCTTTGTATTTTAAATTTTCAGGTCATTTTTTTTTCCTGATAGAAATGTGTTCCTCCTTCAACCAGAATTTCTAGTCATGACACCATTCTCCATGTGGGGACTGCACACATGAGGTTTGATTAATTGATCTCAATCATCCTGGTTCTGAATAAACTGTTGACCTTTGGCATACTTGCGCGTAAGTCATTGATAGTCACCTCAACTAGCAAATTTCCACAACAGTGAATTACATCTCCCAGAGCACCTCCCAGATAAAATTCACATCGTGTTTATGTGTGCACAAAAACTGAGCCCGGGAAAAGCCGGACGAGCCGGTCAGACCTGTTTGACGGAACGAGGGATTTCTCAAAGCTGGGGCCGCGGGTTTTGGAGCCTTAAGCCCTGCTGGCCATCACGGGGGGCTGGTGAGACTGGAGACCGTCTAGGCTAAGGCTCAGGAGCCAGAGCTGGAGTGCCGTACTGCAGTGTAACGTCCACGCGGGCTGGGAGTGGCCCCCGGGCTTCTCTAACAACCATGAGCCCCGAGGACCACTTCCCTGTAACACTCCCATGTGGTTTCCAGAGGCTTCTGAACCTGGCAGGTGACTCTGGGAAAGCAGGGCCTCTGACACGGTGCTCACCATCTCTTTCTGGGGCCTTGGACTTGCCCCCCGTGAGACAGATCCTAACTGCTCATGGAACATCGCTGGTTTGAATATGCTCATGCACATTTCCCTACAGTGGCTGAACTGTATTTTTAAAACCATCTGCTAAGAACGAACAGTGCTCCCAATGACCCCTAACCAATGTTCCAAGAATTCCTTGGATGTCCCCAGCTCTGATAATCGGGACAAACGCGGATGAGCGCCCCGTAGACCGTCCCAATGCCCTTGACGCTTCCTACTGGCATATCAAGGTCACAGATTCATTTAAAGAATCCCAAAGGGCATTTGACCTCAATTTTTATAATTTCCTCACTGAAATTCAAGAGAAACTTCCTAGCTGTTCCCCATTATCCCTTTGTTGCTCAGAAAAGTGTAGTTTAAATGGCAATTCTCTTTAGAATTTGATATCTCTTCCCAAACATTCTGGGTTTAATTGCTAACGGATTCTTAGAAAATTGAATCACTGTATTACATTGTTTACACGCGCCAGTGGCCTGGGAGGAGTCGGCAGAGTCCCCTGCAAAAGTTAACAGTGTCTGTGTATCAAGCTGTGAGTGCCTTATTAGAAAAGTTTCTATCCAGGAGTTTCCTTCTTTTTATTTTTTTTTTCTTGTCATGTTTATGCCCAAAAGTCCGGAATTGGATCAATGCATGTTAAAACCAAGATTTTAGTTTCTCGGTTTCTCCTTGACTGCCCCCCTCATGGCTGCTGCTCATCTTTTCCAAATGCGTCAAGGAGCATGCCAGACTATTTGAGTGAAGCTGCTGGGCTTGGTGTGGCCCGAGACCCAGCCTCCAGGTCCGTTCGTCCCGTGGGGACGCCTGGCCCTGGAGAAGCCCCTCCCTGCCTGGACCCCAGGTCCTGTCTTCAGAGAAGGGCGTGTACCTGCGGACTGTTGCCTTGCATGCTCTGGCCTTCTGCCGGATGGACTGTTACTCCCAGGAGAAAGATGCCTGCAGGTGACAGACCCCGGGGCAGGAAGAAACACAACAGAACAGATCAGGGTCCTCACTCAGATTCACAGCAGTCACGAGTCAACTGGGTCATTTCTTTTCCTGAAAACAGCTGTGATGTCGTCCCGTTCCCATCAGGACCCCCAATGGCTATCTGCATCCATAGGTGTTATACTCTGAAGTGCGGTGTATTGGGAAAATGCTGAGGCTCTCCACCCCTCCTTGTAGTGGGACTGGCCATGAAGAGGTGGCGCTGGTGCCCATCTCCTGAATCGGGGCAGACCCTGTGGCTTGTCTGGGCCTGCACAGTGCAGGGCAAGTGGGGCATGCTGGTGTCGACCAGAGGTTCCAGAGCCTCAAAGCTTCCCTCCCCGCTCCTCATAGTTCCACTTCCACCATGAGAACCAGCTGGGTGAGCCTCCTGGAGGGTGACAGACCACCTTGTTGGGGTAGAGCCCCCCAAGACAGCCCCCCACCAGCCAGAGCCCTGCCACGCTCAGTAGGAACCCGGCAGAGATGAGAGGACTGGGCCCAGAGCACAGAGCTGCCGATGTGTCGGACATGATGAATAGCTGATGTTTGCGCCACGAGGCTTGGGGATGTTCCTCACAAGGCAGTAGCTGACCGATACACCTAGTGTGACACATGGGGCTCTCCATGAGGTGGCTCTGGCTTCCGGTGTCTTCCCAGGCCAAACCTTTCCCCGTTTTTTCTTCACTGCAAGGAATAAACAAGTCATGCTCCGCAGTGCTCTGTCTGATGGCCCTGCTCTGTCATCGGGCTGCCCCCACTCTCTGAAACGCCCCTTTTCTACTCACTTTAGGACCCAGCGATGGCAGCATGCATGCAGCAGGTGCTCAGTGCTTTTGGGGCTGTCGGGGCCTCTGGCAGCGGTGATGTCCGTGCCCAGTGCACCCTGGGGCTGTCCTCCATTTCTGAGTCTTCTCCACCCATCACTTCACTTCTCAGCACCTCAATTTCCTCTGCTGTTGTATGGGCTACCCTGCGCCCACCTTGTGGTTTTATTGCAGATGCTGCTGTCAACCACCTGCACACAGGTGTCCCTCACGTCATCATTTCTGTGCACAGTTCACACTGCGGTGCAGCCCTCACCACCAGCCACCTCTAGAACTTTCCATCTTCCTCAACTGGATCTCTGTCCCCAGGAAACACCAGCGCCCCATCCCTCCCCAGCCCCTGGTGCCCACCCTTCTGCTTTCTGTCTCCATGACTCTGATGAGTCCAGGGACCTTCTGAAGTGGATCCTACAGTATTTATCTTTTCCTATCTGCTTATTCAGTATGCACGTCTTCAATGCTCATCTGTGTTCTAATATGTCAGAATTTCCTCCCGTTTGAAGGCTGAAACATCTCTCTTCTATGGACAGACCACCCTTTCTTATCCACTCATCCATCAACGGATGCTGGATTGCTTCCATGTTTTAGCCACTGTGAATAGTGCTGCCCTGAACATGGGTGTGCGAATCTCTCTTCAATACTCGGCTTTCATTTTTTTGGATATATAACCAGAAGTGGAATTTCTGGATCATATGAGAAATCTATGTTTATTTTTTTGACAGTTGTCATACTGTTTTCTGCAGCTTAAATATGTTTTTTTAAAATTGGGAGCGGGAGTACTGATTGAGTGCTCCTTGGGGAATTTTGATCAGCATGTGCAGCAAGTGTGGGCATTCCTGCATATTTTTGATGCAAAAAGAATGATCTATATTTTTCAGCTCTTGAAGAGCAAGCCCTGGCCCCTTGAGGTTATGGTGTTTGCCATCTGATATTACAGATGGAGTTGGCAGGAATCATCTCTGAACTCTTCCTTTTAGGGACGAGAAGCCCACGGAGAGGTGGTGGATTCGCGAATGGGGGTTGATGGAAAACATGGCCTTCTCTTTAGAAGACTTAACCTTTTTAAAATCAAATTAATTTTTAATAAATAATAATTCACTTGGAACAAAATTCAGAAGAATAAAAAGGGACCAAATGGAAACAAGCATCTTTCTCCCAGCCCCACCCTCAGCTGTCCAGAAGTCCCCCTCCCCAGAGGCGTCACGGCCTCTGTGACCCGGGCATAGCCACGCACTCACAGTCACCAACGTACATCGTCTTTCTTCCTTTATTTTCTCAAATCACACAGAGGGCCCCCGATTACATGCCTGACGCCATACCCTAATGGTGTGTTTTGGAGATTTGTTTATATCAATTCATAAAGAGCTGTCACGGTCTTTGTAATAGCTCTCCATTATTTATAAATCATTTTAAAGAAAAATTATTCCTTAAACATTGTGTTTCTGATGTAAATGAGAACCAAGGTTCTAGTTGCCTGAAGCCTCAGGGAAGGAGTTGAATGGCTCAAAAGCAGTTGCTAGGAAGGCCTTTCTCAGGAAAATTGCCTTGAAATGTACTTTTTTAAAAAAAGCATTTTATTGAAATCTAATTTAATATAGAAAAGCGCACGTATTATAAGTATATAGTTCCCGAATTTTTATAGACTTAACACAGTGTGAAAGCACTATTCATATAGAAAACGGGACATGGTCGGCACCCCAGAGGTATTTTTTTAAGCAAATGAGGTTTCTCTGTCTAGGCTTATATTTGAAAAATCCAAAATTTCAATCAAGGCATCTGGGACCCCAGAGAACCTCCTGACACACTCCTCAGGGTACTCCTGAATAAGCCCAGACAGGGGGAGGAATGGATGCCCCAGGGAGCTCCGGGTCTGCATCCCAGACTCCTCTGGACCCCTGCTCCCTCCCCCATCCCTGCAGGGTGGTGCCAGGAGCTGGTGGGGCTCACTGCAGGAGGCCTGCTGGAACAGGGTCTCCGGCCCCTCTACGGGGCGGGTGCAGACTTTCAGTCTGCTCGTACCACACCCTCCCTGTCTCCAGCCTGCCCCCAACCTGCTTGTCCTGGCCAGGGGACAGTGTTGTCCCAACTGCTGCCCACCGGCCCTTTCCTCTGCAGACCCAGGGGAGCCCATCTGTAGCTCTTATCTCCTGGGGAAGTAGGGACTGCGGATTCCCCAGAGATTGCTGAAGAAACATCAAAGTGCACTTTGTGGTCTGGTCGACATCTGGCTGGGCAGCCGTCAGCTAGAAGTTGCAAAACAGACTGGGGGCTTGGCTGGGAATGGCCTGGAGGCTCTGTGCATGCCCAAGCCCTACTCCGGAGCAGAAATGCTGACTTAGGGCTGCCAAGCTGGGGGTGGGGGAGAGGCCCTGCGGCTCTCACCGCTGGGTGCAGACTTCAGTGTGTGTTGGGGGTGGGGGTCCCCGGGATGGGCCGCTCAGACAAATGGTGGGAGGTGGGGGTATGGTGCAGACCTCAATGTCAGAGCCACAAGCAGGAGGGAGGGTGCTGGGGTCCAGCCCCGAGCACCAGGTTGTGGGGCACAGGACAGATGTCTGGTGGGCACCCCTGCCCTCTCGGAGGCCTCTGGCCAGCCCTTCCCAAGTTCCTCATGGGGGGAGACCAAGAAGAGCACAGTGACTCTTGGCGGGGACTCTCCCTCAGCTCCCTTCGGAGAGCCCACAATGATGGGGGAGAAACGTCCAGGGGGGATGAGGCCCCAGGGAACGTGGTGTGGACGGCAAAGCTGGGGGTGCCTGGGAGAGTCATGGCCGGGTGACGGGTGACGACCGGCCCTCTGATGGTCTCGGGCGGGGAGGGTGAGCTGAGTGCCCTCAAAGGGCTGTGCGGTCAGCCAACAGTGTGCACACATTGCTGCTGTCCCTGTGTGTGACCCCCAGTGTTGGGGGGCATTCTGCAGTCAGCACAGAGACCCCCAGGAGGATGGTGTGCTGGCTGACAGCGTGGTCCATGAGGAATGGTCCCCGCTGGAGTCCTACTGGCGCCCGGCATCGTCCGGCTCCACTACCAGAGAAGCAGAGCCCCTCGGACGTCCCCAGTTTGTGCGGCCTGGCGAGCATAGGTCCAGTACCCCTGCACCTCTCTGCAGACCCTCCCGCCTTCCTGGTGGTTTCCACCAAGTGGCTCCCATTACACTTCTGAGTCCGAGCGCAGCCCAGAGCGGGCCTCTCCATTCTTTGGAAGGATGCAGCTGCAGAGCGGGTGTGGGCACGGGTTGTTTGGGTGCTCACGCTGTGGAGTCCACGTCCTCCCCCGAGGTCCCACTCACGTCCCCAGCGGCATGGAGGGGCCTGCAATCACAGATGGAGGGGTGGGGAATTTAGCCTGCCGCTTGATCACGTGCCCAGCGAGGGGAAACTGGCCCCAGGGCCATGTCCCTGTCCCCAGGACGCCTCTCCCCACCCAGGAGAACTGTGTTAGCGCCCCCCCACCATCTCTGTGACCTGAGGCCAGAAGGCACAGGGGAGAGAGCTTTGCTGGGTGAGGATGTGCACCTTCAGCCTCAGCACGTTTTGATGGTTTGCAAGGTTTCTGTCAATGAGGCTTGGTCCGCCGCGGCCCAGGCAAGGGGCTTTGAGCTGCGGCCGTGCCATGCTTTGACTTTGATGACCTTGATGACCTTGATGACTGCAAGTTCATCCCCAGGTGAGGGACAGCCCGGAGAGGCTGGGCACAGGCATCAGGCATTAGCCATCGATGTGCCTGCCTCTGTAGGGGGGGTGGCCAGCTGTGCTGGCCTCGGAAGAAGGCCTGCAAGGTGCCTCTGAAAGCCGTGCCAGCCTCCACAGTCCTGCAGCCTCCCTGACACACAGGGGCCTCCTTTCCAGGGAGATGTGGCTACGGCAAAGCTTCGGTTGCAGGGAAGGGAGGCTTCCCGGGCCTCTGAGCCCTTCCTTATGTGGAGGAAGGACTACTTGCTGCTTTTACTCAACGTTTCCCTTTTAGGTCTGCGGGCAGAGGTTTTGAGCCGCGAGGCAGCCGAGGTCCTCCGAGAACCAGGAGAGTGAGGGCGCACACAGGTGGCCCACACCAGGGCTGCTGAGGCCGTGCGGGGCCGGCTGCCCAGAATGAAACTTCTGTCCCCAAGGCCTGCAGGGAATGGCGGAGAGAGTGACCTTCGAGGCCTGTGGTTTGTCCGTCGGCTGTGGAGAACTGCCAGATAGAAGGTTGCATTTCACTCCGGACTTGTTAGCGGCATAAGCTCTGCGCGAGTCCACAGACCGTAGAGGTGTGCAGAGCGGCTTCATCTGTGGAAGGGCTGGGCTCTCAGGAGCACACAGACAGGGTCAGGACCCTGGCCGTAGTGGGGCGCGGGTGCCTTCACTGCTGCCTGCAACGCTCTAGAAAGTCTGCTACTGGGCAGTCAGATCTTGGGCAATGCAAAATACTTCATAAACATGGTAGGGATCGCAATCAAGTCAATGAGTCTAAAGACAGGAGAAGAAGCAAACAGTGAGATGAGACAGGAAGCATGGGCGACAGGACAGCAGGAACGGAGGGTGCCCTGGGGCACGTGTCCACGCAGGAGCCCCGCGTGGAGCCCCTGAGAGACAGGCCTCTGGGGGGAGGCCTGTGGGTCCCCACAGATCTGTGCGCATCACTGCATCCCAGGACATCGTGCGCAGAGACATGACCTAAAGTGAGCTGGAGTCTGCAGAGAAGAAAAGAAAGCAAACAGAAAACCTAACAATTTTTATGGGCAAAGGGCTGGAGAGATTGGCATGATCAGAGACAGAATATAAAATAACTGTGTATCCAATGCCTTAAAAATAAAACATAACTAAAGAAAGAGAAAGCAATAGAGGCAATCAGAGGCCATCAGGTAGGTTTGAGAAAGAACCAGATGGAACACTGCCCGCGGCCACGGGTCCCGGGACCCGTTCCAGGCCTGATTCTGCCTCTGGGGCCCAGGACGGGGTCTTCTCTGTGCCCTGGGAACTGGGCATCTGGGGAGCCCCCGCGGTGGGCGTGTTGGTCCTGTGCTGTGGGACAGCCCGGCCGGGCTCACTGCCACCTCCACCTTCCCGTGTCAGGGTCCAGGTCCGGGGCGTGGCTTCTCCCAGATCCCAGTTTCTCGGAACCATCTGGCTCCCGTGGAAGCAAGTGTGTGGTGGGTGTGCTCGGGGCACCCTGCCCTTGGGAGCAGTCGCTGCTGCACGCCCGTCGGCTCGGCCTCGGCACCGGCGGCCCCCCCTAACCTGCTGTCGGGGCCGGTGACACCAGGAGCACCTCTTCCCCCTCACAAGGACCCGGGCATCGCGAGGACTGCAGAAGGACACGCGGGTCCTTTCCGCGGTTGCCCTGGCGACCGGGGACTCAGGGTCTGCACCATGGAGGAAAGGGTGGGCTCAAGTTGGTCCTGGATGGTTTGGGTGGTGCCGTCCGACCCCGCCGAGCAGGCGGCCGATGTCCTTTCATGGCCTTCTTTGCTGTCTGCCAGTCTCACGGGACGACAGCTCTGGGAAGTCATTCGTGGACATCTGAGGGGGTCTCCAGGCCTCGGTGGGTTCCCACTGCCTTCCCCTGCCGGTCCCTCCGCCCCCGCCCCCGAGGGCACAGCCTCTAGGACTCTTGTCTGGGGAAATGGCCCGCTGTCCAGGAGCTTTGAGACCCCCTCGCGACCACACAGCAAGAGCAGGTGCGGGGCCCCCAGCAAGGGCTGTGGTGTAGGGAGGGGAAGAGATAAGGTAGGTATCCGGGAAGGGGTCGCGGGCAGGCAAGCCCCAGGAGGGACCTTGGTTGGTTCTCTGCGGGGGGTCCAAGCAGCAGAAGTAAGGACCTGCTTGTTGTCTGAGCAGCAGACTCCGGGGTTCCCGCTGGGACCGCAGTCAGGCATTGGGGCTGGCCCAGGGTGGGTGAGAAGGGGGTTTGGAGGAGGTGGGGGGCTGGGGGGCCCGTAGACTGGACAGGACTCTGTCTGATAAGTGAGTCTGTATGGGTCAAGAAGTGGAAGTCAATGGCAGGGTCAGAGCAGATTTAGGGGCAGGCAGAAGAGAAGGAGCCAGTGAAGAAAGGTCTAGAAGGGCCAGTCTGGGTGGGGTGAGGGGGCAGGAGAGCGAGTCTTCCCTCTCTCCCCGGCCCCCAGGGTCTTCATGTCAGCTGCTGCAGAAGGAGAGCGTGGGGAGCTGGGGGCACGCAGGACCCCAGATGCTGGTGCTCAGCAGGTGGGGCTGACGTTGTAGAACCTTCATGACTCCCAGGACCACAGAGGGAGAATCTCCTCCGCCGGCTGCCTTTTCTAGCATTTTCTCTGCTGCTCAGCCATGAGCCCCGGCCACCACCTCTGCCTCATTCCCTCTGTTTTATACCCCTTTTTGACCCACACCCACTACTTTCTTGTAAAATTTTCTGTTTCTTTTCATAAGAAGAAACTTAACATTCATTTAGCTTCTTCATAACATTTCGGGAACTGACCCGATGCTCTCCATGTCCTATAATTAGGTCCTGGGCGGTTTTAGAAAAGAAACAACCACTTTTCTCTAAACACCTTACAGAATTTCCTGGGAAAATGTGACCGTGTTTCTTTGGGAAGCCAGAGTACCCGCCCCCACACGAGAGTTGGTATGGGGTGGGGGGCCTTCCCACGTCACTTCTCCCTGCCCTTGCTGTGACAGGGGAATCCCAGCCTGCTGGGCCCCAGGGGTGCCCGGGCTCAGATGTGGAGCGTGGGCTTGCTCACAGCTGGGGGGCTCCTGGGGCACTCAAAGCGAGCAGGTGGGAAGCCCCCTGGGGGAGGGTCGGGGTGGTACCGTTTTGCATCCTCCTGTTTTGCCCCATCTCTGCATCTCCCCCAGACAGGGAACATTAAGCCACTGAAGTGGGACACCCCCCCATCCTGGTGTTTCTGGCTGCTCTGTCTCCCGGGGTGTAGCCGGCTTCTAGCCAGGCAGGAGGAGACCCCTCGTTCTCCAGTTGATGCCACGGTGCCCGCGTGCAGCCCCAGGCTCAGTGCTGAGAGGGCCCTACAAACCACCATCTGAGGGGCCAGGCCCCCACGTCCCACCCACTGAAGCTTCCGTTCAGCCGCATGGGCATGACTCCCCCTGGCCGCCGGGCAGCCCCGTCATCAGATCTCCCCCAGCACCTCACGAGTGGTGAGGGTCTGATTGTCTCACAAAGGTCAGCCTCTGGAGCCTGAGGCAGACGGCTCCCGGGCCGGGACCGGGACTGGGGCCCCAGAGGTCTCATGGTCTCCAGCCAGCCGAGGCCTCCTCTGGAGCTTCAGTGGCCCAGCTCCCAGCCTTGCAGAGCCGCCTCTGGCTGGAGGCTGGCAGCCCCAGGCCATGCCGAGCGGGGACTGCTTGCCTTCGTGGGGACTGGACGTGTCTTGGTTTTGGGGGTCTGGCCCTGAGCTCGAGGAAGGCTGTGCGAGGGGCTCCATTTGGCTCTGGTGTGAGCTAGCTTTTGACTGTGGGGTCCTCCACACCGTGACGGCAATGGGTAGCTGCAGAAGAGTAGCCTGTCATTCCGCTCCCTGGGAGAGGCGCAGGCTGAGGACACCTGCAGAAAGCCACACGGGTCACCCTTGCACCAGTGGGGAGTGTGCGTGGCCGCAGGCAACGGAAAACTTAGGGTCAGAGGCGTGAACAAGCAGGGGCTTCTTTCCACCTACCACCAAGCCCAGAGGGGTGGCTGCTAGTGTGGTTCAGCACCTCAGGGCAGAAAGAAGGAGCGGGCAGGAAGGGCATCATCAGCAGGGTGAGAGGGCGAGAGCCAACCGGGTCTCCAGCAGACTTCTGCTCCCATGTCACTGGCCAAAGCTTTGCCACGACGCCAACCCCGCTCTGAGGGAGTGGTGCAGGCTGGGCATGGGCGTGCAGCTGGGCAGTCTGCCTCCTGAATACAATCAGGTCCAAGAGGCAAGCACGAGGGTCAGTGGGGGTATTGGGCAGGGGACTGATCGTGTCTGCCCCATGTCTGATCCCTCGGAACGTGCTGTAGCATATTTTGTCTCTCATGGTTCTATGACAATGGCAATGTGGAATCATGGCCTTTTTGGCAAACGAGGAAGCTGGGACTCAGGGAGGCAAAGCTCCTGGACCAGGCCCACCCAAGGGGAGGACGGGAGGTTGGGTCCAGTTGGTCTGAATCTGTTCTGTGCTCTCCTAAGCACCCCCTGCTCTTCTCCATGCCACTGCATGGTGACGTACGGCAGATACAACACACATACACACGAGCACATGCCGAAACACATACACACACACGTAGGCATACAGATTGTGCATGTGTACGCACACACACGCATACACGCAGAGTGCACACGTGAAGACACACATGCACACAGGTATGCATACACACATAAGTATACACGTGCACACATTAGCATATGCATGCACACATACACACGTGCGGGCATACAGATTGTGCATGAGTATGCACACTCACGCGCATACACATGGAGTGCACACGTGAAGACACACATGCACACATGTATGCACACACATACACACAAGTATACACGTGCACACATTAGCATATGCATGCACACATACACACGTGCGAGCATAGAGATCGTGCATGTGTATGCACACGCATACACACGGAGTGCACACGTAAAGACACACATGCACATGTATGCACACACATACACACAAGTATACACGCGCACACATTAGCATATGCATGCACACATACACACGTGCGGGCATAGAGATCGTGCATGGGTATGCACACGCACGTGCACACACACGGAGTGCACACGTGAAGACACACATGCACACATGTATGCACACACATACACATAAGTATACACGTGCACACATTAGCATATGCATGCCTGCATACACATATGCGGGCATATAGATCGTGCATGTGTATGCGCATACACATGCATACACACGGAGTCACCTGCAAAGACACACATGTGCACACATATGCACACATTCATACACACATACACTTGTATACACATATTAGCATATTTATGTATACAATACATGCATGCGCACGTGTGCACACACACATGCGTGCACACGCACACACGTACCCCTCATTTGAGCCAAGCTCTTTCTGGCCTCATACCTTCACACAGGTTGTTGCATCTGCTCTGAGAGCTGCCTTCCCCTCCCCCAGCACACCTTGACAGCCAGGTGATTTCCCTCTTATGGCTATATGTCTGTGTTTTGTTTATAGCAGTTATCAGAGAGTGGTTACTTATTTATGGATTTATTTGTTTATTCCTACTCATGCTACCCGAAGACAGGGACCACACCATTACATATGAAGAGACATCAGCCACAGAGCAGGTGCTGAGGGTCAAGGCCGAGTGGTCTGGAGGCCCGGTTACACAGAGGATGCTGCAGACGGCCTTAGGCAGTGAATCCCACGTCTGCCACTTACTCACTACAGTGTAGTAAATGTGCTCCCCACACCCTAGCTCACAGGTTGGAATCCTTAGGCCTGCTGAGATGGTATTAGGAGGGCCGTCTTTGGGAGGTTTGCAGGTCACGAAGGTGCAGCCCCCAGGTGGGAGTAGAGCCCTTTTAAGACAGACAGCACGGAGCTCCCAGCCCCTCTCATGTGAGGACACAGGGAAGGGGGACGTCGCCAGACATGGCCTTTGCCAAGGCCTTGACCTTGGACTTCAGTCTCCAGGACCTTGAGAAATCAGTGTCTGTTATTTAAACCCCTAGTCAGGGCTACAGAACAGACTAAGACATTCGCTATGTGACCTTGATCTTTCTTCTGCCTCTCTTCATCTGAAAAATGGAAATTCATTTATTCATCAACAAGTATTTACTGAGCACCTGTCATGTATAAGGCACCGAGTGCTGGGCATGGAAGGGAGCCGCTTGAAAACCTGGCTTTTGGGAGCCTTTTGTACTGGAGGTGGGAGCCAAGCAAGGCAGGTGGTGGTCACTTCCTTAAGAGGGAGACCAAGCGGGGGACAGTGAGTGGCCATCGGGGAAGACCTCCCTGGTCAGGGGCTGCCTCTCCCGAGATCTGGGGGGAAGAAGGGACGCTGCTGTGCGGGGACTTGGGTGCTCTGGGAAGATGTTCCATGCAGAGGCCCTGAGGCAGGAGACTGGGAACGGCAAGGGGGCCGGCGTGCGGGGGTTGTAGGGCCATAGGTCATGCATGGCTTTGTGGGAATTTGCTCTGAGTGGGGAGGGTGACACGGTCCAGCTGATGTTTAAAACAGTCTCTCTGGCTGGGGTGAGAGTGGACTTGCAGGCAAAGATGAAAGCAGGGAGGTGAGGAGGCCAAGGGTCCTGTGTGGACCAGCGAGAGCGCTCCGAGCCTGGGTGTGTTTTGAAGGAAGACGCCCCTCGGGCCACAGCCAGTGGACCGTGGGGTTGGGAAGGTGAGGTCAGGTTGGTGCGGAGGGCGCTGTGAGCACGGGGATGGCGATGGGGGGATCACCCAGGGTAACCACACCTTGTCCTATGGCTGTCAACCGGGGTCAAAGGGGTTGACCCAGGGATGCCCCGCGCCTAATGAGCATTCAAACGCACAAACACAAGCATCGGGCTGATTCGTGGGGGACTTTTAGCTCACTAGAGCAGACTCTCGGCAGCTGCTGGGACGGGGTGCCCAGCTCAGGACCCAGGGCTCGGGGGAGCCACGTGCAGGAAGAGGCTGTCCCACCCCTCCTTCCGGAGCTGCCCCAGAGGTGGTCGAGCCACTGTCGGGGAGCTTGGGGGAGCCCTGCAGCTGTCCCCTGGCTGTGCCAGCCGCTGGGGCTCCCACAGTGAGCACGGGGCGGGTGGGGTGCAGTCCATCAGCCCATTAGCCAAACCTGCGCCCACAGGCGGTGGGGGTGGGGGGAGCAGGTGTGCACAGGGCTCCAAGGGCAGGGTGGCCGGCCTGGATCTGGGCAGGGGCAAAGCAGCTCATCCACGGAAGGCTCCTGCAAGGGGTGACATGAGACCAAGGTCAGCGGTGGTCGGTCTGAATTGTGCGGGGAGCCGTGACAGGGCGCGGGGCGGGGGCGCTCCAGGAGGGCTGGGGGCTCAGTGGCAGCTTAGAGGGCAAGCCAAGGGGAGGGGAGGTGGGTCTGTTGGCAGAGGGGGCGCCCAGTTCTGGCAGGTGTGGTGTACCCCCAGGGAGGCGTGTGCTCTTGTGCATGTGAGGGCCACACCTGCAGGGTCTGCATGGCTGGACGCAGGCCGGGGCCACCCGACGTCGCCCTGGACACACAGCAGGAGGGCGAGAGTGGACAGGGGAGGTGAGTCAGGAGCTCACTTCAGAAGCCCAGGAGGATGGGGCTGCTCAGGCTGCGGTGGTGGCAGGGGGCGGATTTGGGGGCGTTGGCAGAAGTGGCAGCGTCTGACGCCGGGCTGGGCGGGCTGAGCTCTGGGTCACAGGACCGGCTTGTCCACGCAGCCAGCAAACCTGCCAACATAGACGTCAGGGCACCGGGGACTCGGCTGCCCTCCTGCCTCAAGGTCGAAGAGCGTCAACCAGCAACAGGTGCATCGTGGTGAGAATGAAGGCACCTCTGCTTTCTTTACCAGAGGCCACCGCGCCTGGTGGCTTCGCTGCAGCAGGGCACCATGCTGGACGGCTGGCCAGGGCTGCCTGCCTTCAGCTGTCTTGAGGAGCGATGGTGCCCTTTCCCCCCCGACTCTGACCACCCCCCTGAATGGGAGGCTGGGTCTCATCCGACATGGAGTAAAGGCATCGGACCAGGCGCATGGCAAGCTCACAGGGGCGTGTCTGGGTGTGGAGCCTGGACCCTCGGACCAGGGCTCGTGGGCTAGCATGTTTGAGGTACATTTTGCAATTTTAGTGAATACGTACTTATAAACCAGTATACAGATGATGAGCCTCGATTGGCCTGGGTTCCATTCTGTGCACTGAGCACACTGAGTGTCCCTGGCATCTTAGCCCTGTCCCCCACGAGGGAGGAAGCCTTCCCTGTGTTTCCTGCTCAGCTGGAAGGATGACGGGTTTGGCCCACGTGAGCAAGAGCCGCACGCCCCCGCCAGCAAGCCAGCACTCACAGAGCTTCTCTGGCCGGGCTTCCGGCTGAGGCAGAGGCTCAGGGTGGGATCCTTGTCTCCAGGGAGGCCCTGCCTGGCTGCTGAGCTGGGCCAGACCCGCATGAATGGCCTAACCACAAATTCCCCTCCTCGTCTGTCCTGTGGGTAAGGTTCCCGAGTGGGCAGCCCTCCTTGTCAAGGACTGCTTGCCCCAAGGAGAGCCGTCCGTTCCCTGCCGGCCCCCGGCATCATTCACCCGAGCCAAACCCATCTTCCTGTGGGAACCAGAGATGCCCCACCCTCTTATCACCACAAAGCCTACCTCCCACCACCCCTGGCTGTTCACTCCATTCCCGACGGCAGCCTGTGTGGCCCATGGCGTGCGGGGTGCCCCTCCCCGGGCTGTGAGTACGTCTGACTGATCACCTGCCCAGGGTTGGGTGCGGTGAGCTTGGCCGTCCCCATAAGCAGGGCAGGACCCCCCCCCCCACCGCCAACGGGGGGAAGAGGAGGTGATGAAGCAGGTGCGCTGATGGGGCTTTGCTAATCCTGGTGCCGGGACTGAGCTGTGGACCACACACGCTATGGTGCATCTCTCAGGGTCACACAGTAAGTGGGTAAGTAGGGTTTGTGCCCACTGCAAGGATGAACATGTTTCCTAACTACTGTCAACTATTCTCAAGGAAGCTCATGCAGCAAATAAGCAGCAGACGCAGGAGCAGAACTCGGGTCTGGACACACCTCAGCACCTGCAGCGGGATGCTGATCACGAGGTTGACACAGTCTCATTTCCTGTACGTGAGGAGAGGCCCAGGGCCTGTGAGCAAAAGCAGCGGCTTGGGGAGCGGTTTCCTGCCTCCTGCCCTGTGTTCTAGCCCAACCCGGCGGCTTATGTAATAGTGTTTCTGTGTTGTAAATTGAACTGTGCAACAACATGTATAAAATTAGGAAACTTGAGGTCTTGACGAGAAAACTCTGCAATAAACCCTGGGCGTGGGGAGAGCTCAGGATTGCACCAGGCAGTTGCTTGCTCAGCCAGAGGATGAGTCCAGCACCCCTGCTGCCGATCCACGTGATGTGGGTGATGCGCCAGCGAATCGAGGCCTCCTACAGACCACGGGTGAGCCTGCGTCTCCCTCCTGTGTCTCCTGATAGGAGCTCCTCAGCTGCCGCCAGTTGCCTGGCCTCCGCTTATTATTCTGGAAACCAAGGGACCCCAGGAGCCCTGGAGATTGTCCTGAGGAGGATCCAGATGTCTTAGAGCACCCTTGCTGAGAATCTGCTGAGAAAAGGCACAATTCAGTCAATACAGGTCTTTTCAGGGGCTTTGACCAGAAGGTGCGAGAGGATTTGCCAAGACTGGTCTATGTTCTCCCCATAGAGCTCCCCACGGGACAACTTTGCCAGACACCTGCCCGGTCCTCCTGCGTCAAGCCAAGTGCTCCCAAATCACTGGGCCTCCGAGACTTTGCTTTGGCCTCTCTCTGTTTCAAATACTCTCCCCCTTCAGTGCTCACTCCTCCACCCGGTCAGAGGCTATGGTCCCCGAGGTGGGGTCTGGGGCCTGCTCCACCCATAGCATGCCACGTGGTTCATTGTGATGCTTTGTCTTCCCAATGGGCTGTGCCTTTCCCAGGAGGACACAGGGCTGTGATCTGGGGCCGATGCTCACCCCCTCACTCACTCAGCCCTGTAGTCACCCAGCAGATGAACGATCGAGGGGTGGGATCTGTGAGTACTGAGAGTGTCTCTTTCCCAGCCGTGAGTCCTTCCACTTGGCCTCCCAACTCCCGGGGTGCCCCGTCACTGCCCGAATTGACCCGTTTCAGTGTGAGAGAGCCCTGCAGTTTGGAAAAGCCTCTTGCTCAAGAGGCAGACGGACGTGTCTGTCTTGGAGCCGTGTTTGTTCAGCAGCACTTGGCCAGGGGTGACGAAGACCACCTCCACCGTGGGCACCCGCTCCCCTCCCACATGGCTCTGCACACCTCCCGAGCCTGGTGGGGGATGCCCGTGTGCAGCCATGTGAAGCTCTCCGCCGCTGGAAGACAAGGAGATCGAATGACACCTCCGCCGAGGAGTACCTATCGCTCTTCCCCTGGGGTTTCCGCCGCTAAGTTTTGCTGGAAAGCACCAGCAGCATCACCGCTTTGCTGGTGATTTAAAACGCAGACTCTGTCGTTTGAAGGAAAGTTCATGGCTGAGGGTACACACTGGATGGTTCTGGCAGGTGGGCTGATGGGTCGGGCTGCCCCTCCCGCTGCCGGCGGCACGGTCCTGAAGCTGCTCTGGGTGGGGTCCGCAGAGAGAAAGAGGAGGTGCTGGGGGTCTGGCTCCAGCTCCATGGGCTCACTGACCTGCTGCTCAAAATGGTCAAGTCCCAAAGGAAGGTGCATCTCGAGTTGGGCCAGGACTTCCAGATGAGGGTTAAGAGCATCTTGGCGTGTCCTTCTTGCTGGCTGCCCCAGCTTAGCAACCCGTCCCTGCTTCTGGGGAGGAGGGGTTCAGGGATGCAGTGAGGGGCTCCCGAGCCCCTCTGGCTCAGGCCTTAGGTTCCCCCTCATTCTGCCCAGCATCTGAGGGGTCAGCCGGCTCTTCCTGCACACAGGCTGCTCTTTCAAAAAGCAAAGTGCCAGGACATCTGGGGGGCTCAGTCTTGAGGCTCTCTCCGTAGGGAAATGGGATGCTGGCCTCACCCCTTGCCCCTCATTGCTGGATGGATGCCAGCTTCTATTCCTATGCTGGGATTTCTCCAGTCGCTCCAAACCTTCGGGACCTGCCCCAGCCAGCAGGATGCCCTCAGGTGGATGACCCAGACATCCTTCCGGGAGGGAGGGCCCCAGACCCTCGCCGCCAGCTCTCTGCTCTCCTTCTGCTCCTTCCGCCCCGGCTCTGTGTCCTGGCTCTTTGTGTCTGTGACCTTGGGGCAGATGCTGGGCGTGCTGGGCATCCTGCCCCGTGCCATGGTGGTGAGAGCACATATCTCAGGGTCTTGAAAGGCAAGGTTGGTAAAGCCAGCCCCTGCCTCCCTTCCTGGCCCCGTCAGTCTCCCCGTCCCAGGTCCTGAGACCCTCCTTTGCACACACACACACACACACACACACAGGCCCTTGAGTGGGAGCCAGCGTGCTCCGTGGCCAATGGATGGCTGTCGTCTCTTAGCGAGGCGTTTCTGTGTCTGCGTAATGGAGCCTCCTTAGGTGGCACCGAAAGAAGCTGTTACATAGACTCACTCACTCATTCCTTCCTTCCTTCATCCTGAAGTATTTGTGGAACACCTACCCCGTCCCCAGTCGTACTCCAGGCCCTGGGAGACAGCAGCAAACCATGCAGCTAAAATTCACGCCAGACACTAAACAAACGGCCAATAGGTATAGCTCAGGTCACGAAAAGCACCCTCAAGGGAGGAAAGCAAGACGCAGCTTTGGAAGACGATGTGTGCAGCTCTCGTTCAGGCAGCAGCCTCGCGGCAGGCCTCGCCGAGAGGGGAAGCGATAGCGTGAACCACCCAGACGTCTGGGCAGATCAGTCTGGGCCTAGGACACGGCACATGCCAAGGCCCTGTGGCAGCCACAGGCTTGTCTGGCAAGGTCCACAGAACCGGATGAAGGGCAGCATGGCTGTGGAGGAGGGACCTCCAGGAGGAGTGGGGAGAGGGAATGGAGGCTTTGGAACCAGGGCCAGGCCACAGGACCCAGGAGCCCTTAGAGAATGGTAGGGCTATTACTCCAAGTGGAAGGACGGACTATGAAGAGAGCACACTTGATCAGACTCATGTTCCGCAGTCACCCCTCTGGCCACCATGGGCAGGACGGACAGTTGCGGCCAGGACCTCCTCCCTCGTCTCTGTGCATTCTTCTCACATTAAACATGCCAGAGACCTCATAGAAATAAGCTAGTTTGTCTGTGCAGATCAGGTCTTTAAAGGACTGGGACCACATTGGCTTCTTCATCTTTCAGGGCACTAGGAGGTCTGTCCAGACATGAATTTTGCCTTCGGTGGCTAACTGCACGTCAGGGGTCCTCACGGCTGCTGGTGATCTGCTTCCTATGCTCACAAAGGGGTTACTCTCAGAGTTAGCCTTACAGCTCAAGCTGTAACAGCCGCACCAGGCCCAACTGCTACAAAACACAGCATTTATACTATTCCGCCAAACACCATCTAGTTCACAGGTTTGCTTCTCTGTTTTTTGCTTTTCCTAAAGCAAGACTGTGTTGATGAAGGAAGAGGTGTGTTGGTCTCCATCCTGGTGTAAGCTCCTTAAATTAAGTGCCTGCTCCCCATTTGTCCACAGCGCGATCCTTCCTGGTTTTGTGCAGTTTAGAGCTGGTGGTGTTTGCTGGAAAGGAGTCGAACAAATTTCTTTCTTCGTGTCACATTCGAATCACATACATGCTTGAAGCACTGCCCTGTTTTGCAATATCTGTGTTTTTGTAAAATGTTAGTGGAAAACGGCTTTGTTGGCTTTATATGTGCTACGGATTGGGCTTCCATGTCACAAGCCAGTTCCGGAACACATCGAGCTCTGGTGTCCCTGGAAGGGGTACCTGCTACCTTCTTGCCCACAGACTCTGCCACCATTCCTGGCATCCGTGATGCGGTCTTTGGCCAGCACCGCAGTGAGCAGCCCTTATGCACGGCTCCACGAGAAACTCACGACGCACTCGAGTCCGTGTAAAATACTGAGCATCTGCTTCTGTCTGCTTTTTAATGTAGTACTTACTCTTTCAAAGAATACATTTTGCTTTGAGTTTCTTTACATCTTGTATGGAGACCCCATTTAAGTTTTGACTGTTTCATTGCCTCTTTAGCTCCTGCTAGAGGTGTCCACAGATCACGTACGCAGCATCCGCCCTTCACGGTCGGCATGGCTGTGTCACGGAGCTCCGCGGCAGGGTCAGAGCTCCGGGGAGACGGCCCCACGCCCTCCCAGGTCACTCCTGGGCCCACACTTGGCTCGCTGTCATTCAGTCCACCACTTCTGCTGCATTGCAGAAGAGTGTACCCTTTTGCAATCGCTGTGGCAGGGCTAAAAATAATACAGACTTTACTTCCCTAATGTAGCTTTATGAATAATGGTAAGGTATAAGTTTTAAAAAAGGCCTACTTAAAATTTAAAGCAATTGTTAAAGGAACAGATTACAACAATAGTTACATACTCGCATGTTCTCAGATTTTTATACACTTTCAAGTACCATTGGTGAACTAACTTGAAATACTACGTGTTGCGTTGTGGTCACTGTATGTGTGACAGCCACAGAGTGCCCTGCAGGGGACCCAGTATGCAAGGTCAGCCACACCCTGATGGCCTCTACCTGGTCAGTGAGGGGTCCAACCAGCACAGGCTTGCATGTGGTGGGGGTGTTTGGACAGAACTAGTAGAACAGTGTGTGGGGGGTGGTCAAGGAGTGTGGGGGATGTTCTAGGGGTATGGGGGGGTGGTTCGGGTTGGGGGGAGGGTGGTGCAGGGGTGTGGGGGAGGGTGGTGCAGGGATAGGGGTGAGGGTGGTGCAGGGGTGTGGGGGAGGGTGGTCTAGGGGTGTGGGGGAGGGTGGTGCAGGGGTGTGGGGGAGGGTGGTCCAGGGCTGGGGGGAGGGTGGTGCAGGGGTGTGGGGGAGGGTGGTGCAGGGATAGGGGTGAGGGTGGTGCAGGGGTGTGGGGGAGGGTGGTCTAGGGGTGTGGGGGAGGGTGGTGCAGGGGTGTGGGGGAGGGTGGTCCAGGGCTGGGGGGAGGGTGGTGCAGGGCTGGGGGGAGGGTGGTGCAGGGGTGTGGGGGAGGGCGGTCCAGGGCTGGGGGGAGGGTGGTGCAGGGCTGGGGAAGAGGAGCAGTCTATCCAGCAGGGCTGAGGGAGTGCGGGTAAGGTTGGTGAGTGTGTAAGTGTGGTCAGAACTGGGATGGTGAATCATGACATGTAATCTGGGCAGAAAGGGAAGGAGGGAGGGCTGAGGGCAGGGAGACGGTGGCTGGTTCCCTGGACTCTGGCCCCGCTGTGACCAGGCTGTGCTGGGTCAGCACGAGGAGGGGTGAGGTGGGTCTGGAGGTGGACCAGGGAACATGAGGTGCTGGGAATGGAGGACATATGCCCTGAACCACGAAGTTCCTGGAATGGGGTGCCGTTTATGCGTGTGTGTCTGTGCCTTCCTCCTCCCCAACGCTCTCCCCTCCCCTCCCCTCCCCCTTCCCCCCTCCCCTACCCATCTCCCCTTCCTCCCCTCCCCTTCCTCTCCTCTCCCCCTCCCCCTCCTCCCCTTCCTCTCGTCTCCCCCTCCCCCTCCTCCCCTTCTTCTCCTCTCCCCCTCCCCCTCGTCCCCTTCCTCTCGTCTCCCCCTCCCCCTCCTCCCCCTTCCTCCCCTCTCCCCCTCCCCCCTCCTCCCCCTTCCTCCCCTCTCCCCCTCCCCCTTCCTCCCCACTTCCTCCCCTCTCCCCTCCCCCTCCTCCCCCTTCCTCCCCTCTCCCCCTCCCCCTCCTCCCCCTTCCTCCCCTCTCCCCTCCCCCTCCTCCCCCTTCCTCCCCTCTCCCCCTCCCCCCCATCTCTTCACTCCCCTCCCCTCTTTGAGTCTTTCCCCAAGGTTCAACAGATGGTATTTTCACCTCATGGTTCCTGGCAGTGAATGAGTCACTATTAATAAGAATTGCTATTAAATAACAACACAAGCTAATTTGTAAATGTTAACGGTGGAAGGTAACAGAGAGATTACTTATGAAAATATGTATATTTGAGAATTTACCTACCTCACCTCTTTGAAATTGACCTTAGAATTCTGATACATGGGGTTTCCACCCGTCAGTTATTTGGAATACAATAAAACATGCACTGTATAAGCTGCCGTCTGAATATTTATTTTCTCATTTATATTGAATCAAAAATTTAAAAGTGTTGGAAGTGTCAAGATGTGCAGGTCGTGTCTGAGGGCTCTGATAGACCGAGGGAGAAATATTAATCATACATCAGGGGAGGTGATAAATGGACCGTGAAACTGAGATGATGCCCCCCACCCCGAAGAGGAGGCCAGCCCGGAAGGAAAGGATGCTTGGAGCTGGAGAAGCTGAGAAAGTCTCGGGACCGGCCGCGGGGCCTCAGCTGCGCACAAGGTGGGACAGCGGCCTGGGGCTCGCACGGGCCCGGGCCCCAGCGGCCTCTGCCTCACACCTGCTCCTCCAGCCGCATCTCGCAGGACCACGGTCCACGCGGAGCCGGCGGATGTGAGGAGGCAGATGAGCCACCAGCAGGGGCGCATCTGTGGGCGCCCACTCACCCCGCCAGGGGACCGTCTATGCTGTTTCTCACCCCTGCCACCAAAATCCAACCTGTTGCTAGTGTATTAAGAACCCTTGAGACTTTGCTGGCTTGTGGAATGCTGAGCTGGTTATTACCAATCGATGCTGTTGTCTAGTAGTTATGGCAAGTGATGGGTCCAATGGGGGCACAGGAGGAAGCGACAAGCATGCCATCCTTAGAGACGGCCATGGTTCCCAAGGGCCAGGCTGTCCTGGCATCATCCCAGGGTCCAGCACGGTGCTGATGCATGGTAGGAGTGTGGTCGGAAGCCTGGTGAGTGAAGGCAGGCAGGCAGGAAGGCAGGCCGGCAGTTACCTCTTAGCAGTCGAACCGTGGGGAAGGGAGCTGAGAGGAAGGAAAGCTGTAGGAAAGCCCAGGGGAGGGAAGGAGCCCAGGACTGCTGGCCCCCCTCCAGTGGGGCCTTCCAGAGGAGTTGTGGGGCTGATCTGCTCCTAGAATGACTGCACGCAGCCTAGATCATCACAACGCAACGAGAACCATCCACCTCAGCCTCTGCTCGGGCAAAAGCACCTCATTTCCCTTGGACCTGAGCCCCCATGCCGGACAGTGTCCTGTTTGTCCTGGCCACAGCAGAGCCACATGGGTGCAGGACCCAGCCCAGCATGCGATTCTCCCCGGAGGGGAGTCTCAGATTTCTTGTGTTCAGTGACAGCCTTGTGCTTGGGGTTCAGGTAGCTCAGCTCGGGGCCCTGTCACCCATTCGCGTGTAAAGCCAGGAGACAGCGGGTGTGGACGAGAGGCTCTCAGAGAGAGCCGTTGGCGCTAATTACATTCTTGTGATATAGCTCTGCCTGGTTTCTAGACACGACGTAAATCAGTGGAACCTGGGTTGGGATTTCTGATGGATAACGTAAGTGTTTAATAAATTGTAAGGGTGCAGGCTGGGCTCATGCTGCGGGGACCAGTTGATTCTCATTGAGAAGAGCTGCTTGCAGGAGCACGTCCCGAGCCAGCACCCTCTGTGCTTCGGGGAGGCGGGTGGATGGGGGCCACGCTGAGCCAGGTGCCCCGGCTTAGCCAACACTTCCCAGCTGGGGCAGGGAGGAGGGTCCACCATACAGGGGACGCCGCGGTGCCCGGGCCGTGCTAAGTGGGAAAAATATCGGACACAGTTTTCATGGAGAAGGATATACGAGTGGCGGTAAGCGTATGGGGTTGTTGCTGAGCGGTCACGGGATACAGAGATCTACACAGGGAGACAGGGAGGGGCGAGGTGTGCGTCCACAGAAGTGACCGCCCCACGTAGAAGACAGACCACGGGCCGCAGAGGCCTCGAGGGTGAGGGGCCTCCCTGGCCTCACCAGCCCCGCCGCTCACTCTGCCCCCGTCATGCCGTTCACCCTGCGGTCACCACGCCCACAGGCCTCTCCAGCTGACGGACGTGGCAGACCCGTCCTCGGGGGGTGAGGGACTCTGCTGGTGGGTGGATTTCCCCTGGCCTTGCTGACCTCTTGAGATGCAGTGTACCCTGAGATGCTTCTGCCGCCTTCTCCTCCTTCCCTCTCTCCTCGGGGGTCAGCCCCGCATCCGAGTCTGGTGGCCACCCCCTTCTCCCTCACAGGCATGGCCCTGCAGCGTCTCCCCTGTGGCTCTTCCCAACTTAGTGGCTGCCTCTCCGAGGACTCAGATGAACACGGCCAGACGGGGGTTTGGGCCCGGCTCGCGTGTCGCTCGGCAGGCACTGAGGTGCTGGGGGGGCCCCTGGGCGGCCCCGGGCACGGTCTACAGGGCTGTGGATTCCTCAGCTACCCTGGCAGGTGCAGTGATGCGAGTATTTGAACAAAGACGGGTGTATGTAAGGGTGTTGGGCCCGCAGAAGGGTAATGAGGGACTGCGGGCCCTCGGTGAGCGTTGGCGGCCCCTGGGAGCCAGCGACCCTGTGGCAGCTTCCAGGGAGGGCAGACCCAGCTCGGCAGCAGCCTGCAGACCTCACCCCTGCGGAGGCAGAGCCCGGGAGACGCCAGGCAGATCTGTCACGAGACGTTCACAGCCGTGTGGGGAAAGCCGGGCCCGAGTGGAGCTGAAGCACCGAGGAGCGGGCCGAACGGCAGCCCCCGTACCACCGGTCCCAGTGACCTCCTGGGACACTTCGGGCTTCCCGTGCGCCAGCCCCGGGGTCGGTGGGGTCGGAGGTCCTGTCCCTGAAGGGGGTGCACCCTTGCAGGGGACACGCCAAGGATCTCACCGGGTACAAGTTAGGGCTGCTGCCGGAGCTCTCGCAGTCCTTGTGACCTGGGGCCAGGAGGCCAAAGAGGAGTGGCCGTCCCTGCAGGGGTGAATGCCCCCACATCAACCACAGTGGCAGGGTGCGTTCCCTGGCCTCACCCTCCTCCGCTACACCCAGCGAAGGAGGCCCAGCGAGCCTGAGAGAAGATCCCTATGGGGCAGCAGGTGCCCTGCGGGCCTAGCAGCAAGCCCCTCAGAACTCTGACTTCGGGGGGCAACCATGACCCTCCAGCCACCTCACTTGAAACCCCAAGGCCTTGCTTCCCGGAGCTGCTCGTCACGGACGCCTGAGCCCAGAGGGTGCAAGGCAGGCCGGTTCTGGACCATGAGCTCCTATGACGGGTGACCTGGGCTCAGTCCGTGGGCCTTGCAGAGCTTCCTTAGGATGACCTTAGAACTCGCTGGAGCCGAGTCTACCATGCTGGCACAGAGCTTTCTGCACTCCTTCTCCCCTTCGCTGGGGCTGGCCCTGCATGTGGTCGGGCGGCTCCGCTGGTCTCATGGGTACCGGCCCTCAACATCCACACGCCAACCCTGAGGCGGTGGCTGCTTCTCAGAGGACCAGGCAGCACGTTCCTTCATCTGCGGCTTGTGACAAGTGGCCTCATGCTTTTGTTAAAATTGGATTTTATAATGTTTTTGAATTGAAATATAATGTGCATATCAACAAGAACGTGTCTTCAATGTGCAGCTTGATGTACATAAAGTAGATACATGGAAAATCTACCCCATCAAGATATAGAACTCTCTAGAACCATTGAGCCCATTCCCAGGCATTACCCCCTTGACAGGCAACCACTATTGTGACTTGTCACCTTACATTAATTTGCCCATTTTTGAATTTTATTAAAAAAATACAAGAATACAATGTGTATTCCTTATGCCTTGATTCCTTTGCTCAACAGTATTTGTGTCTTTGAGATTTGTCCATTTGCTGCATGTAGCAGTGGCTTATTCTTTTTTCTTTTTTTAGGTTTTTTTATTTGACACAGAGAGAGAGAGAGAGAGAGAGCACAAACGGGGGGGGGGAGCGGCAAGCAGAGGGAGAGGGAGAAGCAGGCTCCCCGCCGAGCAGGAAGCCCGAAGTGGGGCTCGATCCCAGGACCCTGGGATCACTACCTGAGCTGAAAGCAGACGCTTAACTGATTGAGCCACCCAGGCGCCCCATAGCCGTGGCTTATTCTTTTGCTCATGATATGGTATTCCACTGTATAAATATACTATATTTTATTTATTCAATCTATTATTGAAGGACAGCTGGAATGAAGGGAAACATTCAGTGTTCAGCTGGTAAAATAATGTTGCTGTGAATATTTTGGTAAACACACATATGTCTATCCTCTGGGTATACACTTACTTTTTTAAAAAGATTTTATTTATTTATTTATTTATTTATATTTATTTATCTATCTATTTACTTATTATCCCAGGACCCTGAGATCTTGACCCCAGCCAAAGGCAGATGCTTAACTGACTGAGCCACCCAGGCGCCCCTGGGTATACGCTTATGAAGGAATCACTGGATTATAGAGCATGTGTATGCGTAGTTTTTATAAATATTGCCAAATGGTTTTCCAAAGTGGTTGTGCCAATTTACATTCATATAGCAGAGTGTATGTTTCTATTTGTCCCACATTCTCTCCAACACTCAGCATGTATACATATATAAATATATATACATTCAAGCTTTTACATTTTGGTGAATGTGTAGTGGAACTTCACTGTGGTTTTAATTTCCCTGATGACTAATTATATTGCATACCTTTCACATTCTTGTTTCTGTTTGTGTATCCTGTATTATGAAGTATACATCTAATATTTTTCCAACTTTTTTGTGGGGTCATCTTATTGACTTGATAAAGTTCTTTTTATGTTCTGGATACAAGTTCTGTGTTGGTTATATTGTAAACCACCTTTCCCACATTACAGCTTGGCTTCATTCTCGTATTTATGTATTTTGATTAATTGGTGTTAGTCACCTTAATGAAGTAAAATTTGTAAATCTTTTTCCCTTACCCATTTGTTTTTACGTCTTCTTTAAGAAACCCTTACTGAGATCAAGGTCAAGAAATATTTTATTTTTTTCCTAAGGAGTTTTTTTTTACTGTTCACTTTGAGACTTGTATTTTTTTAGAGTTGAATTTTGTGTATGGTGTGAGGTAGGAATCAAAGTTTATTTTTATTATATTGAATACCAATCAGGAACACCACCATCTGCTTAAATCACTGCTTTTCTCCACTACGTTGTAGTGATCTTTGTCATAAACCACGTGGCTCTGTTTCTGGACTTTCTATCCTATTATTATGGCTATTTGTTTATCCTAGCTTCAATTTTTATGTTTATTTACACTTAAAAATAAATCCTTTTATCAGACAGTATGTGTCCTTCTCTGCAGCAGGCAGCGATGCCGCAGATACTTGGACATTTATCTCAACAGTCCTGGCAGGTTCAGCGACTTCTGGACCAAATAAAGTGGCCACAGTGATTCTGGGCTGATTTCCAGGCAGGTCCTCAGAGCTCCTGAGACTAACGATGAGTCCCCATCTGCTCTAACCTTCAGCTGTTCAAGTCATCCCAGATGGGGTTCCAGGCACTGGGAGCAAAGACATGTGATTCCCATCAGGCCTTGCCCCCAAATAAATGATTGTTGTTTTGAGCCCCTGAGTTTTGGAGCAGTTTGTTGAACCACAATAGATAACCAGGCCAGCCAATTTTAATCTTCTTCGAGAGCATCTCGCCTATCCTTGACATTTCACATTTTGTTGTAAATTTTAGAACTGGCTTGTCAATTTTTACCAGAAAAGTTGCTGGGATTTTGATGAGAACTGCCGGGACTCTGTAGATTTATTAAAAAGAATTGACATCTTCAGACTCTTAACTATAGAGAACAAACTGATGGTTATCAGAAGGGAGGTGGGTTGGGGCATAGGTTAAGTAGGTGATGGGGATTAAGGAGTGCACCTGTTGTGGATAAAGACTGGGTATATTATGGAATTGTTGAATCACTCTGTAGTACACCTGAAACTAATATAACACTGTATGTTAACTAACTGGATTTAAAATAAAAACTAAAAAAGTTAAAAAAAAAAAGAATTGACACCTTAACAATTTGAGGCTTTCAGTCAATGAACATGATCTGTCATTACCTTTATTTAAAGTGTCTTTGATTTCTCCCAGATATGTTTGCAGTTTTCTGTATACAGGAATATGCAATAATGTAACGTGGGAATAATATAATAAAAATATAATATTACCATTCTCAGATACAAAATGTTTAGTGATGCTATTGCTGTTGTTAAAACTATAGTATAGTTTTAAATCTTCATTTTCTATTCTTTATGGGTTGTATATAGTGTATATTCTTTGTAGTTGGAGAACATGCTCTGTATGATTTCAATCTGTTGACACTTAGTAAGAATTATTTTATTGCCCAGCACGTGGTCTGGGTTGAAGGTGTCCCGGGCGCACTTGAAAGAAGCTACATTCTGCTGTGGTTGATGCGGTGTTCTCTATGTGTCACTCAGTAACTGTTCTTAATTTTGTTCAAATATTCTGTCATTACTGATTTTTTATCTGCTTGTTTTATCAACAGGGAGAAGCAAGTTAAAAACTTCAACTATGATTGCAGATTAGTCTTTTTCACCAGTCTTTTTGCCTTTATATTTTGAGGCTATTTTTTAGATATATGCAAATTTAGGGTTTGACCTTGTGGATTGATCAATTTTTCATTGTGAAATATTCTCCTTTAATGCTACTTGCCCTAAAGTTTACTTTCTCTGATATAACTTCACTAGTTTTCTTTTAATTAATCTTTGCAACTTTCTTTTCATTAGTCTTTTCCTTTGTTAGTCTATGCTGTTATAGTTAAGGTGTGTCTCTTGTATTCAGTTTATAGTTATTTTTTAAATTTGATCTTCTGGTCTTTGCATTTTACTTATTTTTTAAAGATTTTATTTATTTGAGAGAGAAAGCAAGAGAGAGAGAGAGAGAGAGCACAAGTGGGGGGGCAGAGAGAGAGGGATAAGCAGACTCCCCACTAAGCAGAGAGCCCAGTGGGGCTCCATCCCAGGACCCTGAGCTGAAGGCAGATGCTTAACTGACCAAGCCACCCAGATGCCCCATCTTTGCATTTTAAGTAGAGAATATAGTCCATTTACATTTAATGTCACTGCTGCTATTTTAGGTTTAAATCTACCATCTGGCTATTGGAATTTTATTAATGCAATTTGTTCTTTATCATTTTTTTCCATATTACCTTCTTTTAAATTGATGCATCATTTTTATTGTTCTATTTTTTGGATCAATTAAATTTTTAGTAATTTATACTTTTTATTTTCCTTCAGTGGTTTCCCTAGAGATTACAGCATGCATCCTTGACATATCATTATTGGATTCGACCTTAAATTAGAAGATTTCTCATTTTGTGGACAATGTGAGGACTTTGCAACACTTTAATCCTACTTACCCCTCTAAACTTTGGTACTATTATTATAAGGAGCTTTAATTCAACACATATTCTTAAACCCTAGAAGACATTTCTACTGTTATTTTAAACACCCAATGTTCCTTAGGTTTAATCTAAATATTAACACTTTCCAGTTTCTTCTCCATTGCCATATTTCCACCTGGCATTATTTTCCTTCTGCTTGAACAACTTCCTACAGTGTCTATTTGAGGGTCTATTTGAGGTAATCAATTCTCTGTTTTTGTTTGTCTGAGAAGTTTTTAAATATACTTTCTTTTTTTGAAGGACATTTGCCATAGATATAGAATTTTTGTTGGTAGTAATTTTCTTTCAGCATTTAAAAGATGTTATTCCATCAATTCTGGTTTCAATAACCTCTGTGGAAAAGTACTCTCAGTCTTATTGCTTCTATGACAGTAATGTATCTTTTTTACTCTGGGTGTTTTTTTTTCCCTTTTGTTTTTTTTCTCTACAGTTTTACTATGATGCATGTAGGTGTATTTTTCCTTGTGTGTGTGTGTGTGTGTGTGTGTGTGTGTGTGTGTGTGTTCTGTTTAGGGTAATTTATCACTTTTGTAAAACTCTCAGTAGGTCTATCTTCAAATATTGCTCTTGCCCCAATATCCATGTCATAGCTCCTTCTGGAAATCCAATCACATGTTTGGTAGACTTTTTCACCATGTACTATATGACTTATTTTCTCCCCTTGCATTTCCAACCATTTTTTTCTATGCTTCAATCTGAAATATTTTCCAGTGACCTCTCTCCAAATTTACTAATCTTCTCTTCGCTATATCTAATTTGCTTTTAAATTAATCTATGAAATTGCAATTTCAGTTATTATATTATTATTTCTTTAGTTCTAAGATTTCCAACTGAGTATTTTTTATAGATTCAACTTCTCTGATGAAATTAATTTTTCATCTGTTTTCTTGAACATCTTAGTCATACTTATTTAAATTCTGTGTTAAACTCAAATGTCTGGATCATCTGTAGCATTGTTTCTGTGGTCTATATTTTTCTCTTTGTTTTCTGTAATTTGGTTTTATTTCCTGGCATGCTTATAATTTTTGACGAATGTGAAATATTGTATGTGAAGAATTATAAGCTCCTGAATGATGTTATTGTTTTCCAGAGACAAATTAATGTCCTTCCTCTTCTTCTTCTTCTTTTTTAATTTTTTAGCAGACAGATGAGTTTAGGAGGATCACCATTACCCATGCAAGGTCTTCTTTTTGCAGTTTGCCCATACTTTCAGGTCTCGAGTGAAGGCTGGTGGCCCTGAACAATTTTTGTCATCCCAATTCCATGAGACTGTTGTAATCCCAGCTCAATCCTTTAACCTCATAGAAGCTGCTCTCTGGCTGATTTCTTTCTTTCTTTCTTTCTTTCTTTCCTTCTTTTCTTTCTTTCTTTCTTTCTTTCTTTCTTTCTTTCTTTCTTTCTTTCTTTCTTTCTTTCTTCCTTTCTTCCTCTCTCTCTCTCTCTCTCTCTCTCTCTCTCTCTCTCTCTCTCTCTCTCTCTCCTCCCTCCCTCCCTTCCTTCCTTCCTTTTCTTTCAGGGGTTTCTTCAGTGAGACCTTCAGGTCTCACCCTAAGTCATGCATCTTGGGCTTTGGAAAATGTCTTGAGGGAAACTGAAGAGTTCCAGGCTCACTTCTGTATGATTGTTTTTTCCTCTGGATCTTGTGCTCACACTGTGGCTGCTTAGGTAGCCCCAAACTCCAGTTTAGTTTTGAAACTGCTGCAAGCTCCAGCCCATGCTTCCCTCTGTGTGTCCTGTGCTGCCAACCAGTAATCATACCCAAGAGAGAAAGGGCTTCATCATGGGCTCTCCTCTATGCACTTTCCTTCCTTCTAGGACCTTGACCTCTGATGTCCTGGCTGCCTTGGTTGGTCTCCCAGAACTTCCAACAGCTGCTTGCATGCATGTGTTGGCCTCCATAAATCAGGAGGGTTAGACTGAAACCAACTCTGTCACAGGCAGAAGACGGCTTTTGAATTTACATTTCCTATGCTGGCCTGTGTTTTATTGGCTCAAGAAATTGCTAAAACTGGTATCAGTTGTTCCTGAGGCCCATTTATCTTTTTGTCAACTCCAGAGCATATGATACTTGGCTGTCCAAGAGTGAAATGGCATCAAAGGAGGCTTTACAGTGGAGATCACCCAGAACACCATGCCCCTGGGACTCACACCATTGATATGTTTAGTTTAATGGAGAGTCTATTCACATGTCTATACTTAGCACCTAAGACGTCCCATCCATGGTACTTGTTCCTCACTATTAAAATCTGCTATTTACCACCTTGCCATCTCCTCCCCAGGCAACACTGGGAAGATCTCACTTCCTCTCTGGGCCTCCGTTTCCCCTTCTATAAGGTGAGGAGGGGAATTAGGGTATCTGAGATGTATTTTCCTAACACTGTCTTCTAGTTTTCTCTTGGCTTTAGCCATTGCAGTGGGATCTACTCAAAGGGCTTGTTGATTTGATGCAGACATCAGACATGAGTGAGTGATCTTTTGAGCCTTACTGTTTTTGGCTAAAGACCAGAGCGTGTGTCCACCATGGTTTGGCATCCACCTTGACTGATATTGGCAACGTGATTACAATTTAATGTTTCCTTAGCCAAAACATTTGTTCCATTTTTGTTGAGTACATGGTAGAGAGGATTTCCCCACCCCATTGTTGTCTACTAGCATTTGGATATGGAATGCTAACATAAATGTTTTTGGAGCCAGTCAAAAATAATTCTTTGCTCACACTTAGGTTTTCTATAGTGAAACCAGTTTGTTTTGCTTCTACAGCTGACTGCTTACACCTTGCAAAATTATGAGTTGGGGTCATGTCTCCTCCTATTTAAAGTCTGCCAATGGCTTCCCTTATCCTAGAATAAAGTCTCAGAGCCTTGGTATGTCCTCCTTGCCCAGCCTCATCTGCACAATCTCTCCCTGATGCCCTAGCTCCCCAGACCTCCACTTCAGGGACTTGGCCTGTACTGTCCCCCTCCTTGGGATGTGCCTTCCTTTCCTCCTTCAGCTCTTGGGCTCCATGTGACTCCTTGGAGGCCTGCCCTGTCCCCTGATGGAAGGAGGGCACCTTGTCATTCTCTCTCACATCCTATTCTTTTCCTTGGTAGCTCCCATCATAATGTGACATTAGGTAAGCATTTGTGGGAATATTTATCAACTTGTTTTTAGTTTAAATACTGAATTGATACAAAAGAATATTTAACATCTATGTGCAAGGAATAATTATAATATGTTACCCACCTGTGAACCATCCCAGATTAAGTCCTGGAGCCCCTCCATGTGCAGGTGCAGGGGTCTTCCATCCCCCATCCCAGAGGTGACTGTCACCTTGAGTTCTGTATAACCCCCTTTGTGTTTCACTTTGTTTTACTACATTATTTAGTAATGTAGACAGCATGTGTTTAGTTTTGTGCATTCTAAAACTTCATATAAATAGAACCACACTGAATATAGGGTTTCTGACTCTGCATAATGTCCTGGAGATCCATCCACATTGGCGCATTAAGTTGGACTTAATGCTGAGAGATAACATTCTGACATTTGTGCTGATTACAGGGAATTTAACTCTTCTCTACTGGGTGGACATTTACATTATTCCAAATGTTTTGGTCTTCGAGGACAGCTGGTAGGAGACTTCTTCCCTCATACCTAGAGTGGCCATCTCTGATGCCAAAGCCCTTTCGAAGGGCTGTCCTCAAACCCAGGCTTTCTGGCCAGCCCCATGGCACGTGAGGGCAGGCCAGTTCTCCCCACTGTCTCCTTTATGCAACCAATTCTCTTTAAATACTGAGAGAACAAGGGATGAATGGGTGACAGAATAAATGTGGTGGTCTCATCAAGCCCAGGCTTTCAATGACTTTTAAATGCTGGCGATGCGCTTTTTACATCCCTTGCCTGACCTTGCTCTGTGTCAGCCTGATGTGATGTCCCCACGTGCCCGGCCCTCAACCTGGCTCAACTGTGGTCACCATTTTCACCACCTCCTGAACCTCACACCATGTCTTTCCAACATGGGAGTCATTCTTGGTCCTCTTTCTTAGCACCCTCCCCAAACATTTCTGAGCCAGACCTTGCAGATCACCCCTTAGATACTTGGTTTATGTTTTCACCTCCTTCCTGCCACTACAGTGTGGTGTTGGCTGATTCAGTGCCTGGACGGTGTCTCCTTCACACACGTGAACGCCAGAAGTTGTCAGGGTTCATTTGGAGCAGGCAGGGGAGTGTGGATGGGAGAGGGCTGGGCCCCCACCACCCCTGTCTGCATTTCAGCTGTTTTGTGCCTCTGGGACTTACACACACTCCCCCCACCTGCCTGGCACTCCTTCCCACTAAACACACCCACCTTCCCTTTGCCATCAGCTCAAACCCTGTCTCCCCTGGGGAAGCCAGCTTGTCCTTAGCCGCTCTGAGCTCCACAATTCCTGGCTTCCCTCTGCCTGGCTCTGTCTCCCACACTTGGCTTTGCATTCCTGTCATGGGCTGAATTATATCTCCCCAAATCCCTATATTGGTGTCCTAACCCCCAACACCTCAGAATGTGACCTTATTTAGAGATAATTATTCAGAGAGGTGATCAAGTAAAAGCGAGGACACTGGAGTGGGTTCCAATCCAACATGACTGGTGTCCTTATAAAAAGAGGAAATGAGGACAAGTAGGAGAAAATGGCCATCTACAAGCCAGGAAGAGGGGCCTGGAGCAGACTCTCCCCAACACCTTCCAACGGAACCAACCCTGTCAGCACCCTGACCTCTGGCCTCCAGAACTGACAGAACTGTAAATCTCCGTTGTTCAAGCTGCCCAGTGTGCAATACTTGTTACAGTAGCTGCAGGGAACAGACATAACCCCTTAGAAGGGGGGGGGGTCCTCTCTCAACATCTTTGTTTGCCCAGCACAGGTGGACGCACTTAACAATTTCTGTTGAGTCAATGAGTAAAGTGTCTGAAGAGAGCACACAAGAACTTTGAGTGTTGTGCCTGGTGTGTGCAAACCTTCCTGGTGTGTGCAGACCCTCTTGGTGTGTGCAAATCTTCCTGGGGTGTGCAAAACTTCTTGGTGTGTGCAGACCCTCCTAATGTATGCAGACCCTTCCGGTGTATGCAGACCCTCTTGGAGGGAAGAAACCCTCTTGTTGGTGCCTCTGACTCTCCCCAGAACTTGGTGCCTAGGAAGCTCCAAATGCACACATGTTTTCCCCAGTGTTCAGATAAGCGACCTCTCAATGCTGGTTCAATCTCCTGGGTGAACCACAATGGCTATTTGTTGTTCACTTTGATGATGGGGACACTGGGTCCCAAACAATATCACTCATACCAGAGTCTGCCCAGTGCTAGATCCTTTACACAAGAAGGAGGGTGTGTGTACAAGTGGACATTGGCCCATTTCCCGAGGATGGCTGGCAGGCCCACCCCCATCCCCACTCAGGGTCTCACATGGCTTTGTCCTGCTAGTAGACAGGAATTCCTTACTTCTACTTCACGATACCAAGGAGCAAAGTGCTAGGCAAGTGTCACCAGCTGTTGACCCCCTACCCTGGGCGTGTAGGAAAACTCATCTGCTCCCTCCCAGATGGGTACAAATGCTCTCTGTGTTACTGGCCACAGTCCTTGGTGGGGTTGGGCAATGATCTGGGCTGCACTGGTGCCCTGTCTCCCCCTGCCCCCCAAGGATGGGTGTGTGTGCACGTGTGTGTTCATGTATGTACACTCAGAGGCACCTGTGCCTGGGGTGGGGGAGGCACTGCAGGTGGCCTCTGCCCTCCCTCTCTCCCTCCCTGCATCCCCAGCCCAGGCAGAGGTGCCTGGTGGTCCAGCCTGCCACGCTCTTGCTCCCTGCTCTTGGCTGTGCTTCAAAGCCACAGTCCTACAATAGGCCAAGAGTGACACAGTCTAGGTATCAGTGTGTGTCCCCTCACATCACGGAGGGACAGTTCCTCGGGTCACCACGATGGCTGGGGTGCAAGCTAACCCATTCCCCAAGTGAACCACTTTTGGACTTTGGAACCATTTCCTGGAAACCTGCTGTGCAGCACAGAGCTTCCCTTCCTTCAATTCCTGACTTTCTGGCACAGAACCTTGGACAAGATTGAGGTCGTCTGGGTCATGGGCAGGGAGCCAGCAGCCTCCTACAGTCTCCAACAGGAAGGGGTGCTAGTGGGATGGTGGTCTTCATGTCCCCATAAACCACGGACCAGACACGACCACACAAAGTGGACACCGGGTCTGGAGTCTCACCCTGGCCTCATTGTCTCCAAATCACATTCTCAACATGGCCCCTGCTATAATGTGTCTATATAGTGTGTCCTCCCAAATTCATATGTTGGGTCCTAGTCCCGGAGTGTTGGTGATGGTGGTAATGTTGAGGGATGGGGCCTCTGGAAGGTGCTTGGATCATGAGGGTTGAGCCCCCCTGAGTGGGATTAGTATCTTAGAAAGGAGGCTCCAGAGAGATCTCCGGCCCCTTGCACCATGTGAGGACACAGCAAGAAGTCACCAGCTATGAACCAGGAAGAGGCGTTCTCCAGAACCCAATGCTGGTGCCTTGATCTTGGACTTCCCAAACTCCAGAGCTAAGAGGAGAGCTAAATGTCTGTTTAACCCCCCAGCCGGGGGCATTCTGTTTCAGCAGCCTGGACGCACTGAATGTCTCAAGTCACATTCTGCCAGCCGGAAGCCTTTGCCCCTCTAACAGAGTAGAAGTAGAGAAAGTCTCAACCAAACCTCATCTTTGAATTTCCAACACACAGTTGAAAGAAGGAAGGATCTGTTGTCCAGCCTGTCCAAGTTCAGGGTCCAAGATCAAGGAAATGACCCCAGTGGGCCATGGTTTCCGTAGCAGAGTCTTCCTATTGAGCCGACAACTCAATCACCACGAAGCAGGTGCTCTGGGAGGCACTGCTGTGATGGACAGTGGTGGGGGGGGGGGTCACTGTTGATATTTATAGAGAGGTGGACAGGATGCCAGCATCCCAGGCCCTGCTCCAAAAGCCCAGTGGCTATGCCCAGGATGAGGTCTGGGCTCCTGTTTGAGCGGACACTCCCCCGCTCACTGTGGGCTGGTGTCTGCATCGGACAACCCAGCGTGGGTGAGGGGCCATTGACAGGGGTTTGTGTGGTGAGGGGCCTCGCTTCATGCAGAAGTCATTGGACTTCACGTAATGTCTGCACGTCATTATTACATGTGTCCTGTGGTTGGGACAGCTCAGATATTGATGTCCTGTGTTTAGCAGAGGGGACTGGAGAGGGAAGGGTTTCTAGAGACTTCCCTGGAGTCCCAGATCCCGCAGCATGCAGCCCAGTGACACATTTGATTGACTGATTGACTGATTGGTTAATTAATTAATTAACCTACCCAAACCCCAGCGAGTTCTTCTGTGTCCAAGGTACATGATGGGGATGGGAAGTACAGTGGCGGACAAACTAGAGATAGTTAATTTTGTGGTTTAACAGCAAATTATTTCATTAAATAAAAGTAAGAAAAAAAGTAACTTGGAGCAAGATTTAAAGAGAAAAATCCCAGGGCAGGAAGTGAGTCTCTCTCTCTCATAGCCAATGCCTTGGGGGTGGCCGCATGGCCCCAAATTCCTGCTCTACCTCGTACTGGCCATGTGGCACTGGCCACTCAGCTAACCCAGTTCCATTTTCTCATCCACGAAATGGGTACATGTTTGACTTCACAGCATCATTTGGGGCACTAAGTAGTAATATATATAAAACCTACACACATCGCTTGGTACATAAGAAGAGTGAGTGTTAGAATTATTGAGTTGTTCCTCTTGTTTAACTCCCGAGCTTACCTCCCAGATTTTGAGGAAACTCTCCCACTAGCCCAGAATGTTCTGTCTGAAATGCCGGGAGCCCTCCAGAGCGTGAGTGTCCTGGGCGAGGCCAGCATGGCGCCACGGCTCCCGTGAGCTGGCCAGACGCCGGCCGCCGGCCTCGACGGTGCCCAGCTCTCCCGGCCGCTGAGCTGCCTCCACCCGCGGGTCAGAGTAGACGTAGCACCACCCTCTTCCCTGATGGCTGCCCTCATGTGGAAGTTCCTCCGTGGGCCATCCTGACCAGGTTCATCAACAGAACTTGGCAGTTTCTCTTCTCTTTCTCCTCAAAGTTGGCTTCTTAACAAAGGACTTTACCCTTTTTCTCTCATGAATGAACATGTTAGCATGTTAAAAAAATAAGAGAACCATTTTGGGGGCACCTGGCTGTGGCTCAGTCAATGGGGCATGTGGCTCTTGATCTTGGGGTTGTGGGTTCGAGCCCCTAAAAATAAAATCTTAAAAAAAAATAACAACACTTAAAAAAAAAAAAAAAAAAACAGTTTTGCAGAGGGCTTTTCACCTGAATCAAGCTTCATCTTTTCCCTGACCCACCCTGAGGGGACGGCTGGCTTAAGATGGCCGAGGGAGTGAGGTCAGAGCCCAGGGACAAGAGAAGAGAGTTCCTCGGGCAGCTCAGGGAGCGGGCGTTCCGGAAAGGCCAGCAGAGACGGGTGCACTTGGGAAACCAAACAGCCTGTTCCCCCAGGACCAGGGAGAAGTCAGACCCTGTGGGTCCAAGACACCTGACCTCAGGAAGTGGGTCACCAGCAATGCTGGCGTTTGGAACTTTGTTCAGAAAAGGTGTCCACAAGCAGAGCAGGACTCCAGCAATTCAGTTGAGCAGAAGTTACACCATTTTATACAGCACTTACTTGATTTTCCTTTTGCATCGCATAAAAACTTCGTATTTTTCTGCTGCCTCAACACCCCCCCACACACGCAGTGGGCCCCCCGCCCGAGCGACCAAGCATGCCACTGTGGTGAGCTTGCCCCTGCCGCAAGCTCTCCTTCTCGCCCCCTGCCCCCCGAGCCGTGACTGACGAGACCTCGCGCCACTCCCTGCGTACTCCGGCCTGACCCCCACAAGGCACTGGCCGCCCACGTGCTTGGGTCCCCCAGGGTCCCCAGTTCCTCCTCCCATGTGGGCCCCCGCCTCTCTCCTCTGGGACCTTCGAGCCCAGGTTTCCCCCAGTGTCATTTCTTGTTTAAACCAGCCAGAGTCGACACTGTGGGCTGCAGCCGGGAAGCACGGCAAATGCGGTCACTTGGCTAATCTCAGCCACAGCCCCTCAAACAGCGACTCGCTTTCTGTTTTCAGATGACGGAACCGGTGGGCTGATGCAGCAGCTTCGTGGGGTCAGCAGAGGTTTACTATACCAGAGCTCGTGCTCACAGTATTACTTTAGATAAGGGCTCCGGTCCGTTAAAGGCTGGCTTTGCAGGCTCACTGAGTGACCCTGAGGAGTTGGACCACCGTCAGCACCTGCTCTGGAGATATGTCCGTGATCCCCTGGTGGCAGGGGCATCCCTGAGCTCTTACCAGGCCTGGGTTTGCCTGGCAAACATGGATGTGAAGCATGTTGCACGGGAGTTGGAAATACTTCGGGGCTTATTCTGGGGCATGCCTGGAGAATTACCTACGGCGCTGTTAGAACGCCTATCAGCCCGCTCCTTGTTGATGGTTTATCCATTAACGACTTCATTCTGCTATTTAACAGAAAAGCACTTCCCACCGAATGTAAACTTTTATTTGTAAAAAGCCACTCCTCCATCTTCCGAAGGTGGGAGGGTGCAGGTGCACCTAAGCGCTTTGTTCTCAGGGCACATGGCTGTGGGCACCGTAACCTGTTCTGCTTCGCCCCAGCCGTGAGGTAAGCCTGGAAAAAGGAACTGGCATTCGTGGTCTGCATATTCATGGTAAGAAAGCCACCAAATTTCTCCAAGGAGCCGACTTGCATAGTGACCACCACCTCAGGGGAGCTGACCTCCATCCACAGGGCCCACCAAGGAGAGAACCCCTTCTGCAGGTTGCTGGGGGCCTAGAGGTGGGGGGCTGGCAGGCTCTGGCTCCTGGGGGGCCTCACTCCCCGCAGCAACAGCGCCTCGGAAAGGTGGCATTCCAACATGGGGACTCGAGCAAAGTTGCACGAAAAGCATGGAAGGTCATTTCTACCTGGATTTTGGCAGGAACACTGGGTGGGCAGCTGGGATCTGGCAAAGACATTTGTGAAATTAATTTTAGGTTTCAAACACGTGTTTTGTAAGCATAGTGAATATCCATTAATGGTGCCTGGAGCCGGGGAAGCAGAGGTGACGGGGAACTGTCCCTGGACACCCGGGAGGGTGGGACACCACCAGGAAGCCCTCACCACGTCCCTGTGAAGGCAGGAAGGCCTTAGCCGGAGGACCTGGGACTGGTTTGAAGAAGCCGCCCAGCCCTGGGGTCCTTGGGTTGTTCTCCCAGGGTGTCCTCTGCCCTCTGCTCACTGGAGGAGATGGGTCCCTACTCCACCCACCTGTGAACCCTCTCGGCCCAGGGATGCTCTTCACCGGGCAGGCCACCCAGCCCCACGCCCACCTCTGGAATCCGATGGAATAAGCAGAGCCATGGGGCAGTCCCTGGAGCGCATCAGCCTGTGCTTCTATGTCCCCGAGGTGCCACGAACCCCCACATAGAACGTGCTTGGTGAGCATAATGCACACAGCAGCTGAAAACCTCGGGAAGATGGGGCCCGTTGTTAGGAGTGATTGAGTTTCCTATTGTTTTGCCAGCTCCCAAACACACGGACAGATCCATTTGGAACTTGTTTTTCTTTGTTGTTGTTTAATAAAGCAGCAATCATATACCGTGTGAGATAATGGAATGGTTGAATGCAGACTTGAATTATTTTATTTTATGGAGTCTTAATTAGATTTGTAATGCAGAGCTCCTAAATACCAAATGTTTGCTTAGATTTAATGAGACCTGTTATGGAGACTTAGAGAATTGTAATTCTCCTATTAGCTCAACCATGCCACGCACTGCGAAGGAGAGCATCAGTCAAGTCACGGAGCCGCTCCTGACGCTGTGGGGGACCCGGTCCTCATTTCTCCACACCGTTTTCCCTGGGTTTTCTTGGTGTGACCCTTGGAGAAGAGCCTCTCACTTTAAAGTTTCTTTACTAAACTGATCCCATCTGAGCCACGACTTTGGTGGCAGTCCACTGCTGGCTCGTGTGGGAGGTTTTCAGCCCAAAGGCCACGTCCCACCTTCCACGGGTCACACCCTGCCACGGGGTCAGGACACTTGTGGGTCAAAACCAATGTGGAGGTGGGTTCTGTAAATAGTTTATAGCCAGGAATATCTAAGTACTAGGTTTTGTGAATAATCTGTTAAAAACTGAGCCCAGGGGCCATCCCTCCAGGGACACCTCCCCGAGTCTCCTGCATCTCTATCCAGCGTCCAGAGTAGTGGGGAGCAGGGGAAAGCTGGTGCCCCATGGAAGCGTTTCGATATGAAACAGGGAGACCGTCGGGGACCCAGTGCACGAGGGTGGCAGCCCCCCCGTGCCCGGCGCCCAGGTCAAGGGGCTCTTGCTTGGCACCTCATGCATGTCACACACCTCCCTCTCCCACCTGTGAGGTCTCCAACCTCGGCTGCTCGCCGTCCCCAGGTGGTCTTCTGGTTGTGACTCTGCTCGGCGGTAGCACTGCCTACGTCAGGGGGTGGGGGAGCCTGTCCTAGCTGGGGCGCCCTAGAAGGAGAGCCCAGGTGAGGAATGGTGTGTGTGGCTCCCCTAGGAGGTGAGGGGACACGGGCAGTGACTGGAGAAGGGACAGCAACCCTTGAGGGGAGATCAGAAAGCCCAGAGGGTGACAGGACCTGGTCCCATGGGGAATCCTGGGAAACGGAAGTGTACCGGCCAGGAGCTGAGGGGCTGGTGCATTTACACCCCACACCTGTCGTCTGGGACACATGAAGACGCTTCCAACAGGCCCTGAACTGGATGAAGCCGGCGAGGCCAAGATGCAGGAGCTCATCACCAGAAGTCAGGTTTGCAGGACGTGGAAAGGGGATCCAGGAGAATATGGGGGACACCACCTGTTGACCTTGGGGCCCCGCACCCCACCTGTGGGTGCCATAGGGTCACCAGATAAAATACAGGATGTCCAGTTAAGTGTTAGCTTCAGTTAAACAGGAAATCAGTGTTTAGTAAATTTGTCCTATGCACCTTTTCTTGAACCAGAACCGACCTTAACCGAGGGCCCTGTACTGCTATTCTGCTTGATCTGGCAAAAGCCTGTCTCCTCATAATCCTGATGGTGGTAGGCTCCTTCCCTCTCTCCCTTCTTTCCTTCCATGATTCCCTCAAGGAATGGCAAAAGGCCTTGAGTGCTGATAACTAAGAAAATCTGACCCTTGGAGCCAGGCAGCACCCAGAACCCTCCAGCAGGCCCCAGACCCCCCCACAAGCACCCACTACCCCCAGGAGCACCTGGAACCCCCCCAGCTGCATCTAGACTTCTCCAAACAGCACCCAGTACCCCACAGCAGCACCCACACGCTCCAGGAGCACCTGGAACCCCCAGCAAGACTTAGAACCCCCAGCTGCACCTAAACTTCTCTAAACAGCACCTAGAATCCCCAACAGCACCCAGCACCTCTCAGCAGCACCCAGCACTCCCAGCAGCACGCCCACAAGCACCCAGAACTCCCCACAAACACCCAGTACCCCTGAGGAGCTCCTGGAAACCCCCCAGTCACACTTAGACTTCTCCAAAGAGCACCCAGTACCCCACAGCAGCACCACACCCCCCCAGAAGCACCCAGAACCCCCAGCAGCACCCAGCACCTCTCAGGAACACCCAGAATCCCCCAACAGCACCTGGCACTTCTCAGCAGCACCCAGAAACCCCCACAAGCACCCAAAACTCCCCACAAGCACCCGGCACCCCTCTCAGCAGAACCCAGTAATCCCTAGAAATACCCGGCACCCCTCTCAGTAGCACCCAGAATGCCCCACAAGCACCCATACCCCCAACAGCACCAGCACCCCTAGCAGTACTAAGAACCCCCCAGCAGCACTGAGCCCATGTCTCCTGGAGTAATTACTCAGTTTTCTCATGTGTGGAATGGAGGCTACCTAGTTTGTCAGCGAGCAAACAGATGGGTGCACCTGGCGGAGTGCCTGGCCCATGGCCGGTGCTCAAACATTCCTACCCTGCTCTTGGAACTTCCCAGCTTCTTTCTTTTGTCCTGACTGTAATCTCAGAACACCCCTAAAATGGAAGTAAACAGTCAGACATGACAGCCTCCTTCTGGGCCGGGGTCCATCCTAAAATGGTCTCCAAACTATTGCATTCCTCTAAAAAATAGTTTCGGAACGCCCCTTGTCTAGGTTTTAATCAATGAACCTGTACAGTGTGCACTGTGGTGTTGTTTACTGGACACAGAGGGAGAATGAAAACTAGAGTTCAAATCAAAAGGAGTGTCTAACATTTCCTTTGCCCCCCTCATGGATCATCCTCTGAGCAGTCTGGGGAGCCCACTCCTGCCACGAAGGCCCTCGGGCTCCCCGCTTGGGTGCTCCCTTATCCTCCAACCTGTCCACACCGATTCGGAGACCTGTCCTCCCCTTCGCTTCAGTCTCCCAGCTTTGGCGAAGGTGGGCCTCACCTTCCCACGCCTTCCATGCCCGAGATGCGGGTGAGGGTCTGCAGCACCAGGGGTGGGACTTCCCTGGTCCCCTAACCCTCTCTCTCAGGGACTCCCTTTCCTGTGAGGTCAGTGGAAAGAGGTAGGCAATTTTCAAAATGCACTTTACGGAAGTTGTGGGTCAAGGGAAAATAAACCCATGGGAAGGACATCTACTGGTCACGTTGGCAGAGCAGATTTCTCGTCTGAGAGAGCCAGAAACTGGGAGATGGAGCTGGGATGTGGGCAAAGCCCCTGTGGGGCATAGGGCTGGGCAGCCTCTTGGTGATTTGCTCTCCTCTGAGACTGAGCTCCCCACATCCTTAAATGCAGGTGATGTTGGTGCCCATCCCAGAGGCTGCAGGGATGAGTGGATGAATGTTCAAGGTGAGCACAGGTGCCCAGCAGCGAGTCAGCCACCACCCCTTACTTTATCTGGTCTTCACAAAGATCTGCCCTCATTGTTCCTGGGGCCTGGGCACCCCCCTTAACCTTCTGGACTACCGTCTCTTCACCTGTGTTGATGGAGGGCTGGGCAGCCTGATGGGGAGATCCCTGCCCACTGACACCTCTATAATTCCAGGCATGCTGACGGCAGCCCTCTTCTTCACCCGGGGGCTGTCCTGGGAACCAGTCAGCCCCTGAAGCCCTGTGCTTCTGGGGTCTGGGATGGGAGCTTCTCTTTGGGGATCCCACCAGGCCAGACAGACTTCCTCTTGTTGTTCTGGCATGGGACCCTGCATCGACTTCTTTGGTCCTTCTCTCTGTCAGGTACAGAAACTCCCGTGGCTGCACCGAGATCTCAGCCCACATATGGACCCAGGGGGATGGAGAGGTATGGAGTGTGGTCACCACCCAGGCCCCACCTGGCTCAGTTTCCCACTTGGGCTGGAGCCTCAGTGTATGTGAAGGGTCTTCACCCCATCTTCCGGTTTACAGCCAGTGAGGTGCCTGCAGTTATCAATGAGAATCCTGAGCAATGCAGGGGTCCCCAGGGGTGAGTCGCTGGGCCACACTGGCCTTCCTCATAGATGTGATGCAAGGCCCACCTCACCGTGCTAGAGAGACAAGCCATCTGCACGACCCACACTTGTGCCACATGGAAGCGATACAATGCACAGTATGTGATTATCTTCAGCAATACTTTGAATTCTGAGCTACCAATTCTCTACAAATTCAGAAGGAGGGGGCCTGTGGTTGTCTGCCTCCAAGAGGGCCCCCTGGGTAGCTGCGCCCCCCTCAGTCTCCTCCTGTCTCCTCCTGAGGGTACCAGAGTGGATCTGAGTGACTGGGCATGATGGCATGTCACTTCCAAGGTCAGATGGTAAGGCACTGAGGCTCCCGTTCAGATGCTCTCTCTCACCTCCTTGGATCCGTTGCTCTGTGGAAGCCAACAGGACAAGGCAGTGAGCCCACCTGTGGGCAACTGTGAGCGTGAGCTTGGAAGTGGGAGCTTCAGGCCCCAGCTGAGCCTTCAGATGAGACCTTGGCTCCAGCTGTCAGCCTGATTGAAACCCCACGATAGACCCTGGCCCAGAGCCACCCAGCTGGGCCGCTCCAAGGTTTCCGATCCTCAGAAACTCTGTGAGGTAATAAATATTTGCTGTCTCGAGCTGCTTGGTTTTCAAGAAATGTGTTAGGCCACAGCTGGTAGCTGATAGATGGGCCCGGCAATAATGGGATGCAGTCACAGCTCACTGGGTCAGATTCAGTCTGTTAGAGGACCAGGGTCCATGGGGCGTGTCATACAGCCTGTCTTTTCTGGCAGCGCTGCCCTGGCCCAGCTACATCCCCTAAGCCTTGTTTTCTTATCTGCACAGTGCACACAAAAGTGCTGCCCTCTCTGTGGGCTTGGGAAAGAACGATCTGAGTTGGGGCTTAGAACATTGCCTGGGAAACAGGAGTGACCCACTCGGGATCTGCCCAGTGGCCTGCCTCCTGCAGTCTGCCGCCGAGGGGCATGGCTCCAATAGACGCCATTTTTAGGGGCTGGGAATGAAGCCCGAGACCCCTTGGGGAAATGTGGGTGCTCAGGGAGAGGCAGACAGTGCATAGCCATGGTGAGGGTCAGGGGTGACCAAGGTCAATAACACTTGCCATCCCGGTTCTGCTTCCACAGCTCTGCTTCTGAAGCAGATGGATGCCCCCTTCTTTGCAGCTGGTGCCAGCAAGTCCAAATGCGTGAGGACAACGGGCTGGCAGAAGAACACAGCTCTGTCTCCTCTGGGATCCCAGGGGGCCCCATGCCCTCCTTCCAGAACCCTAGCTGGGGGAGCCACTGGCAGCCGGATGGAGCAATGACATGTTTTAAGCAATGGAAGTAACCGGATTGCCTGCAAATGTTAGAGACGAGCTTATATAAAAAGTTGGTGCAAGAGCTATAATCAAAATGATTACAAGGTATAACAAGAAGACAAAAGAAGTAGAGCCAGAAATTAAGGACATTAAACAAAGAAGCCAACAGCTAACCAGTGACTGCAAATGGTACGGTTCAGAGCCTATGTCTCAACAGCGTCAGCCTTGGGAAAAAAAATTGCTGGATGTCTGGTGGGAAAGGCTGTTGCTAGAATGTGCTTAACCCAAAGGAAACAGAAATGTTCTCCCCACAGAGAGAGGGTGGGAAAGTTAAAAGAGGAGTTGTTTGTCTGCCTGGATGGCTGGCCAAGCCACTCCGAACGACCCGAAATATAAGCAGGAAGTTTTGGCAGGTCACACTGCCTCTCTGTGCCCGGCGGGGCACGCAGCATGTGACCCCAGGGGTGGGAGGTGTTGGCATCCTCGCCCGGCTGTCTCGTCGATACAAAGGGGGGCCCCCAGCCTGTGTTGGAACCATGGTTCCATGCCCGGTTCCCCACCCCCAAACCCTCCACCTGGTGCAGGTGCAAAGAATCCCACTCACAGAAGGAGGAGGCCCCCCGGACTGCAGCTTGAGCACTAACCCCTGCACTGTGTGATGTGGCCAAGTCGGCTTGATTCCCGCTCGGAGCCTGGCATCTGAGGGTGTCACCCGCTCGCGACCACTCCTGTGAGCAGAGCCCTCTAAGCCCCACCCTGATGGGATGAAAAGTGACTTCAGCCCTGAGTGTGCTCTGAAGAAAACACATTCTCCTTCCCGTCAAATTGCAGATCTAATTATATATCACGAAACACTGTCCTCCGGGTAGTCACCTGAAATGTTGTAATTTGTTATCTTTAAATGCCTTATGCATGAGGTACATTGACTTTCACTGTGGTCTTCCACCCTCTCGGCAGCCATGGGGTAGGAAAAGTAGAAGTGCAGACAAGCAGTGTGAGGCTGGTGACAGGGGGTGACCTGGTCCTGGCAGCAGAGCCCTGAGGGTGAGGTCCGGGCCCCAGACTCAGGTGCCAGGCTTCGAACTGATGACAGTGCCATGTCCCCACTTATAACTCCCACTTCCGAAGGTAAATGGGGCTCAGACTCATTCCAGGAAATGGAGAGTTGTAGGCACATTGCACCTTCAGCTGCACGGGCACCTCCTCTCCCGCTGCTCAGCTCTGGGCTTTCTGCCCAGTTCCGGAACTTCCCTGCAGGCTTCGGGAGACCCAGGCTCTGCTCTGTAGAAGCAGACTCTGAGATGCAGCATGCGTGCACGGGCTTTATGAAGAAAGTGCTCTCTAGAAAAGCCAGTACCTTGAGGGGCAGGGCAGGGAGGGAGGGAGGGAGGGGCAAGGGGGGTGTTCAGGTGAAGGCCCAGCCTGCGTCAGTCCTGCAGGGAGCCCTGGAGTGTGACTTACCAGAGCGAGTCCTCAGGGTCAGGACTCTGCAACCCCACCCCGGGCAGTCATTGGCTGACCTGCTGTGTAAGCTCCCAGAAAGGCACAGCCCGGAGCCTGGGTGCAGCCCCCACCCGAAGCAAAGTGCACAGAAGCCCAGGCGGGTGCCCCAGGCCAGCAAATGGGGGTGGGGCATCTTGGTGGCAAACCCTTAGCACCTGCTCCCCTGGATTTCGCTCTGGGCTGGCAGATGTTTTGTCCACATGGTCCGTCTTTCTCCCATAGGCCCTCATTCACCTTATAAACATTCATGACCCAATGCTCCCCGAGACCCTCAGTGGTAATTTTTTTTAAAGATTTTATTTTATTTATTTGAGAGAGAAAGAGAGAATGAGAGAGAGCACGAGAGGGAAGAGCGTCAGAGGGAGAAGCAGACTCCCTGCCGAGCAGGGAGCCCGATGCGGGACTCGATCCCGGGACTCCAGGATCATGACCTGAGCCGAAGGCCGTCGCTTAACCGACTGAGCCACCCACGCGCCCTACCCTCAGTGGTAATTGAAAGCAGCTTTTCTTTCCAGCTGGTGAGGAACCCCAAAACTGCAAATTGGAGAAAGACTAGTGAGTCATAGAAAATGTTCCAAAAGGCAAATAATCACAGGATTTTTATTTTCTATCCACAAATAAAAATGGCTCCATGTAAGCTTGGTTCCTAGCACAGTGCCTGGTAAATAGGCCTCCAGCTCTGTCTTCTTTGCCAATTTTGCAAAAGCATTCCTCCAGCTGATTTCCAACATGAATGTGCAGCGGGCTGCCTATTTCAGGAACTCATTGGCGTGAGGGTGGCAGGGACACTGTCTGAGACCCAGTCACGAACCAGAGGAAGCAGGAGCTGGGTCCAACCCTTCCCAACCCGCAGGGCCCCTTCCTTTCCTGGAGACGGACAACCAGACCCTACAGAACGTTGGCCTTGAACTTTGACCCAGCTCTTCTCAGGCCTGACACTTCCATCATCCTGGTGCTCCCCTAGGAACATCCAGGAATCTGGGGTCAGAGCAGCCCCTTTCTATCCCTTCTTTCTCGTATGAACCACAGTGTGGGAATTCTGGAGGACTTTCTGCAGGAGGGGGCATTTGAACTCTGCCATAAAGTGCAGCATTAGCTGGAGAATGGAAGGAAGTGAGTTCGGGGGGCACAAGGCAGGCCATGGAGGTGAGAGTGTAGGGCTTGATTCTCTGTGTGACTGGAGCGTAGGGGAAGGTGAGCTCCGTGCTAAGCCGAGGGGGCTCTGTGCTGCGGGAGAGAGGAGGCCATGCAGTTTCTGAGGAACAGAGTAAAGCAATGTGACCAATAGAGGAGAGAAATGATTATGTATGCAACTTCAGCTATAAGAAGAAGAAACTGCAACGTGAAATGCTGACAATAATTATGTTAATGATATCATGGGCTACATAATAGCTCCCAAATGTTCCGGGAAGAAATTACACATCCAGACAGGTTCAAGCCCTTAAAAGTTAATTATACCAAATCTGAGATCCTCAATATAGGGCTTTCCCATGTTTAGAGAGGGTAATAGCAAACTCAGAAAGATTTTTAATCTAACATACACCCATCCTTCAAATTATGATATCTAAGAGATGCTGCAGATCCCTGGCATAAACAGTTCTGAGGTTAATGACTCTCCAGTGAAGAGTCAATTAGAGGAGGGATTCTCTCATCTCCCTGCTCAACATAAGCAGATTAAAACAAACATTTCAGACCCTAGCCGGAACTGGGTTTGCAAAGTAAAATACTAGTCTCATTTTTTTGTTTAAAAAAAAATCATCAGGATATAGACATGCCACGGGGAGCCAGGTCGCAGAACGATCTGGGGTGTTTGTGAAGCACCGGGAGCCTGGCGGGGCCATCGTCCCGCCGAAGTCTGACCCTCGTGTCCCTTCGCCCACCTCCTGCTCCCCATCTGTGGCTTTCCTTCCTCTGAGCCACCAGGGCCACAGTCCCTTCTTCCTCCCCACGTCGTTCGCGCCGCTGTCGCCTCCCTAACCTCTCCGACAACTCCTTAACCTCGCTGGTGTGTGGGGGTTCCGCACGTTCTCCCGGCTGCCCGTGTCCGGGAGCTGATGCACCTCTAGGGGCATCACGATCGCACCTGCTGTTGGCCACATGCCCTCGACCCACAGCCACGCGTCGGGTTTCTTAGCTGTGGGATCTTGTTGGACTTTGTTTGGAATGAAGCAGGAAGCCTTTGCGCTTGAGCAAAGAGTGAGGTCAGCGGGCAGGCACAGGACAGCGATAAGGATGCTGACTGGGCGGGACGTGTGTCTGTGTGTGTGGTACATGTGTGTGGTGTGTGTGCACGCGTGTGGCGGGGGGTGTGATGTGTGTAGATGTGTGGGTGTGCACGTCTGCACAAGAAGATCCCGTTCTCAGGTCTGTGTGCCCGGCTCTCTGCTCTCAGCTGAGGGGTGCTCAGACAACAGGCAGCCCCCGTCCTCATGGGTTTCTAATTTTCACCGATTTGCAGATCCTGCAGCTTTGTAACATGTTGGAAGATCTCCTCATCTGTGACAACTGTAACAACTTTATTGGGGTAGAGATGCATGGGTTTAGAGTGTACAGTTCGATGCATTTGACCCAGGCAGGTGCGCCCACGTGTGCACCCACACTTGCAACTGCCACTGGGATCAAGCCCGGCTTTCCTGGCGCCCCCCACTGAGCCCTCCGTCCTGCCTGAGCTGCCCCTCCTCCCGCAGCATGGCCGGCCTGCTCTCACACGGGACAGGCCTACTTTGTTTTCTAGAAATGTCCATAAATGGAAATGCAGCATAGCATGATTTTAATTTAAGAATGGTGACACCGAAAAAGACTTCCCTTCTGGTGTACAGTTCCGTGAGGACTAACAGGTGATTGGATTCGGTGTAACCGCTAGGACATCTCCTGAGCTCTTTTCTGGGGTGCAGGTGAGCTATAAGGTACGTTTGGTCCTTCGGGTCTTAGTCTGGGGCGCAGGGTTAGGTGTGCACAGCATTGAATCTGGGGCGAATTGTTGCCAGTATTCTACTCGGTGCCCAGGAATGGGGAGGACCACCATCCAGCTGGTGGGAACGGAACCCTCCCTCACCCTCTGTGCAACTGGTATTATTTCCGCCCATTTCTTTTGGGCGGTTCTCAGGGGGATGGTTTCCCACCCACACGCCTTAGTGGGTACTCAGCTCACAGCTCAAGGGGGTGGCCTCTGCATATTTGCATATTCTCCAGAATATTCTTTGCGTTCTGCGCTCTGCGCTCTGCGCTCTGCCTGGCAGGCCCAGGGCTCACCTCCTTTGCCTCCCCTGCTCGGGGAGCGCTTACCTGCCTGGTCCACTGTCCAGTGTCTTGAATGCTACTGTTTCACACACTTTGTCCAGGTGGTTAGTGATTTCGGGAGGATAAACCTGGCCTCCCCGTTACTCCCTGGGGGTATGAAGGGCAGTTTCCAGCTCCGAACAACTAACCCTTCATTGTTCTGCATTTTATAGCTGTAATCCTGTTTATTTTTCCATATAAACTCTAGAATTAGTTTGTCAAGTTCCTGCTGCTATTTTATTAGGATCACATTAAGGTTTCTAAAAGTCACTAATGCACCAGGCCTTCTGAAAATTGAGTTCTTGCCCAAAATTAAGATCTACCTCTCTATGTATTCAAGTGTTTTTTTCTGTATCTCAGTAGGAGGCTAAACTTTTCTTAATATGGTTTTGCAGCTTTCTTGTCAAATTTGTTCCTAGGTCTTGTCTTTTTTGTCTTTTCTTCCTTCATATTTTTTGACGGGTTATGATTTGTGTAAGAGCTTGGTATATTAATTTTGGGACCAGCTTTGTTTTAAGTGTTTAAAGTTTCTCACTATTTTCAATTACAGTTCCAGCTCGGTCTGCAAGTGGAAAGCAAATAAATCAGACACTGCTTCTTCTCTTATTTGGTTGCATTTTCTTATTGTGTTGAACAGCACTTCTATAAGTGATGTGGCACTTTGGGATATCCTTGTTTGCTCTCAACATTAAAGGGAGCGTTTATTTTTCTCTTACTATTAAGAGTAATTCTGGCTTTTTATTTACCATATATATTCTGATGCTCCTAAGGAATTATGCAAGCATGTCTTTGTTATGTTTATTAAGCATTTGAAGCCAGGATGGATATTGAATTTTATAGTGTGCCTTTCAAAATCTAAGGAGTGCGGACCTCCTGTTCCACGCAGATGAAGTAGCCCCATTCCTCCCAGGTTCCCCCTCTTACAGCAAAAAAAAAATCTCCAATGTATACAACAAGCAGGCACAGGAAGAAGGAAAAGTGGAAGGAAGGAGGTGGGCTGCCAAGGGAACTCAAGACTCAGGAGAACTGACTCGCAGGGAGTCCCTGGGCTCCCTTGTTGACTCTAGCCCTAAACTAACAGCAGGCACAAATAAAAAAGGGCTTTGAGAGCAGTGTGTTCCTCTGGCCAGAGGGCAGCTCAATGGCAGCAAACTGTTTGGGAATACCTGCCCTACACCAGCCCAACACCAAGTGAAGATGTGCATGCCGAGGAGACTTGACTCTTCCAGCCCAGCCCTGCCCTCCCCACCCTGCCTCTCAGAAACAGGCAGCCCTCCCAGGTTCCCCTGCCTGGGGTCAGGAGGATGATACACTACCTGTAGGGAAAACTAGCTTGGGTGATGGCAGACTGCTCATCTGAAATCATGAGAGTCAGTAGCAAGTGGCACCCATTTCTCAAGTCCTGGAGGAAAAGACTTGCTTCTGTTTCTATGCCTGTTGAAAACACCCTTCTGGGATGAAGTGGGAAGAAAGACATCCTCACATTCTGACTGTCTAAGAAAATTTGTTGCTAGCAAATCTACCCCCTAAAGAATGGTTAAAAGAAGGTCTTTAAACAGAAAGGAAATGATAACAAAAGAAGGCTTGAAATTTCAGAAATGGAAGAACATTGGACTCGATAAAATTGGGGTGAATCTATTAGATAACCCTTTTTCTCAGAAGTTTTTTAAATGTACTTGATGGTGGAAGCAAAAATTATAGCATTGCTAGATGTGGTGCTCACTGTATTTTGAGGAAACCCTTAAGGCAGGGAGGAGGGGAAGGTGTCTCAATGGAAATAAGACTTCTATACTTCACTCAAGGTAGCAAAACCGTGGTACCAGGAGAGTACAAATTATGTATGTATATCATAACACCTAGAGCAACCTCTAAGAACACAAGAGACAGACTCAAAAACACTACAAACAAACCAAGATGGCATTCTAAAAACAGTTCAATAACCCATAGGAAGGTAAGAAAAAGAAAATAGAAGAAGTGTACACAGAGGGAAAAGGCAGACTGAAGCCCTAACTTATCAACCATGACCTTAAATGTAAATGATCCACAAACACCAAAAAAAAAAAAAAAAAGACAAAGAATGAGAGTGGATTAAAAAACACACACACCATGATCCAACAATAGTGTGTCTATAAGGAACTCACTTCAGATATAACTGTGCAGGTTGGTTGACAGTAAGAGGATGGGAGAACATACTCCATGCAAACATCAATGAAGAAAAAAGCAGGAACAGCTCTACTAATAAAGCAGACTTCAGATCAGAGATTACTAGAGACAAAAAGAGATGTCACATAAGAAAAGGATCGGTCCACCAGGGAGACCTAGCTGTCCCCAAAGTGTATGCACCAAACACAGAGCCTTGAAATACATGAAGCCAAAACTGATAGAGCTTCACCGAGAAGTAGATACATCCACAATTGTTGTTGGGGTCTTCAGTACCTGCTTTCAGCAGAAAGAACTTAGGCAGAAAACCAGCAAGGTGGTAGAAAAACTGAATAACACAATCAACCACTGGTATCTAGTTGATACACAGAGAAAACTCTACAGGTAGCAGCAGAATATATGTTACTTTTTAAGGCAACTGTGGGACATTCACCAAGATAGATCATATCTGTGGCCTCAACAAGTATTTAAAATTTAAATCATGCACAATGTTTTCTCTGACCATAAGGGAATCAAATTAGAAGTCAATACAGAAAGATTAACAGGAAAGTCTCTAAACACTTAGAAATGAACCTAGACATTTTAAAATAATCCATGGGTCAAAGATCAAGTTTCAAAGGAAATAAAACAAATACATAGAACTGAATGAAAATGAACACGCGACAAATCAAAACATGTGGGATACGGCTGAAAGAGGATTTTATAAGTTTATAAATGTTTATCTTAGAAGATAGTGAAAATCTCAAATTAGTATTCTAAGTTTCTACCTCAAGAAACTAGAAAAGAAAGAGTAAAATAAGTCCAAAGCAACCAGAAGAAAGAACTAGTAGGGTCAGAAATCAATGAAATTGAAAACAGGAAAGCAATTGGGAAAATCAATGAAACAAAAAGCTGGTCCTTTGGGAAAAAAATCAGTAAAAATGATAAATCTTTAACAAGATTAACTAAGATTAAAAAAAGAAAAGATACAAATCATCAGGTGTATCAGGAATGATATATCAGGGATGATATCAGAAGCTTTCACTATAGATCCTGCAGATTAGTATCAGGATGATAAGGGATACTACAAACAACTTTGTGCTCCTAAATTTGACAACTTAGAAAAAATGGACCAACTTTTCAAAAACTAAAAACTGCCAAAACTCAACCAAGATGAAATAGACAAACTGATTAATCATAAAACCATTGAAGGAGGTGAATTTGTAATTTGAAATCTCAATAGCGATTACTGGCAAAGGTACAAAAGCAACTGAGTGGAAGAAGGTAGTCTTTTCAACACATGTTGTTGGAGCAATTGGACATCCATGGGCAAAACCTGAGCCAAACCAACACAACCAACCAACCCAACCCAACCAAACCAACCCAACCAAACCAACCCAGACAACAATCCAACCAACCCAACTGAACCAACCAACCCAAGAAACTGAACGAAACCAACTAACCCAAACAACCAACCCAACCAAACTAACCCGGACAACCAATCCAACTAACCCAACCCCCTCAACCTAAGTCTCAAACTGTATTAAAAAAAAAACAACTCAAATTGAATCATGGACTTAAATATAAAATTACAAATCTTTCAGAAAAACACAAGATATAATCTTGGCACCCAGGGTGAGGTGAGGAGTTATTAGACTGGACACAAAAGTAAAAAAGGAAAATTTGGTAAATTGAACTTCATCAAAATGAAAAACATTTGCTCTCTGAAGAGGGTAAAAAGACAAGCCACTGAATGGGAGAAAATATCCGTAAACCACGTTATCTGATGAAAGACGTGCATCGAGAGTGTATAAAGGACTCTTTAAGCTTGATAGTAAAAATAAATAATTTAATTAGAAAATGAGCAAAAACTTGACGCTAAAGATGGCAAGCGCACACCTGAAAAGATGCTCCAAATCCTTAGCCATAAGGGGAATGAAAACATGATGAGGTATCAATGCACAATGGGCAGAATGGCTAACATAAGAAAGTGACAACACCCAATGCTGTCAGAGATGCAGAGACACGCCATCACTCATGCATCACCAGCTGGCTGTAAAATGGCGCAGCCTCCCTGGGAACGAGGTTTGCATTTTCTTGTTAAACTAAACGTGCACCTACTATATGGTCCAGCAATGGCACACTTGGGAATTTCTCTCAGAGAAGTGAAAACTAACGCTTACTGTCCACAGATATTCATAGCAGTTTAATTCCTGACAGTCCAAACCTGGGAACAATTCAGATGTCCTAAAGGCGTGGAGTAAATACTCAGAAGTAGAAGGGAACCAACAATTGACAACGCACAACTTGATGGATCTCCAGAGAATTATGCTAGGTGAGAAAAATCTCACCCTGAAAGTTATGCAGCATATGATTCCATTTACGGTAACATTCTTGAAACGACAAGTTTACAGGAATGGACTAAGGGTTAGCAATTTCCAAGGGGCAGGGACAGGTGTCATGATAGAAAGCAACGTAAGACAACTCTGTGCTGGCAGAAATGTCCTGTACCTGTCAATACCCTGATTGTGATATTGTGCTGTAGTTTCCCAGGATGTTCCCATTGGGGGAAACTGAGTAAAGTGTACAGGGAGTCTTGGTATTATTTCTTACAATTGCATGTGAGTCTACAATTATGAAAAATTTTTTAAAAAAATCTAAAAAAATCTAAGCGGCTAGCCACATGGCTTTTTTTCCCAATGACCTGCTTGTTGGTGAATTATGTAATAGCTTTCCTCATATTGATCAATCCTTATTCTTCAGATAAACTCTGACTGTCATGCAGTATGTTCTTAATGCTCTGTTCCATTCCACCTGTTCATGGTTTTTACATTAATATTTATGAAGGAGAGTGTGCTCAAGTTTTTCCTTCTGTGTCTTCTGTTAGCTCTGGGAACTACTGTTATGCTGACTTGACACAAAGGATCTGGGTATCTACCTTTCCTACCTCTTCTCAGAGAGACTTAGGGTGACGTGTTTCTTGAAGGTTAAGTATATTTGTCCTTTCATTTCTCGCCATTTTTGCTTTAAGTGTTTCCTGTTACATTATCTGGCACAGAAAACATTTGACCGATCTTCACTGCAGATTGTCCTGTTTTGTTTTATTTTTCTTGTCATTGTTGTTTTTCCCACCCTCTTTCCCTCTCCTCCTCCTGGGTCCCTGGATTTAGATGCAGCTCTTGTAGTGGCATCTCAGTCAAGTTTGGGTTTTAAGGCCAGGATCCTTTTCTTCCCTATTAATAGGTGAGTTTTATCTGTGTATGTTTGATGATATGACAAATATTTTTTTTCTAGTTCTCTCAGTTATGTTTTGGAAGAGTCTTGGTTTATAATAAGCTATATAATTCATGCTGCTTGAGTGTGTTTTTGCACACATGCATGTGTGCTCATGTATGTGTTATTTCTATTAGTTTGGATACTTATTGCCTGTTTATGGTCCGTGGTTACTGACAACTTTTAGTAATAGAGTAAAACCCTAAATTCTTCATGAAAAATGTTAGCATCTCATCTCTTCCAACCCCAGGGAACTTGCTCCTGTAATCCTTTCTCCTAGCTTGCTCCCCTCTCTTCCACCTCCTACCCTGGCTTATACCATATTTTTAATTTCCTGTGATTACACGGTTGTGTGGAATTTCTGGTGCTTTATCTATCAGCTTTACACTCCCCCCCTCCATCCCCTGATTTTGTTGTTAGATGCTTATTTCTTCATTGGCACATTTATAAATTAATTCTGCTCTCTAAGAAAAATTCACAGAGAAGTTCAGCGATAGCTCTGCATTTGATGTGCGGCATCATCAGTGTTTCACCGACATCTTCCCTCACCTCTTGCTGGATTAAGCAAAGTTGTTTTCTCACACCAAGCTCAGGGTGCCATTCCCCAAGCCCTTGCATGTTTGAATATGTCTATATATTTTCTTGTATGTGAGCAACAATTTATCTGGTGAGATTCTCCATTGACATGGAGAAAATCTGAAGCGACTCCTTTGGCGGCTAATTCACCTTCATTTTTCTTCTTCCTAGAGGCTCACAGGATTCTTTATTCTTGAAACCTACTTATCTTCCTGGAATCTGTTCTGTTTAAATTTTTCTTGGGGCATAGTATGCCCCTTCAATTAGCAGATTCAAGTCTTTAATTTCACCTTTCTTCTATTATATTTTTGGATCTTTAATCTTTTGGTTCTATTTTTTTCTGTTCTCTTCTTCAGAAATATCAACTTGAGTGGGTTCTGTCCTTTTTCTGTCTTCCAGATCTGTTATTTTCTCTCTAATCATTTTAATATTGTTTTTTCCCATTGTATTCTGTTTTCATATTTTTCATTTTTTAATCAATATGCATTCTTATTTGTTCTACTTCTATTGTGGCTTTTATTTCTCTATATTTAAAAATTTATCTTTCATTTCTTTGTCTGAACTCTAGCCGCTTATTTTTATTTCTTGTGACCTATCATTCTTTGTATCTCTTCCTTCAGTTTTTGTCTCCAAGACTGTGTTTTCAATTCTCTTTGACATCAGGGAGATTTTTTTACTTGAAATATTTTTATTTTCCTAACACACTTCTTTGCCCTTGCCCTTTGATGACAATGGTCTTTGTTTCCTGCGTTTTTCTGAGAATGTCTATAAAGGACATGTGTGCATGTTTGGGTTAGTATTTAGATAGGAATGGGGCACTTTCCTTTGGTGAGCATCTTGCTGAAGAATACTGTGAGAAATGAGCAGGATTTTTAATCCTGATTAAAGAGTACAATGTTTAAGTGTACTCTGAGAGCAATCTTTAAAAAACCAGCTCTCCTGTTCACAGCACCTGGGTGCTTATTTCTGCTTCTGCTCTGAGCACCTTAAGTTCTCCTGTTCAGAGTGGACAGCAGGGTCTGATCAGCTCCCAGGGCATCTTCTGCATCTCAGACTTGGTAACTTAGTATTTGTCTCTTCTGCTGACTGTGATCGGTCACCATCTCTTTCTACCCAGCTGCACCAATATCCCGTTTCTTCTAAAAATAACACTAAAGAATATTTATCATAGACTTGCTATGTAAGGCACTGTTCTAAGTGCTTTTCATGATTATCACATGCACTCCTCTTCTGCAATTATATGTCCTTGACATCTAAGGAAACTAAGGCAGGGGTGAAGAAGGTGCCCATAGTCACAGCTCTGTAGGTCACAGATTCAGGCTCAGCTGTGGGACAGGGGCTGCATTCTTAACATCATCTACCTATCTTCCAGGTTCCTTATACAGCCTCATTTCTCCTGCCACCCTATGGATTTGATGTGAGGGACCGACAGACACTTCAGAGCCAACCCACCTATTTTGGAGAATGACATCCCAGACATCTCTTGGGAGCACCTACTCAGAGTTGCATGTTGGATTGTTCTGGTTTCTTTGGTGGCCAGTTTTATTTTCAGGTCTGATGACTAAGGGGATGGTCCACCTGGGTCTCCCACAAGGGAGGACCTGTTGCCCCAGCTGCTGGCATGATCAAACCCTAAGACCTTCCAGATCGCCCAAGGTCACACGTTTCCTGGGCAGCCACGTCCAGTGTTCACTCAAGACAAGTGAACAAAGGCCCAGACCTTGGCGCCAGAGCGGGACAAAGCTGACGGGCCATGCTAGTTCTGCCACCCTCTCCCTTTTGCCCACAGACTTACCCAATCCCCGTCCCCACATACCTCAGATGCGCTTCTCCACTGGGCCTCCTGCCCCACCATGTCTCTCACTTTTCCCTCACTGCTGGGGTGTCAGATCCTTGTCCACATGACTTCACTTCACCGGCTCCTTCTCTTCTCGATCTCTTGCATCTGGCTTTTTCCTATCCTTTTATTATTATTATTGTTATTATTTTTTACCAAAACTGTTTTTTGAGGGGCTGACCAATGGCCTTGTGTTGTCACACCTGGCTATTTCTTCTCATTCTCTGGGATTTCCCTGGGTCCCCATCCAGGTATTCTCGGCACTGGGGGGTTTCCTGGAACTCTTCCCATTGGCCATGCATGCCTTGCCTTCAATCTTCCCTTAGACTATGCTCCACCCCCCGACACTGATGAGCTGTGTTGCTGACCCCTCCTCCTCCCTAAACCTGGACATCTTGCCATCCACCCAAACCGTGACCAGTCTGGCTTCTCTTTTCTGTTTCATTTCTCCTGAGTCCCTGCCTGCAGCCTTGACATCCATCTGGCCCCCGCCCGCCCCTGTGCTGCCCTTGCCTTGCCCCTGGTGAGTCATAATGCTCAGTCATGCTGGGGGTTTTGTCACCCCATCCATTCTGCTGACACCCCTTTCCTTTCCCACAGCCACCCACTCTGGTCCAGGACCAGGTGCCACCATGACTCAACACTTGTTGCCTGAGTCTCCCTTCCCCTCCCATCAGAGGCTCCAACACCGTCGGGGAAGATGGGGATCCCTAAAGCACTGGTTGGCAACACCTCAGTAAATGCCCAGTGGTCTCCCCTGCCCCCACCCTGAGACTGGGTAAAGTCACAATGGGGCCGACTTCTGTGACTGTGGCTCTTCCTCCAAAATTGTCCCCGCCCTCACTTCTCACTGTGGGATCCACAGCCCTCTACCTCCCTGCTTGCTCCGTTAGCTTCAACACTTTCCCCTCTTCCCCCCTGACAGAGGCAGGTGCCAGTCTCTGCAGAGCTGACTGCCTACGTAATTCATGGGCAGGATGCAAGTACCAACATGTGTCCTCCAGTAGGAGGCTGGACGGTTATGAAGTTCTTCATGGCTATTTAAATGTTCACACATTAGCATCTCGTCTCTCCCATGGACTGCTAATGTTCCAAGGGTAGAGACCTGCTGCCTCTCTGTCCACAGAAGCCCCATTGCAGGAAGGAGAAGCTGGATGGGGCTGACACCTCAGCCTGGACCAGGAACTTGGAGTTGAGTTCTTCAGGTGCCTTTCACTGGGACGCTGTGGGCTAGCCACTCCTCTTCTCTCTGTCCCAAATTCCTTAACACGTGCTGTTGTAGGCTCAAATCAAAGCAGGCATGTGTGAGTTAGTGCTATGAAAGGCACAAGGCACTGGGTAAGTGTCGCAGAGGGCGAGCCTAACCTGAGCTGATGTGATTAGGCTCGAGGCAGCCAGCCGGCCGTGTCAGGGAGGAGCCATGGAGCTCCCAATAATCACCATGGTTTAGGCCTACGGCTTTGAGCTTTGCATCAAAGTGGCATCACATTAGGAATAAAGAAGTCAAGCATTTAAATTCACTGATATTGATGAAAGGTCCATGGATTACCTTAGGGACTGAAGGCAGCGAAGGGTTTTAGTGGGATCTACCAAGATGAGCAAGTTAGGGCCAGGCTCCTTCAGTGTTGTGGTGGCTTTCGCCCCTCTCCTGACTGCCTTGAGTCCCTCCTTCGTGTCTCTGCGCCTCTGTTTCACCTGACTTCCAAGGTCCCACCCACGCTTCCCTCCTCGAAGTCTCCCTGGCCTCTGCCTCCTCTGGACGCCCAAGGCTCTGGTGCTGGTCTGTGGTGTTTGCCCAGTCTACACCAAGCCAGTGGGCCAGGCTCTGAGGAGCTGAGGAACTTCTAGGGCAGGAAGCAGGTGGGTTTATCTGTCACAGACTCTTGCTCACCCACCCAGTGGTGGATGCTCTCTCTGTCTTGAGCCAAGCCTTTCACTTGCTATTGGCTGGAGGGTAGGCACCAGAGTTAAATTCTCCAGTTAAGAGGAACTGACTGAGGATCTCCAACTCCACTGCTGCACTCACCATGAAAATCTCTAATTTTCTTGTTATCAAAGAATAATAATTGTCAGTGCAACTCAAATAAATCTACGGCTCCATGTGGCACAGTCTCAAAGATACTGTGATCTTGTTCTGGACACCTTGAGACACAATGTATCTTTAAAAAAATTTTAAGGGGCACAAGAGGAGGTTTACATAGTATACCCTACAGAAAGATTCCTAAAAGTCTCTTCTTTTCTCCTTTTCCAAGGACTACCCCATCATAGTGGCTGCTAAAAATTTCTCTCTCTCTGCTGCTCTGTTTTTCTGCTCCTTCCCTGGTGTACTCAGCTCTCTCAGTCAGTTCAGACTGGGTGGCTTATAAGCAACAAGAATTTATTCCTCACAGTTCTGAGTCCGGGAAGGTCCAGATCAAGGTGCCAGCCTGGCTGGGCTCTGCTGAGATCTCCCTTCTGGGTCGCAGGGTGCCAGATCCTCACTGGGTCCTCATACAACAGAAGGGCGAGGGAGCTCTGTGGGATCTCTTTTCTAAAGGCATCAGTCCCATCATGGTGGCTCCACACTCATGACCTATGTGCCTTCGAAACTCCATCTCCTAATTCCCTCTCCTTGGGGTTAGGATAGCACATATGCATTTGGGGGACAACACAAACATTCAGCCCCCAGCTTGAACGTATTCCCCCACATACTAAGGGTCTCTCGTTGCCGTAACATCTAAGACTGTTGCCTCATTTCCCTCTCTGACCACGTTAGAGTGAGTCCTTGCACACACAGCAGAACTTGAGGGAAGGCCAAGGAGAATGGAAATCCCTCCTTCATTCTGAGCCATTCATTAGAGGATTCTTGTGTGTCTGTTGAGCTGATATTTTTAAAACAGCAGGTGTCAGGACCTGGGCTGAGTGCTTACCACAATGACATGCTCACTGAATACCGATGGGAGTTATTATTACCCTCAATTACAAACGAGGAGATTGAGGCCCAGACATGCACAGCCCACAGCGGCAGAGCTGGGATCCTACCCCGCCTCACTCACACCACCCACCGCGTCACCCTCCCACCAGCCACCAGAACAAAATGAGGACACGGACAATGGCCACAAAGGGCTTTGTTCTGTTTTTATTATAGGTTTTGCCATCCAGGGTGCTGGGCTCTGGCTTGGCTCTGTCGGGGTGGCTAGAGGGTCTGTAGCTGGGGTGTAGGGAATGCTCCAGGCTGGCTCTGGGAGAACCACTGGCCTGTTCCCAGAGCACTGCTGTATTTCCCAGGCTGGCTCCCTGGAAAATGGAGCCTGCTAGGATGCCAAGGACTTCCACCAAGCCTTGCTCTTCCTCTCCCCGTGCAGGCATAGGGCGGGTTCTGGCCCCCCGTTTCCCTGCTCGGGTGACTCGAGGGCCCTCCTTGAGCCTAGGGCCAGCTGTCCCTTCCTCAGGCCTTGCCTGGGCAGCCTGGAAGACGTTGAGAGCCCACCTGTGAGTGCTAGCACCCTCCCCAGTCTGGGTGCTCCTCAGCCCTCGGGGGACTTGGCCTTGGGCCGGAAATGCCTATGAATTGTGAGGCCTGAGTCCGGGAGTGTGTGGTGGTCTGCCCTCCCCACAGAGAGCACCTCAGGTTGGGGCCATGTAAGGCCCGGCCTACCCTCGGTGGGGTGCTGAGCCAGAGCCCTGTGCGTGCTGTGTCCCGGCCCCGGCCCCCACCTCTGCTTAATCCTGGCAACTGTGGCATGGCCACAGTGTGCTTCTTCCAGTAGATGCAAGCCCCACGGGGGCCACGGGGATGGATGGCCACCCGCTTGCTGTGACACCCCCGGCCTGGCCGGCTGCCCGCATCTTGATGCGGCGGCTCTCCACCGGCCCGGCCTCCAGTGCCAGCCGTCCAGCTCCCAGGCAGGGGCCTCTGCACGGGGCGGGAGGGGGGCCGACGTGGCGCCCCAGGCCCTGGGTTTGGGTTCTCCCTTCACTGCTCGTCTCAGCCCCTGTCCGAGCCCCAGCATCCTCACTGGTAAAGGGGTGGCCGTGATGCTGCCTCCAGGCTGGTGAGGTTGAATGGGGAGACGCCCGAGCGTGTCTTGCAAATCCCAGGTGTGCACTTGTCATCCCTTCAAAAGCCACCCCTGTCCTCCCAGCTGGGGAAGTAGGACAGGTGGCTGGGTTTTGGGTGTTGGCTCTGCCTGAGGGTGCTGGGGTTCACTGGGGGGGCTTGAAGCCCCAGGAAATCCCGGCAATGCTCCGACGCGGGGGATGCACAGAGGCCCGGCCTCTCGGGGGTTTCTGTGGGGGTGGCCCATGCTCATGAAGGCAGGGGCTGCCCCGCTGGGGACACGCTGCCTCCACTACCAAGACCCAGAAGCCTCTCCCACGGTGGGTTCCTGCACTTCTACTCACCTCGTCCCTCCGCTGCCCTCCGTCCACTCTCAGGCTTGCGTCCGGGGAAAGAAGTCTTGGAAGGTGGGCCGGTGGAGCCGCACTCCACAGGAGAGGGACTCTCGGGGACACGCCCCCACAGCCCAGCACATCACGCAAGGCGCCGGCCTGTCTCAGCTCCACCTGTCCCACACTCTCCCGCCCTCTGGTCAGACGTGTGCAGGGAGGGATGCCCAGTGTGTGCGCGAAGCCATTCCCTGCTCCCGCCCAAGCCACGCGGCACCACACACACGCAGGCTTCCCCACGCCAGCCATTTCCACACCCCGCACGTGGTGGGGGACCCTACCTGTGCCCCTATCACCTCAGCTCTGAGGGATTTGGACTCTACACCTGGTTTCAAGGCTTCCACTGCTGAGTGTCTGCCCTGTTTTGAGAAGCAGGATGGGGGAGGCAAGCAGCCCGAGGGGCATGCTGTCTGATGACTTACCTCCCTGCCTCCTGTGCTCCCCAACGCTGGAAGACCCTCCCCCAGCAGTGGCCCTCCCAACACATGGAGACTTCTCGGGGCCTTCTGTGGTCTTCCATGCTCATTCTCGGGGCTGGATGTGATGTCTCTGGGGTGGGGTGACGAGCTGTAGCAGGATCCAAAGCAAGACACAAGATAGATTCATGAGTGGGAGAAAAAATGGACCTCAAGAGAATTTTATTTATTAACCTTTTGAAATTTGTTAACGTTTGAAATCACTGTTTTGCCGAAGTGGCCATCATTCAGTTACTAGCCGAGGGGACCCTCGCTCTGGCTCTCGGGGGGCCATGCAGCAACACCACAGAGGAGACATCATCTGTCCGGGTGAATTCTTGCAGGGACAGTCTCGCGGATGCTTGTCAGTGTCCCCCATTGTGTGGATGAGGAAACCAACCCCGGGGTGCTGGTGAGTGGGGGTGTCACAGTGGTTCTGACCCGGGCCTCCGACTGGAGTCCAACGTCTGGGCTGCTGAGGCTCCCGCCGCCGCCCGCCTTCAGTCCCTGATGTGAGGCCGGTGTGTGGGGTTCCTCAGGGTGATGAAGAATGATTTAAAGACAAGCATGAATCCACGGGGTCCACAGAAACAGAACACTAGCATTCGTTCAGGAGAGAGAATTTCTATTTTCTCTTGGGTACAGTAAAAATAGCTTGTATGTTCCAAAAACAACATTGTCAATTACTGCTCAGGGCTTTGTCTTAAAAAAGAAAAGCAACCTTATTGTTGCCAGGTTGTTAAGACCCAGCACCCGCCACCAGGGTCACCGTATAATATGGACTCGCTTCCCGGGGAACACGACAGCCAAGTCAGGCTGGGGGTGTGTTTGCTCATGTTATTTCTGATGAAGACAATGGGACCTTCCCCAGCTCTGGGGCACCTCTGGGAACAGCCCCTGTGGGGCCGGCAAGAGAGGAGCTCTCCAGAGCTGAGCCTTCTCGTCCTTCAGACCAGGGGCCCTCCCTTCCCTTCCCTACTTCCCTCCCCCGCTTCCCTCTCCCTTTCCCTCCCCCCCTCCCCTTCCCTCCTCCTTCCCTGCCCTTTCCCCTCCCCCTTCCCTCCCGCTCCCCTCTCCACTTCCCTGCTCGCTTCCCCTCCCCCTTCCCTTCCTTCCCCCTCCCCTCCTTCCCTCCTTCTTCCCTCCTCTCCCTCCTTGCCCTCCCCCTTTTCCTCCCCTCCCCCTTTCCTGCCCCTCCTCCCTTCCCCCCTTCCCTCCTCCCCCACCGTGGCCATTGGAGAGCCGGAGGGAGGCTTTGTGGGCTCTGAGGCAGCACCCAATCTGTGTGAGGGGCCTTGGCTGGGCCCTCACACAGCCATGTTATTTCATTGTTCATAACCACAACCATCAGAACACCTGAGGAGCCCACGGGCTTGGACATTTTCCAGCACTGGGTGTCTGTTGGGGTTAAGTCATGTCTCACCGAACTCATCCAGGATGACGCCCTAGAAAAAGTCGTGGGATTGAGGTGATTGCCTAGCCCAGGAAAAATCCGGTCATCGAAGTGTTAGCACACACAGCCTGCCCACGGTTGGAACCTGGGGATGAGTTGACACAGGCCACGTGCTTAGGCAATTCCTTTAAGCCCCGTCGGTGGAGAAGACAAGGTAGGAAGATGCTACTGTATCCTAGCATCACACACACACACACACACACACACACTCACACGCACACCCCCACTCACACTCACGGTGGTCCCTCACACACACGTGTGCATATGCATGCAGGGACACACGTATCCCCAGACACACACACACTCACACACAGATGCACCTGCCCTTGAACCCACGTGCTAGCATGCGCATGTGCACACACACACATGCACACACACTCAGATAGAGGATCTTGCCCTTGGCAGCTCTGCACATTGCCGGGGCCTGAGCAGAAGCTTGCGCTCTCCTCCTGAGAGCTGGCTCCGGCTTCCTGCTACTTGGACAAAGGTTTCTCTGAAGGTGACTTTAACTTTGGCCATTTGCCTGGGGGAAAAGACAGTGCTTTGTAGGGAGGGGAGGTCCCCAAGTCTTCAGTGGCACAGACCAGAGGTGGCAAAGCCACGTGCAGTCACCCAGCACCTTCCCCTCCACACCATGGCCTCGGGGTCCTGGGGACATGTGCTTGCCTTCAGCTTCCCTGGAGATGGCCAATCCCAGCCTCACGTCTGCTCTGGAATGCCGGTTCCCAGACTCTGGGGAGAGGCCACACCCACTGAGATGCTTCTCCTGGCCTGGGTGCTACCTTCGGAGGGGGCCTCTGCCTGCAGGAGCCCGTCAGGAAGACCCCTCTGTCCCCCAGTAGCCCCCCCGGCCACTCACAGAGGGCCTTGGCGGGAACAAGTCTGGCCTGAGTGTGGAGTGAGCAGGCTCCATGTCCAGTGGGGACAAAGGAGCCCAGAGAGGTGGGGGGCTCACGTTTCCCCTGCCATTTACAACCCAGCAGACAAGCCGATTTGCCTCAGGGAGGAGGAGGATGTCTGGCCTGAAGGAGGCCACGGGAGCCAGAAGCTGGTAGCCTGGAACCTGCCCCTCCGTCAGCTCTCTGGAGGCTGTCTGTTAGCAGCGCGGTGGCCAGTTCTGTGGACAAAGCAAGCAGGTGGCAGACACTGTCAGCCAGGCCCCGCAGGACACGAGGGGGCACGCTCAGAAGGGCCCTGGTCTGCGGTGGGACAAGGTTGGGGGAAACCTGGCCCAGCAACCGGGGAGCATCACCAGATCTCAGAAGCAGAGCGGTAGCCACAGGAAAGGGGTGCGTGAAGGGACTGAGGCCGTTAACAGGGAGGATGCTGCCACCAACCCTCAAGCCCATGAGAGAGCCCAGAGGAACCAATGCCAGGCAAGGAGGGGGTGGGCGGAGAGCGGGTCTAGAGGGGCCAGTGGTGGGGTGCGGTGCAGAGGGTGATGGTGGGTGGTCAGGCTTCTCTGAAGTAGACAGGCAGGAGGAGGCTGGGCAGCGGGTGGAGAGCTGACCGGGAGCGCTGCGGGCCATGGGCACAGCCAGTGGGAAGCTGCTGTGCCAAGCAGCGGGGAGGGGAGCTGGAGCCAGAGCAGATGAGGGCTGAGAGCTTGGCACCCGTCCTCCGCACTGACTTCCTTCCGGCCTGCGGCTCCCTGCGCCCCTGCTCTGGGATTCCGGGGTATTTGGCCACGGGGGGTGCACTCGGAAGACCGCACAGCAGGAGGGTGGAGATGCCGGGGCGCGTCTCCCACCTGACAGCCCCCCTCTCGGTGGTCTTCGCTTCCCTGCCAGGGCCCAGTGCCCAGGCTCAGGGGAGCTGCTCTCCCCCGTCCCTCCAGCCCCAGGCGGGGAGCAGTGTCCCACTGATGTGAGCGCTGGACGCACCGTAGCTCCTTCAGCTGGAAACAATCCCTTGTACGGTGTCCCTTCTCTTTGAAACACGTAGAATGTTCTCCATTTTCCCTACCTGGGCCTTGGCTGGTGCAGTCCGGCAGGGGGTGGATCTGCTGGGCCTCGCTGGCCGGGGCTGGCCGTCTCCCGCGGAACCCAGGGCAAAGGCGTGCCCCTCCTCCGTCAGCAGGGGTGGACCCCACGTGGGGCAGCATGGCAGGAGCACGGTCGCCGCAGGGATCGGGGCTGTCTCAGCCCCTGGCCGGACAACGCTCGGTGGAGAGTCCGCGCACTCACTCTTTCATCCATCCTACAGGCGTTTACCGGCAATCTCTAACAGAACCCCTGGGCTTCTCTCCTGCTCGGGCCCCGGCGTTCTGCCAGGGAAAGAGGTGGGCCCAGTTCTGGTGCCGTGCAGCTCAGGGGACACATCTGCTGACGCTGGGCCACCCCTACCCCATGGAGGTATGTCAGAGCCTCCCTGCCTCGGGGGTCGGGGGCCAACATTGGCTTGCCCCCAGAGTGCTGCCCGCCCAGCCCCCGAGTCCTCACCCACTGGGGTGTGCGGTGCCTGCTCTGTGTGGGCACCTGGCCCATGGCGGGCTGCCCGATCCACCCAGCAGGAGGCCAGACGTGGTGTGCAAGTGCACGTGGTCTGTGCAGGCAGTGGGTCCGGGAGCCTTGGCCTCCCGCAGGCAAGATCCCCATTCCCAGTGGACCTCCCACGGGGCACCGCCCCCCATGGGAGGCCCCCACCCACGGATGGACTCCAGCTCTGTTCCCGCACAGCAGCTGTGTGCAAGATGTTGTGAAAATATCTCTGTATTTTCAGTCATTTCTCAGGAGAAGACATCATGTTTGGGAACATTTCATTTGCGCATCCATCAAAATTAAACTGTCAGGTATTTACTAAAAACAAAACAAAACAGTAACTTCTATGGGAAATAAACCCTGCCCACTCCCCTTCCCTGAGAGAGCAGCACCCTCACCTAGACTCTGGGGGATGCAGGTGACCGGGGTCGGCGAGGGCCGGGTGGGGCCTGCGCACAGGCCACTCGGACCCCCGTGCCCCGGACTCACCCCTGGACTCAGGGACCACAGTGCGGCCATTAGAACACCAGGGGCTTCGTGGGGACTCAGAGCAGGGGAAGAGGGCCGAGGGGCAGCCGGGCCTGCGGGCTCCCTGTGCGTTAGTAACACATGAGGTGTGTTTATGTGTCTCAGCGTGAGAATTCATACGTAAACACAAGAAAGAGGAGGACGGGAGCAGACATTTCTAATGTTTATGGAAAACAAAGAGACAAAAGTTGTTGGCTCTGGGAGCACCTGGGTGGCTCAGTCGTTGGGCGTCTGCCTTCGGCTCGGGTCACGATCCCAGGGTCCTGGGGTCGAGCCCCGCATCGGGCTCCCTGCTCAGCGGGAGGCCTGCTTCTCCCTCTGCCACTCCCCCTGCTTGTGTTCCCTCTCTCGCTGTGTCTCTCTCTGTCAAATAAATAAATAAAATCTTTTAAAAAAATCTATTAAAAGTCATTGGCTCAGAAAGACCCACCTGTCTTCAGCGAGGCCTTGTGAGCTCCGTGGCAGAGACTCTCGAGGTCTGAGACCCCCTTTCAAGGATCCCCATGAGAAAGCTGTGTCCACATCACACCTGGAAGTCCCTCCTCTTTCTGTCCTCGTGGCGACAGTGCTGGTGGTGACCTGGCAGCCTCAGCCTGGGCCCAGGCGGGAGCCCCGAGCCGCCCTGGACTCGTGGCCAACGTGGTCTCAAAACAATATCAGTCTTCCTTAAGGGTGTCCTTGATAAGCAACAAAAATCCTTACTTGGGGGGCGTCTGGGTGGCTCCATCGGTTGAGGGTCCGACTCTTGGTTTCGGCTCATATTGTGATCTCCAAGGTGTGGAGTCCGCTTGGGATTCTCTCCCTCCCTCTTCCCTCTGCCCCTCCCCCCCTCGCTGAAAAGAAAAAAACAAAACAAAACAAAACAAAAACCTAACTTGCATAAATCGTGACCGTCTTTGTAACCATCTGTGGGACAAAATGGGGGGGCACATGCAGCTCCTGGGCCGCACACGGAGGGTGCCAATAGCCCGGAGCGAAGCCCTCGCTGCCTCGAACGCGTGGTGTTCACTGTTTCACACGGAACAGCTGATACCCGGGTTTTTTTTCCCATCTTGGGTGTTGGCAGATGTGAACAGAGGGAGCCTGTTACAGGAGTGAACCCCCTGGCAGTGTTTTGTTGACAATAATTCAAATGAAAATCAGGATTTTGGAAAGCATGTGTCACCACCATGAGCCTGATGGCTCCCCAGTCCTTTTCTGAGCAGTGGACGGTGATGTTCATGGATATGATATCTGAAATGTTGTAGAAGGAAATGTAGCAACACTGAGAAAGTCTGCATAACTCAGTGAAGAGACAGTTTCCAAATGACCGATCACGACATGCAATCTGCCCGAGGGAAAGATCCACTCAAGGTGCAAGACAGACCAATGCATTGTCGTATAACTGAGGACAGAAAGCTCACCAACGTGTTTCCAGATTCCACATTCCAAGGGGTTTTGAGAAATTACCACTGTCAAGTTTGGGTGTAGTATCAAAGCAGATTATCCGCGATTATCTGGAAAAGCCATTAAAACGCTCCGCCCTTCCCACTGCGCATCTGTTTGGGGCGGGTTCTCCTCGCTCAGCCCCAGCAAAACAGCATATTGCAGAGATCGCGTGCAGAAGCAGGTATGAGAAATGTTGCCTTTCCTGTGAGCAGGTGCGAAGAAGAACGGTAAAAGATGAAGCTGTCCTTCCCACTGAATTTTTTGGGGGAAAATATCCTACTTTAGTCATAAACATATATTCTTTATGTTAACATGTCATGGGGTTATTACTGTTTCTACACGGATTCACAAATATTCTGAAAACTCTCGGTTTTCATTTCTCAGAAGGTAAATATCAATGGCTCTAACCCACATAAACACCAACTCTTTGGGGTCCTCGATAGCTTTCAGGATGGCAAGGAGTCCCAGAGCCCCCAGATGTGAGGGCTGCTGCCCAGCCACACAACAGAGCCAGGGGGACCCCTTGGCCCAGAGAGACGTGTACCCAGGGACCAGCTCCTCAATGTCCTTTGCTCATTCATTCATTCATTCATTCCACCGACCTCTACTGAGGAGCCTCTGGTTGGGGCCCGGGAGCAGTGAAGGCCAGAGCTCACCAGCACCTCGGCCCAGAGAGGGGGAATCATCCCTCCCAAAAGCAGTGATCCGAGTGGGAACTTGGGAGAGAGTCCCGCAGAGTTGCCAGGTTATGTGGCCCCTCTCTGGGTGCTGTGGGCGCGGGCCTGCTGTGGCCTCAGGACCCACGTGGTGGTGACCCTCAGGCTCGTTCATCTCCTGGGAACAACAGCTGGTCTGTTGTTTCCACCTCTGGGTTGAAACCCACTGCGGGAGGTGTAGATGTCAGGGAGGGCCCTGCCAGGCTTGTCTCCGGCAGGCAGGGCACAGGGGGTCTGGGCCATACGTGCATATGTGCACATACGCCCACCCACACATGTAGAGATCACTTCCCACATGCGTGCACGTGGGAAGGGAATAAACCAAAACCACAACCACAACCACAGGGAATAAAACTAATTGTTGTAAACAAAACTAAAATTTCAGATGCTCTCGGCCAATAAAGCAGTGCCTCTTGGTGAGTCAGTGGAGAGATGGGCGGGAAGAGAAAGCCGGCAGGGCGGGAGTGGGCGCGTGGTCTCCACCCCGCCTGTGCATCTGCTCTGGGACACAGGAGACCACAGTCTGAAGTCAGCTGCTTTTAACATGTCCATTTGTGCGGGAGGAAAGGAGCTGTGATCCCTGCGGCAGGCTGAGGGCTTTCACGGAGGGCAAGTATTTGGTCTAATGGGGTCAGTTGTCACCAAGGCGAGACTCAGCCTCAGAAGACCCCAGTCTCCTCTCCTCATCTGGTTCCACAGGCCCAGCCTCCCAGAGAGGAGGCGATTCATGCCCCCACCCCATCCCCACCCTTCTTCCTTGGTGCCCAGGGCTGGGCCCACGACAGCTCCCCGGGGTGTCACACCCAGCCTGGACCTTGGTCGCTTCCTTTGGAGCAGGGCCTGAGAGTAACTCCTCCTCCAGCCCTGCACTCAGAGCCAGTGCTCAGGGAGCTGGGACGGTCGTGGGGTCCCCACACCTCCTCCAGAGAGCCTTTGTCCCCTGTTCATCCCCTACCTCAGTGCTGCCCACCAGCCCTGGAGCTGGGCCCTGGGCTGTTCTTTCCAGAACCACACCCAGGTGTGGAGGTCGGCGACCCTGCCCCCACAAGCACTGCTGGGGCATCTCCCTGAGGGGGAAGGTCCTCGGGATGATGGAGCATGTCTCCCATCTCCCATCTCTGCTGCCTGGTCTACCCACTGCCCGTTATATTCTCAACCTGCCCGGCCACCTGTTGGCCCACAGAGTCTCTGGTCTGCCGGGGTCTGTAGGACCCTGAGGCCTCCACCAGGCAGATCTGCGCACCTACATTTCTGCCTGGCTGCGGAGGTATCTCAGACTGACTTCTGATGGAAAGATATGGAGGCTCTCCCAGGTCCTACTAGGGAGAGGAACGGGTCGGAGGCCCTTTCTGTGCAAGATGCACAGTCTTGGTCTTATGCCATGCTCTCTGCATGGCCCATTTCCCACCCTGGGACCCTGAGTACACACTCCCAGGGCAGGAGACGCCGCATGGGACAGAGGTGTTGCTTAGCAAGAGCACTGGACAATTAAACATGAAATATTCATCCAATTATTTGTTTAACAAATGAACTTAGTTCATCATGAAAAATGGAATTAGTTTTATTTATCGGGTGCATGAACGTCGAAGCAGGCCAACTTTAAATGCATATAATATGTACAGTGACTATTTCTAGCACAATAAAGCCAATTATTTTTAAAAATAAAGTCTAGTGCTGGTGAGAGCATATCTGTAGCAACTGTGGTAGTTATCCTTGCCTATTTTTGAGCAATGAAAAGTCAAAACTATGCAAATGGCTCTAAGTGCACTTCCATAATAAAATGGTAAGTACTTGCAGGCAGTAACTTTCTCAGCTCGAAGCTCCTTGCCGTTTCTCTGTAGCATCTGGCGGGAGGACATACCTGCCTTGTGGTCACCATGGACTTCGTGGTCCTGGGGTGCACGCAGGTGGAGGGGAGAGGGCACGGCCACCTTTTCGGTTGGGCGGACCCTCGATGTCACTCTTCCCCGCCTCTTCTCACGCATGTGGCCGGTCACTGGACAAGGTCTCTGTGCGTCCCTCCCTGCACTGGCCACTCGTCCATTCTTACCCAGATTGTCTCCAGTCCTATCCGCACGTCTGCCACCAGAATGCCCTTTCACAACACTAGGTCAGGCCTCTCTGTGCCTGACACCCTCTCCCCCTGCCCCCAGGCCCCAGCAAGTAACACCTGTTTCCCTTGGACACCTGGCACTGGTTCCCCATCTGCATGGCCCCATGGGCGTGACCTCTCAGGAGAGCCCTGCTCTGTGTCTGTCAGTGGAAAGCTCTGGGTCTCGTATTCACGTAAGTTTTTATTGTAGGCCCCACAGTGTGAGCAGAAAAAAGATAGAGTCTAAAGCTGATGTGCTGCTCCCCTGAGGAGGCCCCCCGCCCCGGCCCCGTGGACTCTCATGTTCAGATAGGGACACCCCCCTCCGCCTCCGCCCAGTTAGGAACTGGATTGGCTCAGGACTGGGAGGCAGCACTGGACTCCCTGTTTTCTGGGTCTGAAGGATGATGCCTGTATTCGTCTGGGTTCTCCAGAGAAACAGAACCAACAGGACATAAAAGGAGATTTTATTTTGAGGAATTCTTAAGCAATGAGCCAGATAGAAAAGGGACAGATTCCTCCTGCCTCTGCCTTTTTATTCTGCGCCAGCCCTCAAAGTGTTGGAGAGAGAGGCCATCCCCCCGAGGAGGCCATCTGCTGTACCGAATCCACCAGGTCAAATGCGAGCCTCACGCAGAAACACCCTCAGATACATCCAGACACAAAGCGTCATCAGATAGCCGGGCCCCCTCGGATCCGGTGCAGCTCACACTGGGACCTGGCCGTCACCACGCTGACCGCCGGTCTCCGCACCTCTGGGCACGGAGCCGACGCAGAACACAGCTACGAGGTTTGTGCCAGCCCATATGACATTCAGAACACCCCCTGGACGGTCCCTCTGCCTAGCCCCTCTGCCCAGGAAAGAAAAGGGTCAGTCACGGCCGCTCACCCGGGAGGGGCTCTGCCTGCTCTGGGATTGAATGTCCCTGTCCGTCTTTCCATGGCTGTCTGATGTCTCTACAGCTGTAACTTTCTTTCCCCAGTGGGCTGCTGATTCCCACTTTAAAGTACTACAAGGAGGCAGGAGACCCGCACGGTGGCTGCAGATGGAGAATTGTGGCCCCGAGACTCCTCCGCCCGCACCCCGCATCCCCCCACTTGGGACCTGCTGCTTTCCCTCTCCAGGCTGCCATCCCTCCCTCCAGCCCCACCCCCCCAGGGCCCGGGCCCCAGAGGGTCTCCGGGCCTTGTTGTACTCCTTTCTGATGGATCTACCCACTCCCCTCTACGTTTTGGTGTGTCAGGGAGCCTGGACTTGGGTGCAGAAGCCAGGGGTACGCTGGTGACCCATCATATCACCACCCAGAATCGCAGCAAAGACCCGACTCTGCCACCTCTCATCTGCATCCCCCTGAGAAAATCCTCTCCTTCACTTAAGAATAGAGATATTCTTCACAGGAAACCAAGTGGTAATAAAATCCTCCTAAGACATTGAGTGCGTGCTCCTATTTCACCAGTGGCCCCAATATTTCTCTTTGTGGCCATTCTGCCCAGGCCAGGGTCTAATCCGAGATCAGATCTCATGAATCCGCGGGGTCTTTTTCTCGGGAATGGTTGCTCAACCTTCCCATCTTCTCTAAACTTGACTGCCCTGGAGAGTGAGGGCAATCATTTTGCAGGATGGCCCCAGGGTTGCGTTCAGGACCCCACAGAGGTGAGGTCGTGGCCCCAGTTTGGGTGCAGGACTCCGCAGAGGTGAGGTCGTGGCCCCAGGGTTGGGTGCAGGTCCCCCGCAGAGGCGAGGTCATGGCCCCAGGGTTGGATGAAGGTCCCCCGAAGAGGTGAGGTTGTGGTCAGGGTTGGATGCAGGTCCCCCGCAGAGGTGAGGTCGTGGCCTCAGGGTTGGGTGTAAGACCCCGCAGAAGTGAGGTCGTGGCCCCAGGGTTGGGTGCAGGTCCCCCGCAGAGGTGAGGCTGTAGGAGGCCCAGCGTCTACTGCTCGGGCCCCTAGCCGGCCGCAGGTTTTTTTATTAAGTGACTTCCTACTTTGTGCTGAATCAGCACTTGTGAGGCCACAGTCTGAATTCCTATCAACCCTCAACTCTCCAACGGCTGCGGCTCTGGTCTGGGTCATCTACAACCTGGGTGGTGACCGACCGGTGTTCTCAGGTTCTGCGATCCTGCCCACATTTATTCCTTCACGCTTCCCTGTAGGGAAGAGCTTTCCTTTCCCCATTCATTTATCCGTCTTTTTTTTGTAGCAGTTTGAACTCACGGACTCCTGCTCTATTATATGGGTTAAAACCAGTTACTACTGCTATTTATGTTGAGGCTCAAACGGCCCCACATTTGGCCATGGAGGGCGTTTCTGAGTAACAGAAACAGCCTGGGTGACACCTGCTTGGGGCCACTTACGTCTCAGAGGTCACAGGACAAATGGGTGGGCTGGGCAGCGATGGTGCCCTCAGCTGCCTGGATCACGCATAGGCCAGGTGCGTCCCCCAGCCTGGAGGCTGAGCCAGGCTAGACAGGACGTGCGCATCCCTAACCCCAAGCCTCGCTGCTGAGTGCCGGCGGGACTCGTCCCGCCAGACCTGCAGCATCTCCAGGACCCCTCGGCCAGGAGGGACCCTCATCCTCTGAGCCGTCTGCCACCCCAGGGGGAGCCACCTTCCACCTGCCCGCTCCCACGTTCCCAGGCGCTGCAAACGGAGGCAGGCTGTTTGGGAAAGCACTTGGCAGCACATAACACGAATCATAAAATTGTTTGTTCCGTTTGACCTCGCGGTGACATTTCTGGGAAATCGTTCTAAAAGAAAATGCCAAAAATGGACAAAAGCCTATGCATGAAGAGGTTTATTGCAGAATTATACAACTCCCAAAGTAAATTGGATGCCTGTCGGTTGGGGAATGGGTAGGTAATTTATGGCATGCTGAATGGATTGAATATTATATTGCCTCTAATATAATTCTCAAGATTATTAAGTAACAAGACAAATGTGTGATGTATTATTGAGGAGGAAAATGCAGAGTTCAAACCCTTGTGTGTACATTGAGTAGGACTACAGATAATAATGCCCACGATATGATCCACAATAATGTGGGTAAAAAGATTTCCTTTTCCCGAATAGCTGACTTGGGGGTTCCTCTGGGGGGAGTTGGGAGGTGTCTGAGTTCTTTGTACACCTTGGGGAGGAGGGGCTCAGGTCTGGGGGCCTCATCTAATGCAGCCCTGACATTTGGCTCAAGTGTGAGCATCCCACAGATGAAGATGGTCCCTCTAATGTGGACAAGGCTGGACCAGCACAGAGAAGTCAGGCTGTGCTCCCTCAGACCCCCATCTGGGCCCAATGCACCTGGCCTCCAGGTGCCTCCGGGGGTCCAGGGGGCATGATGTGTGTGCCCTGGTGTCTGGGTGGGGATGACGTGTGCGACCCTGTGTCTGGGGGACGTGATGCGTGCATCCCAGTATCTGGGCGAAAATTAAGTGTCCTTACTATTTACAGCCCACTGGTAGATACCTAGAGTACGCGGAGCGTGACCTTCAAGGAGCTCATGGCCGTCTCAGTGCCTTCATGTTTATGTTTTAATAAAAACTGAACGTACCCTTATCTTAACAGCAGCTAGCTCCTCAAGGTCCTGAAAACCTTGCTTCCAAATTCCTAAGAGACTTTATCTCGAGCCCCCCTCCCTCCCCGAACTTAAAAGTATATGATCGGTGCCCCCTCACAACCCCAGGGCAGCTCTTCCCGCCCACGGGTCCTGTACCCATGCTTTAGTAAAACCACCTTTTTGCACCAAAGACGTCTCAAGAATTCTTTCTTGGCCATGGGCTCTGGATCCCAATCTCACCAACATTCCAAAAACTACATCAGCGTGTCCCACAGAGTCTAGGCTGGGGGCGGGGGGGCGGCAGGGGGAGGGGGTTGGTGAAGTGTGTGCTATCCTGGTGTCTGCTGGGATGGGGGGTGACCCGTGCGTCCCGGTGTCTGGGGGGGTGACCCGTGCGTCCCGGTGTTGGGGGGTGACCCGTGCGTCTCAGTGTCGGGGGGGTGACCCGTGCGTCTCAGTGTCTGGGGGGGTGACCGGTGCATCCCGGTGTCGGGGGGCTGACCCGTGCATCCCAGTGTCTGGGGGGGTTGACCCATGCATCCCAGTGTCTGGGTGGGGGGTGGCCCGTGCATCCCAGTGTCTGGGGGGGTTGACCCATGCATCCCAGTGTCTGGGTGGGGGGGTGACCCGTGCATCCCAGTGTCTGGGGGGGTGACCCGTGCGTCTCAGTGTCTGGGGGGTGACCTGTGCGTCCCGGTGTCGGGGGGTGACCCGTGCATCCCAGTGTCTGGGGGGGTTGACCCATGCATCCCAGTGTCTGGGTGGGGGGGTGACCCGTGCATCCCAGTGTCTGGGGGGGGGGCTGACCCGTGCATCCCAGTGTCTGGGGGGGTTGACCCATGCATCCCAGTGTCTGGGTGGGGGGTGGCCCGTGCATCCCAGTGTCTGGGGGGGTTGACCCATGCATCCCAGTGTCTGGGTGGGGGGGTGACCCGTGCATCCCAGTGTCTGGGGGGGTGACCCGTGCGTCTCAGTGTCTGGGGGGTGACCTGTGCGTCCCGGTGTCGGGGGGTGACCCGTGCATCCCAGTGTCTGGGGGGGTTGACCCATGCATCCCAGTGTCTGGGTGGGGGGGTGACCCGTGCATCCCAGTGTCTGGGGGGGTGACCCGTGCGTCTCAGTGTCTGGGGGGTGACCTGTGCGTCCCGGTGTCGGGGGGTTGGCCCGTGCATCCTGGTGTCTGGGGGGGTGACCCGTGCGTCTCAGTGTCTGGGGGGTGACCCATCATCCCAGTGTCTGGGTGGGGGGGTGGCCCGTGCATCTTTGTGTCTTGGGGGGTGACCCGTGCATCCCCGTGTCTGGGTGGGGGGGGTTGGCCCGTGCATCCTGGTGTCTGGGGGGGTGACCCGTGCATCCCGGTGTCGGGGGGGGTGACCCATGCGTCCCAGTGTCTGGGGGTGACCCATGCATCCCGGTGTCGGGGGGGTGACCCGTGCATCCCGGTGTCGGGGGGGTGACCCGTGCATCCCGGTGTCGGGGGGCTGACCCGTGCATCCCGGTGTCGGGGGGTGACCCGTGCATCCCAGTGTCTGGGGGTGACCCGTGCATCCCGGTGTCGGGGGGGTGACCCGTGCGTCCCGGTGTCTGGGGAGGTGACCCGTGCGTCCTGGTGTCTGGGGGGGTGACCCGTGCATCCCCGTGTCTGGGTGGGGGGTGTTGGCCCGTGCATCCTGGTGTCTGGGGAGGTGGTGAAGGGTGCATTGCCTTGGTGTCTGGGCGGGGGAGTGGGGGGGGGGAGTGACGCATGCGTCCCAGTGTTTGGGCGGGGGGAGGGGCCAGGTGAAGTGTGCATCCCAGTGTCTGGGTGGGGGGTGACCTCTGCATCCCAGTGTCTGGGTGGGGGGTGACCTCTGCATCCCAGTGTCTGGATGGGGGGAGTGACACGTGCGTTGCCCCGGTGTCTGCTTGGCCTCTGGAGGAAAAACAATCTCCCATGGGTGTCCCGGGTTGAAAAGTTAAGGGACCAGCTGGCCTGAGCCCCGCCACTCCTGGGGTCTCCAGTGGAAAGGGGCCACCAGGAAGAGCAGCTCCCACCGAGGCTGCTCCAGCAAAATGAACATATATGTAAATATATGTCATATTATTTACATATGTGAATAACAGTCAGAAAAGTATTGGGGATACTTAAGAATATGTAAAATGACAAGAAAAACAAAGAAGTCCCACGATGCCATTCCAGGGGAACAGAGCTTATGGCCTTTCAGCGGTGCCTGGGTGTGAATCTCCAATAAACATCCTACTGTAGCTGCTTTTATTGGTGAACATTTTTAGCATCTGTCATTTTTTAGATTATTTTTCTTTAGCAGAAAAAAATTTTTTTAAATTTTGCAGATGCAAAGAATCATCTTTCCACCTAATGGGAGCCGTGTGTTCTCTGTAAAGGGTGCGTGCCAGTCGGATCTTGAGGATGTGTCTGCGGGATGGGGCTGGGTGGCCAGAATTCCGACCGGCTCAGCCACTCCACAGTGGGTAGCGATGCCCTTAGCTTTTCCCGCTGGGAAATGGGACAAGCCGGTGACAGCCCTGGGGTCTCAAGCACCCCACAGAAGGGCCCGTGAAGGTCAGTCCTCATCACTGCTCTGTTGGTAACGGGCTGCATCTCATCTACTGTCTCCTGGGTCATGCGGGTCCCACCCAGCATTCTGGGAGTTGAATGGGATCCTTGCTTGTCCAGAGTGTCCGGGTCAGTGCCCAGTCAGCCACTCTGACCTTCAGGGATGAAGACAAGTGTCCCTTCTCATGGGGGGGGTGGTGCATGACAGGTTTTGCCACCAGACGCTGGGCCTGGTAGCCAAGGCGGTGAGGGCCGGGACAGGGGAGGGTAATTTCGATGAGCAGTCGGAGGCTCCGGGCCCTGAGCAGCGGCCAGGGAAGTTATCTGAGCAGGCCTTCAGTAGCGGATCGAATGCACCCGAGTCTCCTCCCCCGAAGCAGTGACCTGCAGTGACCTTCGTGCAGGCCAAGCTGGGAAATGCCCCCAAGAGGAGGGAGGGCCTTGGGATGGTCTCCACGGAAGATGAAGCTGCCAGGAGAAGCAAGAACATGCAGCTTGGGAATGAGGCTGCTGCAGGTCGGGCCTGGTTCTGGACACCACAGTCAGGGCCTCGGAGGGACAGACCGCACAAGTGAGAGGGCCTGGGGTGACAGGCTGAGGGCCGCACAGGATGGTGCCCCAGGGCCTGAGAAGCTCTTCCACTGTTACTCAGGGCCTCCCCTGCCTGGGCACTCTCCCTGATGATGACCAGGCTCCCAGCAAAGGGGCCTGCAAGGTGGCCCAGCACCAGGGGAGGCCATCAGAGCCCACAGAGCCAGGGCCAGTCACCCACCGTGGCCCAGCCCTGTGGACTGCTCCCACGCACCTGCCGTGGGCACACAGCCGGCCACATGCAGGGCAGCTTCTGGGGGAAAGCCCTCTCATCCTGGAGAAAGGAGGGTCACCTGGTTCCATCCTTGCCCACCCAGGAGAGACCATCCAGCCTCTGAGCCTGACCCTCTGGGACACGGTGAGAGAGCCAGGTATCACCAAGATGCTTTCAACGGCCTCGTCTGGAGGCTGGCACACACGACAGCTCCCGTGTAGGGAGAGGGCCCAAGTGGGGCTGCGTCCCGCTGTCAGGGGCAACTCCCTTCAGCTGCCCTACTGTTTGCCTCCCACTAATTCAAACCCTGGGCACCCAAAGCTCGCCCCTCGTGAATACACAAGGCCCAGGGCTAAGGGGTCAAGTCTTGGAGAGGAAGGGGACACATCTCCCTCCCGCCCCATGCAGTCTCTGCAGGGAGGAGGTGGGGGCCAGCACCCAAAGGCCGTGGCCCCACCTGGCATGTGGTGTGTCCTTAGGGAATGTCCCTGCGTCCGGTCAGTGTCAGTGAAGCCACAGCCCAGTGTCTGCCCGAGGCACAGCGACACCCTCCTGTCTCCACCAGGGCCAGCTGCTGTCACCTGGGCACGGCTGAGCGGCGTAGACCAGCCACATGCCGGAAGTCGACAAGATCCACGGAGAGCGATCCAGGATCCAGCGTCTCCTGAGCCGGACGGGCAGCCACGCACGCCCAGGACGCTAGCTAGTGCCGCTCACGGGCAACGGCATCTTCTTATTTTGCTAACAGCTTTATCGAGATATAATTTGCAGACACTTCACCCATTTGAAGTACCCCACGACTTTTAGTATCTTTACTGTCGGGTGGCCACAGCCAAATCTGGAACATTTTCATCACCGCCAGAGGAAGTGCTGCGTCCCTTTGGCGTCACAGCCAGTGCCCGTCCTCTCCTCCGAGGCCTGGGCACACACCCGTCCCCGTTCCGTCCCCATGCGCTCGCTTCTTCCAGGATCTCATGTAAGTGGAATCACAGGTTACGTGGTGTTTTGTGGCCGGCTGCTCTCAGTCGACAGAGTTTCAAGGCCCATCCACAGGGTGGCCTGAATCGATGCTTTGCTAGTGACATCCCACCGCGTGGACGGACCACGTTCTGTCTGTCCTTCTCGGCTGATGGACACGCGGCTGTTTCCACTTTGCGGCTGCCGTGAGCCCCGTGCGCGAGTGTTTGTATGGACCACGTCTTCCTTTCTCTGGGGCGCGCCTCGGGGAGTGGAATTGCTGGGTCCTTGCTGGGTCATAGGGTAACGCCACGGCTAACTTCCCGCGGGGCTGCCACAAGGCTGTAGCAGCTGCGCCGTTCTTCTCCGACCCGCAGCGTGTGAGTGCTGCAGTCTGCACGTCCTCGCCAGCACCATTATCGTTCCCTGATCACAGCCGTCCCGGTGCCTGGCAGGGGCGTCTCATTGTGGCTTTGATTTGCATTTCCCTGATGGCTAATGATGTTGAGCCTCTTTTCATGTGCTTATTGGCCATCTGCAGGCTTCTCTGGAGATGTATCTAATACCCTGCGTTTGACAAACGCTTGCACACTTCCTGTCTGGTGTGCAGAGTGCGTTGATGTGTTTATTTTTGATCTCGCAGGACTTTCTTCTTTGCACCCCCTCCCTTTGGGGGAGCAGGCACCCCTTCTCTCCTCCCTTCTTCTGCCCTGTGGCACCAGAGCGGCCCCTCTCCGCGCCCCCTACCTGTGCAGCTGTGGCCACTGGCCGAGGGGGTGACTGTCCAGAAGGTTGGCCAGGGCAAGTCGGGAAGCCAGGAGCATCGAGACGGCCACAGTGCTGCGGGTGCTCCGGGCGGCCCTGCAGCTGGCTTGGGGGCAGACGGCTCCCCACAGAGAGCAGTGGCAGCGAGAGGCAGCTGGAGACCAGTGCCCAGACCCATGGGCCCATCGGGAGCCTCCCAACACACAACGTGGATGGTAGCTTGGGTTGGGGCAGCCACGCCAGGCCTGTGTGGCTCCGCGTGGGTTTCCTCAATTCGTGACCCGAGAGGAAAGGCAGCCCCCCGCCACTTCCTCTCAGGGGCAGGTGGGGCGAGGTGAATCCGCAGATGAGCCCCCTGGGCGGGAGGGGCTTCCATACCAGCTTGTAGGTCATGCTCATTTATCCTTGGGCGTTCTCTGCTGCCGTGGGCCACTCAAGAGGCACGTGACCACACGAGGTCTCCGCTCCGATGTGGCACGGGGGCCTCAGACAGCCCGGCCAGAGGCGTGCCCCAATCACTGACATCCCATAGCAATCCCTGGAGAGGACAGAGTCCCATGGCTTTCGTGGAATACAGAGTCATGAACGTCACGGAAAAGAGGCCAGCTTTACGCACAGCAGCTGTTTCATGTGTGCCAGTGAGCAACTTCTCGGTGAAAATCCTAAGAATCCTTCAGGGGCTGCAGGGGGAGAGCCGTAGATTTCTGTGAAGCTGGCGCTGAGCAGGTCGCACCTGCTGCAGGTGAGGAGACCAGGGCCTGGCGGGGATCTGTCACTCTCCGGGGAGAGCCAACAGCCAGCTGCAGCCCGGCGCGCGGCGCTCTGCTTCTCCCAGCATCGCGGAGCGTGGCCCGCGGCCCACGGCTGCGGAGCTGTCCCGGCTGCCTGGCCCTGCTCCGTTAGGGCGGTGGGCATGGGGCTGCCTCGAGCCCCTCAGAGAACCCGCTGCCCAGCTGCCGGACCCAGGAAATGGGTCAGAAAGCCCCTTCACACGTGGTATGATTTTATTTGATTTTAATAGGAATCAAGTATCCCATGGAATGTAGGGGTTTGGCAAAGGCCTCACATTGGCTTGTAAGCTTCTGTGGCTTGGCAGATCCATATGCACTTCAGGAGGTTCCCCGAACTCCTAACCCATGCCGTGCTCTTCAAAGAAAAAATAACATGGATGTTGCCGAATGAGTCCCGTTTACCCCATTAAAATTTCAGTCTTTGCAAACCAGAGAGGATGCTGAGTGTGAATTCTCCCTCTCGGCACCAGGACGTGCCCTCGACAGCTGTGAGAAGGTTCTGGACAGGCGTTGGTCAGTGTGACTCAGGACTGGTGCCCAGATTGGAGCCGGGCCTTCTGAGCTGGTCTGGGTGGTGGTGATGGGCGGGGCGGGGCAGAGGTGGCACCTGGGCCATGGAGAGCAGGTCCCCTGTCCCCGCTCACCTGGTCTTGTCCAGGGCGAAACCTTCAGTGTTCGGGATTTGGTGACGGTGCTGTGCGCGCCGCCAGGCACAGCCACGGGCCCAGGGGCCCAGCACGTGCCAGGAACCACCCAGTGAAGCCCTGGGCCTGTTGGTGGGTCCAGATCCTTTCAGCCTTGCTCACCCTGCTCTCCCTCAGGGCCCCGAGGACTCTCCATGGAGACGGTGTGAAATCCACTGATTAGTCTCTGTCTTCTTTAAAACAAACAAAACAAACAATTTATTTTGAGTCACGCGCAGTTGTAAGAAGCAACAGCCTGGACCCTTCACCCATTCTCCCCCGGATGCAGCATCCCGGCCACATATGGCCGAATATCATGACCCAGGAAACAACATCGACACAGCGCACCTGCCTTGTTCCGACGTCACTGGGCTGACGTCCACCGGGCAGCGGCCATCACCGCCTCCCTCCTGATGCTCATCATCAGACTGCTTTCTTCTCTGTGTATTATCTGATTTTTTTCCCGGTGGAGTGAATTCCGTGAGGAGGGCGATGCCTGACTCCCCAACACCAGGTTGCCACGTGGGGTGGAGGCCGGGGCACCCCCGTGGCATCTCCATGGCCCACCCAGCACCTGTGAAGGCTTCCCTGGGGGCTGGGACCCCGCCTTTTTCTCTTCCCCTCAGTGTCTACTTCGTGATGCTGTGATTAGATATGGCTGCATTTCCGACCAGCATATCCTAAACAAAAAGCAATGTCAGTATTTTTGTCTCTACCGGAAATAAAACTGTTGCCGTCTAACACACTCCTTCAAAACAACTTTATGCCACACAATTGAGGGCGCATTTTCACACCCTCACGCTCAGGACCTGTTTCTAGGAAACACAGGTCCCCTTTGTTGTGTTTTTGGGGGCATTTGTCCGCCAAGTCTTGCGCTGACCATTACAAGACCTCCGATGTATAAATGTGCTTGGTCCCAGAGGTCAGCAACTGTTTGGTCCCGGAAATTACTGAGGACCTCAAAAAGCTTTCGTTCATATGGCTTACATCTGTCAATACCTACCGCATTCAAAATGAAAACTAAGCAGTTAAAATATTTATTCACTAAAAATAAAAAAAAAAACTATCACATGTTAACATAACATGAAAAACAAATATATTTCCATTAAAAATGTTCGTGGAGGGCGCCTGGGTGGCTCAGTTGGTTAAGGGTCTGCCTTCGGCTCAGGTCATGATCCTGGAGTCCCGGGATCGAGTCCCACGTCGGGCTCCCTGCTCAGCAGGAGTCTGCTTCTCCCTCTCCCTCTCCCCATCTCATTTTCTCTCTCACTCTCTCTCTCTCAAACAAATAAATAAAATCTTTCAAAAAAATGTTCGTAGAAACAGTGGTACTGGTTTATAATTTTGCAAATCTCCGCAGAGTCTGTGTTGCTAGAGGTCACAGGTCCTCACATCCATTTCTGTAACCACCATGTGAATATGCTCTTTTAGGTGAAGTGCATGGGGAGAACCTGGCAGGGGGCTGTCCGAAGAAAAGAGTTTCTCAGAGTTTTTTTCCAGTAATCGTGGGTACCCTTCTTCGATGCTGCAGGGGACCAGACAAGAGGTGGTTTCTTGAGGGTTTGCTGCGTTGTGGGTCTGAAACACCAGTGACCCTCCCTTCTCTGTTACATCCAAACGCACTGGGTGGATCTCTTACCTTCGCTGAGTTTGTTACATGATGTCTTGGTCATTTGGGAAATATTGGTTCACCAGGTCATGTGGAGTTTCAAAGGAAGACATGTTACATGAACCAACTTTGGAAAATCCCAGTCGCTAGCATCACCTTGTCTTTGGGTCTTTACGTAATGGGAAGCTCTGAAGCTTTCCCGGGTAGACACACAGTTTCCAAAATTCTAACTGTCACTCAAAAGGTCACATTTTATTTTATTTTTTTAAAAGATTTTATTTATTTATTTGACAGAGAGAGACACAGCGAGAGAGGGAACACAAGCAGGGGGAGTGGGAGAGGGAGAAGCAGGGAGCCCGATGCGGGGCTCGGTCCCAGGACCCGGGGATCATGACCTGAGCCGAAGGCAGATGCTTAATGACTGAGCCACCCAGGCGCCCCAGAAAGGTCACATTTTATTGGCAACGGAGTGAGTTGCTTCCTTTGAAACACCGGTTCACCATTTTCTGGGAATTATCTGCCAAATAATAAGATCTGAAGAGCCTATCGGTAAATGGTTCTTCTGAGGAACAATGGTGCTCCAGGAAGGAGGGGTTCGCTTGCCCCTCAGACACTTCTGTGTTTCAGCCTGCCGCCGAAGCCCTCCGTGGGCACTTTCCATGTTGTAAGAATAAAAAGAGGTGCACCTCAAGCATGGAGATTTAATAAAATTGACCATTTTTCTGTGTCCCCTGAGTGCCTGGTGGCAAGGTGTGCAGTGTGCGGGGGCAGCACCATCGGCACCATGGCCTTGACCAGGGTAGTCCTCGGCCTCACCCGCCCGCGGTCTCACCCGCCTGGGGCCTTGCACCGTCAGTTCAAACGCACACATGTGGTAAAGGAAGGGCCTCTCAGCACTGCGCTCACAGTGCCCTGGGGTGGTCTCAGGGCCCAGGGCCCAGGCACATCCTCAGAAGTATCCCCCGTAAGGCCACCGGGGGAGCCCCATCTCTTACCCTCCCCACCTGTCGAGTGCACGCAATGTTCCTATCGTACACATTTGAGGGAAGCTTAGTAAGCTCCACACCAGATCCTTCACATCAAATCATACAATTTAAAACTCAGTGATTTTTCACATTAACGTCACTGTTCTAATGAACATCTTTATTGGTACAGAGTTTTAAAAGTATTTGGAGTCACCTGGGCGCCTGAGTGGTGCAGTCAGTTGAGCATCTGACCCTTGAGTTTGGCTCAGGGCGTGATCTCAGGGTCGTGGGATCGAGCCCTACATCGGGCTCCCTGCTCAGCACAGAGTCTGCTGGAGATTCTCTCTCCCTCTGCCCCCCCCCCACTTCAGCCCCGACTTGTGCACACTTGCTCTCTCTTAAAAAAAAAAAGTGTGTAAAGTATTTGAAGTAACTGAAGTTTATGCCAATTTTCAGACTTAGGATATAAGGAATAATATAATATTTGCCCATGACACCAACAATCAGCTCATGAAATGAAATGTTAAATACGTAGTTAAGCAGCCAGCCTATTCCTCCCCAACCCTACTCTCCTTCAGCGTCCTCCAAGAGAGCATGGCCACTGGATGTTTGTCTTCACCATGAACCTGAGCACACCCTTAACACCTGCATCTGCATCCCTGAGCAAAAGGTAGTATTGGTGGGAGCAAACAGTTCCCATGCACTGGAAACTTCTCCGAGTCACTCATATAATAATGTATCGACAATACACTATTATCACATATAATAATAGTACCCTATTTTATTATAATTATCAACACAATTGCAATATAAAATGTAACAAACTATGTATGTTAGAATCTATTATGATTATGACAATTTCATTATGTTAATATGTCCTCTCTTCTGTCTATCTCTGTGCGAAGATCCCACCATCTGGTACTTGCATCCTCAGATTCACTAGATCTCGGCCCGTGGCTCTCCGGCGCGGGGGGTTACATTGGTTCACGCCGGCGACAGCGGTGCCCGGGGGTTCTCTTCTTTTACATCCTCTGCAGCATCTGGAATAACGAGACTTACAAACTTTTGTGGATCTCATGGCGTGGAATGGAATTTTATTGTACTGTAATTTGCTTTTCTTTGAATACTAATGAGGTCAGTCGGTCATGTTTTCAAATCTATCTATATCTACATGACATGGTTATCACCTTCTCAACTCTTCTAATATTTTTTGTACTGTTTATTATTTAATATTGTTTAGTAGGGATTCTTTTTTTTTTTTTTTTTGAGAGAGAGAGAGCCCTTGCGTGTGCTTATGACATGGAGCCCAATGTGGGGCTCAATCTCACGACCCTGAGATCATGACCTGAGCCGAAATCAACAGACAGATGCTCAACCAAATGAGCCACCCAGGAGCCCCAGGAATTTTTGACATCCACTGGATTTTAACCCTTCGACTGTTTTTGTGGTATAGACATGTGCTGATGTTTCCTTAAATTTGTGATGAAATCCTTCAATGTACAGTTTGTACTTTTAATACAATCAAATTGATCATTTTTGTCCTTTAAGGTCTGTGTTTTTTAGGACTTCCTTAATAAATCCTTCCCTACTGCAAAGTCACAAAATATCTCCCTACACTTTCTTATAAAATTTCTAAAGATTTACTTTCCACAGTTAAGTTGAATCCACCTGGATTTTATCTTTGGGTGCCGTGTGAGTCGGGATCTGGTTTTATTTTATTTTCTCTGCGTGGACAGCAAATTCCCAGCACTGCGGCCTCCCCTGTGGCGGGTTTCGCATGGTTGGAGAATCTTCCTGAAAAGAATGTGTGTTCCTTTGCTCTTGGGTGGAATGCTGATGGAGTTTTGTGGGGCAGGTTGCTGGACAGGCTTGGTGAGGCTCCCTGCCCCCTCCCTGATTTTCTGTCCGCCGTCCACCTGTCATGAGAGGCTCACTGCCATCTTCAATGACATTTGTGGATTTGCTTACTTGGCCTTTTAATTGTTCCGGTTTTGCTTTGTGTATTTAGATGTGCTGTATCTTCTTGATGAATTAACCCTTTTATCCTGATAACATGTTCCTCTGTATCCTGGTAATATTCTTTGTCCCGAGGTCTGCTTTGTCTGATGTTAATAGACTCACCGGCTTTCATACAATTAGCCTTCACATGGCATATCTTTTCAGAGCTTTTCACTTTTGTTCTCTTTATGTCTTTATATTACAAGTGCGTTTCTCATGGACAGCTCATGGTTGGATCTTGTTCCTTGATCCAATCTGAGATTTTCTGCCTTTTATTTGAAGTGCTTAGATGATTTATATTCATTGTAATTATTAAATTTAATCCTGCCTGTGGTTTAACTCTCATAATACATTGTTTTAGTTGAATGGTTCATTCTCCTTAAAGAATTCAAAACACAAGTATTTCATATATTTATCCACAAAGTTGTCATTCCTGGCGCTCATCGTTCCTGTGTGGACCCAAGTAGTTACACTGACTTTTAGTTTCCGACAGATGTGTCCACCGACTTGGGTCATTTTGCCTTTGTGACGACATTTGTGCTCACGGGAACTGCCCTCATGTTACAGAAGATACAATGGTAGGCATTCCACGGTCTCTAGAAAGCAGATTCAGGATTGGAGCCCAGGTCTGTTTGCCGACGGATCAGTGCTTGCTGGGGGGACAAGGAGCCACAGTGAGACTCATGGTCCAGAAGGAGGAAAGTGGAAAGTACCTCCCATCAGGAAGAGATCCCCACAGGAAGGGGTGCTGGGAAGGGGCTCGTGGGTAGAGCCGCTGGTGGAAAGAGATGGTGCACATCCGGGCAGATGGACGGCCGAGACAGCCAGGACGGCCCACCTCTCGCCCAGAGGCCAAGGGGCAGTGGGATGGGAAGAGGGCAAGGTGTGTACCACAAAGCGTCCATGGTGCCCTTGGGCTGGGGTAGAGGGGTCTGCAGGGCAGAGGGTGGTGGGAGGAGGTGTGGATGCAAAGGAGGTAGGCTCATTAGGCCACCCTGTGGGGGCTGGAAATGCTTGCCCACTCTGAGCCGAGGCTGCTCTTTGCTGGGTACCCCTGTAGGGACCCAGCACAGGAGTCCCCATGTCCCCTCCCTGCCCCCACCTCTCCCCCCGGGCAGCGCTCTTCTCCCTGCACTGGGAGGCTCCTTGGTTATTTAGGTCGCTGGGAACCCCTGAGCGTGGACCCCCACAGTACCAAACACGGGGGGAGACCTAGACCCAAGTGCTAGTCTTTCCGTGACGAGCCCTGTGAACCGGGCAACGCAGCTCCTGGAGCAAACCTGGCTGGCCAGCAAGTCCCGTTTCTTTTCTGTGATTTCGGAAAATCTCTGTGCCCAGCGGGCCCCGGGCTGGCTGCTCCGGTGCACACAGCACGTGGGCCACAGGGAGAGCCGAGAGTGAGTTTCACAGTCACATTCCCAGGGAGGCTTCGGGCCTCGACCTCCTCACGGGGGCAGCGGGGGGGGGGGAAGGCAGCTTCCCGTCTGCTCTCCCCGCAGAGGGGTCTGCGAGCCACGTCAGGCTTTGGTCTCCCAGGTAGAGCCGGGAAGCAACAGGGCCCTGGAGGGACCACCCCGGGGCCAGGCCGCCGCGCTCTGGTTAATGGGTCTGAGGGTGTGGGCGCGTCACACAATGGAACTTGAATTCCCATCAGGTGGGAGAATGGAGGGCCAAGGAGGAGAGGTCAGGCTGTGGGTGGCGTGGGTTGTCCGCGCTGCGGAGACATGAGGCTCCTGGTCGTCGGACACACGGGTGAAGGAGAAGCTTCTGTGCGTCTGCGGGTCTGAACCAGGCCCTGGTTCAGCTGTGCTGAGCCGGGTGATGGGGGGTGTTTGTCCAAGGTGGGGTTCTAGAAGCAGCCGCGGGGTCAGGTGCAGCGTGGGGAGCCCGTGAGCTGGCAGCCCAGAGCCCGGGGCCGTCCTACAGGCCGTGACAGGCGGGGTGGGCGGCTCTCGGACCTTCTGCTCTTCCGACTGGGCTCAGCGACTGCTGACTCGCGGGTCCCGCGCGGCGTCGGTCCTGGAGCGCCCGTCCCGGCCGTGCTTCCGCCCTCTGTCTCTGGCTGCACCCCTCGCCCCTGCATCCTCCGGGACCTGTGGGCCCAGGAGCGACCCCCGATTGTGTCGCTAGGAGTGGAGGGTGCCTCCTCTGGGGCCTCTGCTTGGCCTGCCAGTGGGGCATCCCAGCCAGCCTCCCTCCCAGACCTTTCTTGAATAAACTAAATTTTCTGACAGCGGAGTTGTACAGAATTATTGCAAAGACAGTACGAAGAGTTCTTGCACCCCCACCCCTGGCTTCCCCCATCGTTAATGTCTCACACTGGGATACCGCATTCGTCATGATTAATGAACCGGTGTTAACACATTATGATCAACCGAAGCCCCTGGGTTATTCAGGTGTCCCCAGTTTTCCCCTAATGTCCTCTGTCCCCCTCCCTTTCCCTACTTCTCTCTCCCTCCCTCCCTTCACCAGCCATCCCCGCAAGGCTTTGTCAGGTCGACAGCACTTTGTTTCTCCAAGGAAGGGCCATGCAACTTCTCAGCTCTGCGGGGACTTCTGAGCCCATGGGCCCTCACTCCTCCCGGACACACCGCCCTGCCCCCGGGCCCCCCAGAGGAGGTTCCCGCTGGTGACGAATGGGATCCAGGGACTCACACTGCCTGGCCTTGGTGTGACCCGGCTCAGAGAAACAGGATGCCCAGATGGGGGGGGGGAAGGCAGCAGGAACTTCTGGAAGGGGAGAGGGTGCCGTAAGTACCGAGCACGAGGTAAGTGGTGCGTGTGCTTTCTAGAACTCTGTCTTCTTGCCCTTCCCCACCTCCCTCCCTCCTGCCTTCTGCCTTTAACAGAGGAAATCATTCCCCTAAGGGAACCCAAAGTAAATCCATCCTCACAGAGTTTGAACTCATTGCTGAGGACTCTGTTGAAAACCACTATACTGTTTTTTATGGGTTTTCTTTTGAAACCATAATGGAGGCTTAGCTGTGTTTCTTACTAACTTGCAGGGATTCATTTTACCAATGGGGATGATGTACCATAGTCTTTTGTAACAGCTTTATTGCTACCGTGCAATTTACTTATATTAAGTACACAACTGAGTGGCTTTTCATTATTCACAACGTGGCACAACCATCATCACCACCACCTTTAGAACATTTTCACCCCAAAGAGCTGCCCCATGCCAATTAGCAGTAACTGCCCATTTCCTCCTAACTGCCCTGCCTAGCCCTCAGCTACCACTCTCGTGCTCTCCGTCTCTACAGATTTGCCTGGAATGCCTAGGTTTTGCTGTAAATGTGGCATCTTGTGACTGGTATCACGTAGGATAATGCCATCAAGATTTATCTATATAGCCTCATGCACTGACACTTCCTTTCTTGTCTTTAAGGACAAAATTCCATTTTTTTTAATTTTCAAAACTTAAATTCAATTAATTAACACATAATGTATTATTTGTTTCATGGTTACAGTTCTGTGATTCATCAGTCTTATATAATATCCAGTGCTCATTACATCACATGCCCTCCTTAATGTCCATCACCCAGTTACCCCATCCCCCACCCCCCTCCCCTCCAGCAACCGTCAGTTTGTTTCCTGAGATTAAGAGTCTCTGTGGTTTATCTCCTTCTCTGGTTTTATCTTGTTTCATTTTTTCCTCTCTTCCCCTATGATCCTCTGTTTTGTTTCTCAAATTCCGCATATCAGTGAGGTCATATGATAATTGTCTTTCTCTGATTGACTTATTTCGCTCAGCATAATACCCTCTAGTTCCACCCACATTGATGCAAATGGCAAGATTTCATTCATTTTGTTGGCTGCATAATATTCCATTGTATATATGAACTACATCTTCTTTATCCATTCATCTGTCACAAAATTCCATTTTATGTATATATCGTGTTTCATTTATTTGTTCATAAGGTGACAGACATTTTGGTTGTTTCCACTGTTTAGCTGCTGTGAGTCATGTTGTTAGGACCGTTCATGTGCAGATTTGTGTGGATATGTTTTCATTTCACTTGAGTGTCAACCTAGGGGCAGAATTGCTATGTCTTAGGGTCACTCTACACTTAACATTTTGAAGAACTGCCAGACTATTGTCCAAAGTGGCTGCTCCATTTTCAATCCAAATGGGAGTGTGATGATCCTCAGTTCTCTACATCCTTGTCAACACTTATTGTTATCTGTTTTTTAAAAATTCTTGCCATCCTAGTATGCATGAAGTAGCACATCACAGTGGCCGTGACTTGCATTTCCCTGATGGCTAACTATCTCGAGATTATTGGCTGTTTGTATATCTTCATTTTTTTTTGAGATTAAGAATATGTTTTATTTATGAAAAACTGCCAGGCACATTATCAACCCCCTGCAGCAATGTATGAAAGTTCAGCTGTTTTGCATCCTTGCCAACATTTGGTGTTATCAGTTTTTTAAATTTTAATTATTCTAATGGGCATTTAATAGTATTTTTTATGATCTTAATTTTATTTCCTTGATGACTAATGATGTTGAGCTTATTTTCATGTGTTTATTGGCCATTTATTTATCCTCTTTTGTGAAATGCCTTTTCTTGTCTTTTTTAATTTAAATTCGATTAATTAACATAGAGTGTATTATTGGTTTCAGAGGTAGAGGTCAGTGATTCATCAGTCTTATATAATACCCAGTGCTCATTCCATCATGTGCGCTCCTTAATGTCCATCCCCCCAGCCCCCACCCCCATGCATGTAAATATCCCATTGTCCCAACACGATTTGTTGAAAAGGCTATTCTTTCTCTAGTGAATTGCCTTGACACCTTTGTTGAAAATCAATTGCTTGTTTCTGTACTGTCAATTCTATTCCATTAACTTAAATTTGTATTCTCATGCCAGTACCACATTGTCTTGATTGATAACAGCTTTATAGTAGGTTTTGGAATGAAGAAGTGTGCGTCTTCCAACTATGTTTTCTTTCGAGATTATCTTGGCCATTCTGAGTTTCTTGAATTTCCATGTAAATGTTAGGATTAGACAGTCAATTTCTTAAAAAAAAAAAAAAAAAAAAAAACAGCTGAAATTTAGATCAGGATAGCATAGAATCTGTGGATCAGTTTGAGGAGCATTGCCATTGTACTGGTCAGAGTTCTGCCAGAGAAACAGAACCAGTAGAAGGTAGATATTAGGAGATTCCCTGCAAAGAACTATCTTCGCAATTAAGGGGGATGACCAGGCAAGCTCAAAATCGAGGGCAGGTTGTCAGGAAAGACAGGCTGGGATTTTGGGCAAAAGTTGCAGCTGCTGTCCACAGGGAGAATTTCTTCTTTAGGGAAAACGTGGTTCTGCTCTTAAGATTTTTCAACTGCTTGAACCAGGCCCACCAGATTTTCTAGAATAATCTCCATTATTAAAATAAACCGATGATAAACTTTAATCACATCTACAAAATGCCTTTGCAGCAACACCTCTGTTAGTATTTGGTCAAATAACTGGGGACTATGGTCTTGCCAAGTTCACATATAAAACCAACCATCATTGAAATCTTAAAAATTAATCATTCTGGTCCATGAACATGGGATGTCTTTCTTATTTAAGTCTTTCTCAATTTCTTTCAACAACGTCTTATGATACTCAGAGTATAAATCTTATATTTCTTTGATTAATTTATTCCTAAGTATTTATTCTTTTTGATGCTATTATAAATGGTTTCTTTTGTTAATTCTGTTTTCAGATTGTTCCATGTGAATGCATAGAAATACAACTGATTTTTGTATATTGATCTTGTAACCTGCCACCTGGCTGTGGTCTCAGTTTTAATAGTTTTTAGTAGATTCCTTAGGACTATGTGTATATCATATTATTCTTGAGTTAGTGTAATGTTAGTGATTTTTGAGAAACATATGACAATGACCCAAATTCATTCTTCTTTTTTCCTGAAAGTTATAGTTCAGCCTTACAAAATAAGATAAAATAAAATAAATCACTCTTTACTAATAGCTTCACTTATTTTTTAATTTATATTAGTATATAATAAATATTTTAATATATATAATATGTATTTTTCAATATATTAATATATATAATATTTTTTATTATGTTCAGTTAGCCAACATATCATACATCATTAATTTTTGATATAGTGTTCAACAATTCATTAGTTGCATATAACACCCAGTGCTCATCACCACATGTGCCCTCCTTAATGCCCATCACCCAGTTACCCCATCCCCCATCCCCCTCCCTTCTATAACCCTCGGTTTGTTTCCTGGGGTCCAGAGTCTTTCATGGTTTGTCTCCCTCTCTGATTTCTTCCCATTCAGTTTTCCCTCCCTTCCGCTGTGGTCCTCCGTGCTGTTCCTCATGTTCCACATATGAGTGAAACCATATGATGGCTGTCTTTCTCTGCTTGACTTATTTCACTTAGCATAATCCCCTCCAGTTCCATCCATGTCAATGCAAATGGTAGGTATTCATCCTTTCTGATGGCTGAGTAATCTTCCCTTGTATATATGGACCACATCTTCTTTATCCGTTCATCTGTTGAAGGGCATCATGGCTCCTTCCATAGCTTCACTTATTTTTAAAGAAATTTCACGATATGGTAAAATGTGAGGAAATCCAAGCACCAAGGCACATAGTAAATATGTTACTGCTTTAACTATCAACTTCTATCAATTACTGCTCGATAGAATTCATGTCGCCCTTTTTCTCCTTCCAGGAGAGACTTCTGCTCACTCACTGAGTTGTAATCAGTCAAAAGCTTCAGGTGTCAGTGCGTGCACCGCATGCCTGCTGGCCACAGCTCCTGGTAATGAAGGCCCAACTAAGGACTGCCTTCTTGCAAGAATCCCTTTATGGTGGTGGCCTCCTGTGACCTCATACAGGAGCACACCCCTCCTCATCGTCATGTGCAGTCTCTGCTCTTTGAGTCATGGGTGTGTCTTTGACAGCCTGCGGCCAGTGTGCGTGAGGCTGCGTCTCCAGTCCCCACATTGGCAGTAGTCCATGAGAGCTTCTTCTTGGTGATTTTGTTCTGGCCCTTTGCTTGAGGCCTTCCTCCTGCTCCGCAGGCCCCCCCTCCTGCCCTTGGCTCCTCAGACTCAGACCCCCGCCCTCATCAGTCTGCAGTCTTTGCCCGCTCCACTCACAGCCATGGCTCTGGGTAAGTCCCTGCATGCTGACAGAATCCACAGCCACGTCTCCAGGTCAGGGGCTTCCTCTGAGCTCCAGATGAGAACAGCCAAATGGCTGCCTAGACGTTTCTTCTTGAGGGTCTGAAAGGCTCCTCAGACTCTGTTTGCCCAACAACACTAGAGCATGGCTTCTCTCCACCCAGGCTGCTTCACAAGCCCCGACATTTCTGCTCCTTCACCTTCTGTAGTCATTCCCGATGCCTCACAACTGTCTTAAAAATCTCATGAACCTGTGTGTTCTTCCCCCAGTCCACACCATCGTCACGGCCCTGGATGCCACCATCCTGCCCATATGACAGCACTAACTTCCTCACAGGCTCCTGCAGCCCCTTTGCTCCTTGGAATTTGCTCTCCACACTTTCAAACTATGGCAGGATCACACCCACCCTGCTCTTTGGGCGAGCCCTGGCTTGGCCCCTGCCTTCCTGCAGGGTTCACATCCTACAATCTCACTGCCTCCCAGGCTCTCTCTCCTCTAGGAACATGTGTCTTCTGTCCACGAGGCCCTGGGGCAGCTCCCCCTCTACCTACGCCCTACTCCTCCCTCGGTGTCCACGCAGACACTGTCCCTCGGGGACACTTCCTCTTGCTCTAGCCAGGCCCCCTGGAGGCCCTCCTGGCTCCACAGCCTCAGCTTCGGGGCATTCTGCCAGACCCAAGGGGAAGCTGGACAAGTTGGCAACCCAAATTCCAACTTTCCAAAGTTGGATGCCCACCGAGAAGGTGACATGAAGACTGGGAGTGATTCAAACTTGTTTTCACAACGGTGACCCCTTCTGTGCCACCTGCACACACAACAAGAGTTGAGTGCAAGAGTCACTCTCCCCACGCCCTCCGTGCTCCCAGAAGGGGCCCTGTGACATGTTTATCTCACTTGCCCTTGAAAATTTGAGAATATAAAACTTTATTCAAGCAAGGGAACAACTAATTAGGTGGTGGGGATTCGGGGTGCACCTGTGCTGAGTATAGGATGTTTCGTAGAAGTGATGAATCACTAACTTGTCCACCTGACACTAATATGACACGGTGTGCTAACGCACTGGAATTTAAATAAAACAAAATAAATGGGACTTCCAATGTTGGTTGTGGAGAAGGGGAGGGACCTGGAGCGGGAAGGGGATGCTGTGAGTGGCCGTGTGGTGGCACACTGACAAGACAGGACGGGACAAGAGAGTGGCCCCTGAAGGAAAGGGTCACAGTGCAGGCGGTTGCCGCTGAAGAGAGACGGTGGGCTCCGGGGGGGGGGGGAATCTTCCGAGAACTGGTAGTGGAGAAGGGACCAAGCGGATGCAGGCGAGCTCGGTGCTAAAGAGAACCGCACAGGGACGGAGACCAGGTTCCTCAAGCTCTCGTGGAGAAGGACCAGCCGTGCCACCACTCTGCCGAGGACCCGTGCTATGATAAAACCCCGTGGGAAAAAGGCACAGTGAGCTCTTGCACTCGGTGCTCTTGGGGTGACTAGCCAACCCGACTTTAGTGTCGGCCTTCGTGTCGCCCACAGAGTATCTTCCAGGCGGATTACAGAGGCCACCGTGAAAACAGAATCTCAGACTCACTGGAGTGCCCCCAGGCAGGCGTCTGATCTCACGGGGAAGGCCTTTCTACGCATAAAACACCAGAAGACTAAGAAAGCGATGGGTATGTTTCACTGCATGAGCAGGAACGTCCACACACCACAGCACAGCCCGTACACAGATGGGCACGTCAACTGAGGAAAACCTTTCGTCACGTACCCTCTGTGAGGACGCTCACTGCCCCTTGGCCTCCCATAACAGGGGACACAGAAGGGCTGCCGTGGGGGGAAGGGTCCCCCTCCGGGTCAGGGACTCCGGGCAGCCGTTCAGACAGGCTCTCCCACCCCCTCCCCTGCAGGTCCCCAATCCCACCTGCCCTGGGTCCTCCCACACCTGTGCCCCAGCGAGGCCACCCCTGACCAGTGTCAAGGTGCAATCCCAGCACTTGGCATTCCCATGTCCCTTCCCTGGCTTCAGTCTCTCCGGGGCGTTCCTCACAACGCGACATGATTATTTTCGTCATTTATCGGCTTACTGTCTGCCTCCCCCCTAGAAGCAGAACCACCAGGGGCAGCACGCGGGGACTGTCTGGTTCACAGCTGTTTCTCAGACCCTTCGGGGATGACAGGCACACAAAACACGCCCAGGATATGTTTGCTGAGTGCCCAAGTGGCACCGTGTGTTCCTCGCAGCAAGCGGGTCTGCTAGCGTCACAGCTCACCAGCTGCAGGAGCAGGGTATCAACGGTGCTATGGACAGCTCACTCAGGGAGGGGCCAGAGGCCATGGTCAGGGCTGTTCCAGAATCCCGGGACCAGGAAGAGAGGACTGCGCATATGCCCGTCTGGCCACAGCGACTCAACCACGGTAACCTCCCACTGAGGGTTCCCACCTGGTTGGCTTTTGCGAGTAGGGAGACAGATCCCGGAAGCCAACCCAGACCGGGTGCACCTGGCAAGGGTCCTCAGGGACCCCGGCCATGCCCCTGATGTGCTGGCTTTGGAGGGGTGTTTAGTATAGAGCACGGTGAGAAACTGGAGTGCCGAGAACACACTTGTTCACATCCAGAGTGCAACCTTGTCCTGCTGGGCGGGGCGGGGCATCTGCAGCCACACCAGCTCCCTGGCAGACACTGAGCCACCTTACCAACCACGGAGCCAGGCAGGCTCAGCCCAGGGCTGCTCCTCGGGATGGAGTGCGTGCACATGTGTGCGTGTGTGTGCTTGCGCGAGGGTGAGTATGTGTGTGTGCATGCAGGGGAAATTGGAAAACGTTTGGAAAGTGGGGGGAAATCTTATGGAGTGGAAACATCTCTTCTAAAAGGAAGACCAGCACCAATGCCAGAGCGGAGAGGGAAAGCGAGCAGGTCTGCCGGGCCAGTGGGCAGGAATGAGAATTCCACGCGTGTCTGCACCAGTCACGCTGACACGGGGTCTGAACTTGGGGGTCTGGGGCCATCCATGCTTGTCCCAGTTACGGCCTGGCCCCGAAGCTCTGGGACTGGGTGTTTCAAACACCCACCCTGGGATAGGACACCATCTCAGGGGGGCACCCACCATGGGTGGGTGTTGGAAGCCCCGCCCCCCGGGCCTCAAGGGTCTTAAAACATGGGCTGGGAAGAGATCTGGAGAGCCCGTAAGTCGCACTCAGACCCGGTGACTGGTTTTCTGAAGAGCGTCGGTTTCACCAGCCAGCTGACATTTGGCAGCTGGGTATTCACTATTGCTCTTGCCTGGAAATGTCACGTCCAATTCCATGACCTGGCCCACGGAGAGTGTGACCTGGGCCCAGGGGGCCTTCGGGGAGGCCAAGCCTAAGCAGGTGGGAGTGGACCCTGGCTATTTCCCGCAAACATATCCAGATCAAATCCCACGGCCCCTTTTTACTTGTTAATTCTGTTTCTGATTTGTGGTTCTTATTTGACTTTCAGATGAATTTAATAATTGCTTTACGAGGAGAACTTGAAACCATTAAGGGGAGCGGCTCTATCTTGCCCGCGGCCGTCTGCGGGCTGCACTTGCGTTACCCTCTCTGAAGCCACGGGCTTGTTTCGAATCAAAGCTGCCTGTGTGGCCTGCCAAGGAGTGGGCTCACCGATAATTCTCTTATTTTCCTGGAGACCACGGAAGCAGCTCTGCTATTCTCCTGGCAAGGAGGGGCTCAGCCTTTCGCAAACATACCAAAGTGTGTAGGGTCCCATGTGGCCTTGACCTCGCTGGGCCCAGGGTCCACTTGCTGGGACTGTTCTCCTGCGCAGGAAGGAGAGGACATGGGCCGGTCCTCCTTCACTCCGGGTCGGGGCTGGGCTGCAGGACATTCCGCACACAGCCGAGTCCTACTTGAGCCGAGTGAGGGGGTGGTAGCTGGTGATGAGGCTCCAGGGGAGGGCAGGGCTCTGTGGTCAGACCGCCAGGGCCCCCTGCCTGCCCCTCTAGGCCTGGGCACCCCTGGACTGTCTGAACCTCAGTTTCCACGTCTGGAAAAGCAGGGTCTTGTAGACAGAGATTATTCATGGTCGGGTCCCAAGCTCTCCATCAATGTCAGCCGGTGATGGTCATGACCACGGTAGGCGGTGCTTAGACGCACCGGATGTGGCCGCACACTCCTGCACACGCTCCCTCTGACCACAACAAGGAAAGCGAGTGGGGCCAGGATTGCAGGGGATCTTTCCAGTCCTAGAACACATTCTGAAGATTTAAATGGCTCTGAATTTAAAGACAAATCCCTGAGGATCTTTCAGGAAAAGGATTCCCAAATGGAAACCCTACGGAGGTGAATTATACACGCTAGTTTTAAGACATGTTCAAAGGTTTGAAAGTGGGAGGAAGAGAGAACACGTGTCTTCACTCCGGGGCAATGCACGCCGCGCGCAGATACAGCCCTGACACCGCCTGGCGTGGGGGCCCCAGAGCCCTGTCTCCACAACAGGGGCGCTGTGGGGAGGGGTGGAGGAAGAGGCTCCATCCTAGACACGGGAGGCTTTGCTCCTGAGAGCCAGCTGTGGGGCATTTCTCCTCCCAAAGAGCACACTTCCTGAGGCATCCCCAAGACCAAAGGAAGCAAAAGCAGGAGGTATCGACAGGCAGGGGGCAACCTGGGGTATGCTCACTGAAAACCAAGCAGAAGCAAACAAGGCCAGCAAACACACCCCCCTTCCCAGCACCTAGACGGGCGCTGGGCAAAGCTTGGTGGAGGCAGGTCTGGACAGGGAAAGTAACAAGGAGCCCCCTTCCTGCCCCCCCCCACAGCCCCATCCCCGCCCCTCCAGCCCCCACCCCGCAGCGGCCTCAGCCACGCATCTGCTCCTCCCGCCCCGTCTGAAGCACTTTAAAGTGGTTCCAGAGCTGGATTCCAGCCACGGAGCAAGCTAAGCCAACAGAAGGCCGGGCCATGCCAGGGCACCCTGGACGGGACAATACGCAGGCCTGTCCAGCTTTCCCATTCTGATTGGACCCCTGCCCCGTCTCCATCCTGAGAGAGAGACTCTGACCCTGGGGGGATTTGGGGATTCTGCAGGGGTGCCCTGGGGTGGGGCAGGTGAGCTATCAGCACCCCCACCACGGAGGGGCTGCTCAGGGGCTGCCTTGTGTTCCAGGACTGGGAGCCTCAGAGCGTCCCTGGACGGGCACAGCGGCTCCAGGGGCCCAGGCCTGGCAGGGGAGAGAGAAGCAGAGAGGCAGGGGCAGGAGGCTGGCTCAGGGAGGGACTTCCTCGGTAAGGAGCAGCCTCACGCCTACGGATTTAGAAAGTATCCTCCACCTTCTTGGAGGTGTTGTCCTATCTCCTGTGGAGACAAGGAAGGAGCAGAACAATGCTGGACACATTCCAGGAAAGCAAATTCATTTCCGTTCTTGATATGTGACTCTCTGAGAGAGGTACAGCTTTTTCCCAACAGTCGCTCCCCACAGCGGGTCCCCGTCTCAGTCTGGGGGTCCAGCGCACCGTCCAACCAGCTCAGCCCCAGTCCAGGTCTGTCCACAACTGGGAGAAAGGCCACCCCGGTGCCCCTCGGGGGCGAGGCCCCCAGTGCTGCAGGAAGGGCCCCCATCCCCAGTGATGCCCCCCGGGGGCCGGCCCTGGCCAGTGACCCAGTGATGGGCCGACGAGGGCACAAGGCCCCAGCTGCCCCCACATCCACGGGGACAGCACCGAAGAGGCTCCCCGCTGCTGCAGGGCTCCCCGGGGAGGGCAGAGGCCACAGTGGGGCCACCCTGCTGCCCATCTCCCCCCCCCCACCGCCCTCCTGCCATTACTTCCCTCCACGGGATTCCCTAACCAGTCACCTCCAACCCCGGAGTTGGACCTGAGATAAGGATCCACCCTATCAGCCTCAGCGTCTTCATTTTAAATTAGCTTCCCAGCAATAGAGTAATCTTCTGAAACTCATTCTCTCCAAGGACAGTGTCATCGTCTCATCTGTTAGAGAAAGGGGCCCGGAGGTCCCACAGTTCAGATCTCTGGTGTCACAGATAGGAAACGGAGGCCCAGAGAGAGATCCAGTAGCCGGGGACCAGGCATTGCGGGCCGCTCCTGCACATGGGCAGGGCTGAGAGCAGCGCAGGTGACTTCCACAAGGCGGGAGCACAGGGGGTGCAGCTGGGGAGACGCTGGGTGCCCGGGGCCGGCAGATGCTGGACCGACCCCGTAGCAGCCCCCTGCTCAGCGCCCCAGCCACACGCCTGTGGAGCAGAGTCTCTGGCGAGGCCCTGCGTGGGGACAGAGCAGCGGGTTCGTGTTGGACACTGAGAGCCAGCGTGGTGGGCCGGGAGGACATGCTTGCCAACAACGGCCCTCCCCGAATCTCAGAGGAATCTGTCACCTACCCAGCCCACGTGGCGGGTGACCGTGGGCGGGAACTGGATGGGCATCCAGCCCCCGAAGCTCAGGACTGCACCAATCAGGCCCCTGAACCCCGACCGGCTCTCCAGCATGGGGGCCCCCATCCTGCGGCTGGCCTCTGCTGGAGGTGGCCCCTGCCTGGCTTCAGACAGAGGCCTTGAGGCGTGGCCACCTGCCCTGCAGCCGGCTATAGAATGGGCAGGGAGGGTGGACAGCCCAGGTCAGGGGGTACGTGGAAGAGGCAGTGAATGGCACAGGGGATGCCTCATGCCCCACGTTTTTAATGCAACAAGGGAAAGTGGGAGACCAGCAGCTTCTAAGCCGTGGATCTGCTCGGAGAGACAGGAATGCCTGTGCCCACGGACAGGGGGATGCCGTCCGGCTGGAGGCATGGCAACGCCTGTGCAGGTGACAAGGTGTTTCAGGAGGGTAGGGGCTGAGGACTCCTTTGGGGACTCACCGCCCACCACACAGAGGCTCCTTGTCACCCAGTGTTGTGCTTCCTTCAGGAAATGTCCTGCACTCCTCCATAGGCACGGAAACTGTCCTTAGGGGACATCGAAGTCGAAGGGAACCGAAAGGCCCCAGGATGGGCTAGACCCCGGAGCCCGGGACTCAGGGCCGCAGGGACACTCCCAGGTCAGACGCCGAGCAGGGCTGATTGGCCCCCAGGGCCCCGGGTGTCTCTAGGCCACTGCCCAGGGCGGTCCGGCACAGCAACCCCACTCTGCACAGCTCCCTCCCGCTCCAGCCCCGGCCGCTGGGGGCCCAGCTACGTGAGCGTGAGTGAGCCCTGCTCTCGGGCTCCAGGCACCCCCACGACTGTCTCGGGCCAGTCACGTGGTGATTCCCAGGTGACCACTGGCACCCAGGGGAGAACGCCAGTCCCGGAGTTCCTCTGCCTGGCAGCACCCACCGCCCGCTCTGGGCCGGGGTTAGGCCCGAGTGGGCTGACCGCCCCTCCTTCCGGCTCTCCTGCAGGAGACGCGGGCAGCGTGAGGCCTGCAGCCCCGGAGATCCCAAGCCCGGGGCCTGGCTCCGCAGGGAATTCCCTCCCCGGGAGCCCGGTGGGCGTCACAGGTGTTTGCCCGGAGGGACTTGGCTAAAAGGAGCCGCTGCGAGGTGAGCCTAATTGGCATCGCTCGGCCAGGTTTTTCTGGTGCCGGGCACCTGGTAAGAGGTCACAGCAGGGCCTGTCCTGTTCGGCGTGCGGTTGGCCGGCCCACCAGGGGAGTGTGGCAAACAGCCACTGCAGAGCTGGGTCCATTGTTCCTCCACCGTCTCTGGGAACGGCTTGATCCTGCATTCCTGCCCCTCCTGCCAACTGCGTGGGCACCCCGTGCCCGTCTCGCCGCTGCCAGGAGAGGCTGAGGCAGGTGGAGGCCAGGAGAGACGTCAGCGGGCCCCCCCTGAGCTCAGGGCGCATCCCCAGCCCGTGGCGCTTACAGCCGGGCAGCCTGCCTGCAGGGGCGGGCAAAGGCTTCCTTGCCGCTTCCCTGAGTGCAGGCGGGACTGCCGGGCGCCTCCCAAGGAGGAGGAGACCTTTATCAGAAGCGTCTGGAGGCCCCAGGGACGACGGAGCTGAGGGCGCCAATGCGGCGAGGGGCAGGGGAGGATACGCCCACCTGCCTGGGGGCCTCTGTGTTCCCACCTCAGAATAAACCTGAGAGGGAGGAGCCGGCTGCCAGCGTAGAATTGGGGAAGTGGACACTAGACGGAGGGCTGTCTCACCAGCAGGGTCCTCTCCTGACACCAGGCACAGGGGTGTAGGCCCGGCAGCTTCCATGGATGTGGCATGGCCCATTGTCTGGATCCTGGGTATGAGGCCACCGTCCTGAGTCCTGGGTATAAGGTCACATGCCTGGGTCCTTGTTATGGGGTTACCTGCCTAAGGCCTGGATATGGGGCCACCTGCCTGGATCCTTAAACCACTGTGTCTCTGTTGGCTATCCAATGACCAGGTTCTCCCACAGCTTGCTCTGATGAGTACCGCCATCCTGAACTCAGAGAGGTGTTTTATTTGGGCCCACAGACAACCCATGGGGACTCTCAGCCCCAGGTAATCACCCACCTCTGTGCTCAGGTCACCCTGTGACACGTCACAGGTCTCTCTGTACGGGGGCCTGCACCTCTAGCTCTCCCGGGCCCTGGGCCAACCTCTCATCCAGAAGGCAGGGCTGGCCCCGGACTTGGGGCTGGACTGGGCTGACCTTGTAGGTGACACAGCAGGCCAGACCCAGGCCCCCACACCCGTCCTGGAGCTGAGCCAGGTGAATTGTGTCTAAAGAAGGATTTGGTCCTCAGAGCAGTGGTGCTCAGCCTGGGATCAGCCTGGGAGTTTGCAATAAAAAGAGCTCATCTGAGGGCTTGCTCTGGTGGGAGTGGTTCCAGCTTCTCTTTGGTGGTGGGGTCCTCCTTCTGGGATGTGGAGGTGATTGGTCATCTGGACAGGCTCAGGGAGCCCAGCTGTGGGCCAGGCCATGCTAATGGGGAGACGCACAGTGGAGTCAATATGGCCCCCGCTTCAGGCAGCGGACCGCTGGGTAGGCTCCGGGAGAGGAGACAGGTTTGCAACCCATCAACTGTGGGGTGTCCAGGAGCAGAGGGAGGTCTGGGATGGGCCCCTGGCCCTGTCATAAGGATGAGAGGGCTCCCAGGAGGAGGTGACTCCCACATGAGGGCCTGCCCATGAAACTCGTATAATTCTGTCCCTATAGGGACCCCACAACCTTCTGACCTTGTGCATCAGTCTCCTGAGTTTGGCTAATGCCCCTGAGAGCACTTGGCTCTCTGTGTGCAGGAGTCCGATCTCTGCCCTTGTAGGATTGAGCCCTTGGGGTGATGAGCCTGCTGGGGGCCAGGGTGGGGGCTCCGGGGCTGGAGCTGACTCTCGGGGTCACTGCTGCGGCTGAGGAAGTTCTGCACAGTCTCTGCGGATGGCCCCTCTGCACAGCACAGGTCTCTGCCACCCCCTCTCCCCGCCGCCCGGCTGTCCTTCATCAACCCCTCAGCCAGCTGGTCCGGCCTCCCCACCTGCAGTAAGGAGGGGAAGACTGGGTGGCCCCAGAAGTGGGTCAGGGTGGAGGACCTCCCGTCCACTCCACCTGCCTTGTGCATTAGGACTGGAGCCAGCACACAGTTGGATCCCTGCATGGCTCTGGGCACCCCCTGCAGCTCCTGGGAGCCCAGAACGCCCTCTGAGTGGGTGAGAGGTGACAGGTGTGAAGGGCAGACCAGGACCACAAAGCCACGAGCCAACCGGGGGGTTTCTAACTTGGCTTCCCCCCTTCCCATTGTGCTGGTGCCCTGCTGACTGCCCCCCACCAACACAACCCCAAGTTCCCGCGCGGGAAGAAAAGCCTGCCTCATGTCTGCTGGGCGAGTCATTGACGGCCCAGGGCGGCCCCGTCCTGCTGCGGGGGTCAGCGGTGGCGGAGGTCCACCAGGCCCCTGAGTGCTTGCAGACGAGCCATCAGCCTTCGCTAAGCTCAAGACCCACACACCTGGGTCCCCCTCACCTGTGCTTTCTGCTTGTTCGGTAAAACTGAGGCCATGTGGCTGACTCTGGGCCGCCACATCCATCCCGGGCCCCTGACCGCCATTCCTGGATGCCCCACAGCCACCCCGCTTGCATGGGGGCGGGGGCAAGAAGGGAAGGCAGCCACCCCCTCAGGGCCTGTGACCGCAGCCCACACGGGAAATCCACAGTCTCCGGGAATAGCACGGCAGTAGCCAGCCTGCCAGGAATCACCGGTCTGGGCCCAGAAGGGTCCCCCATGTGGGCACTGGTCCCTGAGAACCCGGTGGCTTTTAGGTGGGGGGCAGGGTGGAGCCTCAGCTTCACGGCACACCCCACGAGCTGCAAACACAGAGGCCAGGTGTCCGGCCGGCTTTGGTCGCCCCTGCTGTCCCCAGAAGGGGTGAACAGGGACGCTTGTCTCATGCCCGGCACCTCCCAGGCCGCGCGCTCCAAGTGAGGCCACACCTTCCTCCTCATTGTGTGGCACCCCTGAGTTTCCTTAGATGCTCTGGAAGATCATTGAGCAGTGAGTGGACCCGAGGTCATTGCTCCTCATCCATCCCAAAATCTTGGGCCAGAGTGAGCCTCAGTCCCTTCTCTGTAAAGTCCAACTGTCCTGCCCACCTTGCAAAGGGCCTCAACCTCAACAGTACGTGCCCATCATAGAAGGAGACTTCGTGGTGATGCCCGGTGGTCAGGTTTGTTGTTAAGTGGCCCGGGTGAGCGTTGGTTAGCAGTGGGTCCTGGTGTTAGGTCCAGTCTTGTGGACAAGTCCGCTCCCTCGTCAGCCCCTCTTGGGCATAATCATTTCTGGTGTGAGACACCCCATCATCCTGAGTCACGAAAGGCCCCATTGATCTCAGTCCACAGAACCAGTGTGGGTTTGACCTTTGTGGCTGCACGTGTCAGCGCACAGCATGGGCATGAGCACACAAGCTGCAGAGCCTGGGCAGGTGGTCCAGGCCGGAGCGGGGAAGTCCCCCGAAGAAGGGTTTGTGGCGCGGCGGGAGGACCTGGTCCGGGCTGGGAGTGGGCGCCCCGTGTTGGTGGGGACTGTCAGGTCCTTCTCAGGTGCCTGCACCTGCCTGAGCGGTGGTGGTGACGGGCACAGGTGCCTCTGGGATTACATCCATGTTTGAGTCTCTTGCTGGATCGCAGACTGGAGACCGGGGGTAAGCCTGAGGCCACAGCCCTGCTGAGCCCCGGGTCACCCCGGCCCTGAGCCCAATGCGGATCCCTCTGCGCCCCCCGGCTCCTCTCCTCTGGAAACGAATCAACGAGTTAACGTCTGAAATTGCTTGGCGCCGAGAAAGGCGCCTCGTGGGACACAGGCCTCCGGGGATGGTAACAGCTGTTATGGTCCCCGACTCAGTGCTGTCATGGTGATTCTCCAGGATGAGGGGGTCAGCGACCAGTCCTGCCCTGTTTGCCCGTGGGTGGGCGCAGGTCTCAGACCAGGGGGTCACCTTCCAGGCTGGGAGCAGGGGGGGCCGGCAGGGGCGACCCTAACCTCTCTGGGCCGAGCCAGGGGGACAAAGCCCCACTCCATGCTTGCCGGGGAAAGGTGAGATTGAGGGGGGCTGCGTCCCCAGCAGACCCTGCTATTGTCGGTCCGCACACGGGGAAAATGCGGTGCAGGGTGTGTGTGTGTGTGTGTGTGTGTGTGTGTGTGTGTACAGAGAACGCGTGAGTGGAGGCATCCGGAGAAACAGGAGCGAATTTCGGGGCCGCCTGCGTCTCAGTATCCATGCTGTGAGCCCGAGCAGAAGGCCCTGTGCAGGGGGCTCGTGCTGGGAGAAAGCGGCCGGAGCGTTACCGCCTGGGGAGAAATGGTTTCCTCAGCTGTCTCCCTGCATAGCTTCATCCGATCCTACAAACACGAACAAGAGTGTTCTGTGTCCTGTTTTGAAAACGGCCTCCTGTCCACGTGGGCCTCGTTGCCAGGAAATCATGCCTTCCCATCCCCCAGGCCCGCATGACCCAGCCGGACGGCAGTCCGTCCCCGGACGGTGCTCAGCCCTCTGGCAGCCCGGGCCCCAGCCGGGAGGCGGCGGCCAGCGGGGTTTCCCGCTCGGTCAGCAAGCAGGCGGCGAGTGCGCGGGGCTCGCTCCCAGGGCCGGGCTGGGCCAAGGCGGTGAGCTCGCTGAGCCGCTGAGAACCCGAAGCAGCTCCACGGCTTTACCGTGTTAGTGCTCTCGGCAAATTCACGGTCTCATACCGTCGGGTTTTCAGGCTCCAGTCTCCCGTCGTGGCGAGGGCAGAGCGGACCCCACCGCAGCCGGGATACTGCCGCCGTGTCAGCCACCTGCAGGGGCCCTGGACAGGCCTTGGGCTTCTTCAGGGACCCCGGGACCCCATGGTGGTGGGGGAAGGTGGTAGCTCGTCCTCACTTGGCCCTCCGCACCCAGCCAGTCCAGCCAGGATCCATCCCCCACTTGACCCTGGGCGTGGGCCACCCTGCCTCCCTGTGACCCCATGAGGGAAGTCGTGTTTACCCAGCCCGCCTCCCACAGGTGTCAGGGGGTGCAAATGGGGTGACCCTGGTGTGCACAAGAACACAGATCACATCCTAACCACGCTGGTTTGGGCTTCGGCTCGGCTGTGCACGTTCCCTGGGCTCTCTGGGAAGGCAGGTTCTTCTGTGGAAAGGGCATCACAACACTTTCCACGAGACACAATCTGTAACGTGGCCCGGTGGGCTGCCTGGGGGCTCGTCGTGCTGAAAAGCTGAGATAGTGTCCCTTTAGGGCTCCATGTCCCTTCTCTCGCATCCATCCACTCCTCGTCCGGTCCTGCCCGGTGGGCAGTCCCTGTGGGCCACGGGTAGAGCCCCCACTCCTCACCCTCTTCCCCAGCGGGCCCCGGGAGCCCCAACTCCGCTCCTGGGGGGGCCAACCCGGGCCGTGTTGCTCCTGCTGGTCTCTCTGCCCCCAGGCCCCGTCCCTGAGTCCTGCCTATGTCCTTCCAGGACACGGTCACTGCCACCACCTCCACGGGGTCTCCGTCTGGACAGGCGCCCCTCCCACCTCTGGATGCCCACCGTTGTCTGTCCTTCCCATGCTGCACGCCACCAGATTTGCATCGTGGTCGTTATGCCCGTGATGTGAGTCCCACGAAATCATGTGTGATTCACCCCTGAGTCGCCAGGGAGTCTTTCGCACAGCGGAGGCCGGGAGGATCGGCTAGGGGAAGCCGGGAAGGAGGGGGAAGAGGAAGGCTGGGCCTCACGTGGCTGGGCCTTCATTTGGGCACCGGTGTGCACCTCCCGGGTCGTGGGTGTGTCGGGTCCCTTCTGCTTGGGCCTAGTTAGATCCATCGCCAGCACCTGTTTATTTACACCCGGCGCGTGGCCGAGCCTGTGGCAGCAACATGGACCCTCACGCACTGCCGGGAGGCTCTGGAGGCTGCTGTGACCGGCACCTCTGCCCCAGCGAACCCTCCTGGCCCCATCCTGGGCAGGTGCCCCCGTGCCCCGTGGCTCATCCAGGCCAGCGCTGAGCAACAAGATCAGCACATCCATCCCTTTCCCAAGGGTCTGATTTTCAGCAGTGCGGCAAACAGCTGGAACCCAGCCTCCCTCCCGCCCTGCTGCTTGCCCAGGCTTGACCCCATGGAAGCTGGGCCTGGGATCTGGGGGAAGGAGCAGGGCACTTCCTTGCTGTGTGACTGTGGCCAGATCATGGCACCTCTTTGAGCTTTCTCGTGGTGGCAGCTGGGGCCACCATGCAGTGCGTACAGTATTGGAAATCAGAGTGACCCTTGGGGGGCCCTCACCAAGGACCCTAGCAAACCATGGGGTGGGTCAGGCCTGCCCACAGATGCCCGAGCAAGTGAGAAGGGCCACGCAGGCCCAGGGTGGGGAGCGAGGGCCCCACTGGCCACGGAGCAGCTCTGGTGGAAGGGCTGGAGCTGCCGTCTGCTCGGAGAGCCTGGAGCCAATACCCAGCTGGACCAGCTGGGGCAGCCAGAACCCTGACTATCTGCCTCTGCCCCTCGGGCGTCTCACACCACGTGGGCAGCAGGGAGAAGATCTGCCCCGGGGGGACCTCAGAGGAGCAGCTCCTGAGCCTGCCCGGGTGGGGAGGGGACAGGCAGGGTGCCTGGGCCCCAGGGCACGAGGGGGGATGCCCGCGTAGTTGAGGCAGGTGCTGAGCTTGGCCATAGGACTGCCGGGGGGAGGTGCAGTGGGCAGAGGCGAAGCCAGCAGCTGCCGTGGGCCTGGGGACCAGAGTCGGTATGGGTGTGGCATGCCCTCCTCCCAGCCTCCCCTCAGCTCCTGGAGTGCATGCAAGGGCTTGGCCCACCTTGCCGAACAGGCCGGGTGGGGTGGTCCGTTGTGAGAGGCAATGGGGACTGGACTCGCTCTGGCTCCCTGTGGGCTCTCAGCCTGCCCTGCCCCTGCCTGGCCCAGTCCCCCCTGGGAGGGACCCAGCCGCTGCCCCTCTCCAGGGAGCGGGGACAGGCTGACGGACAGGCTGACCTGCACTGCGGCGCCGAGTGCCCTGTTTCCATGCGGGACAGAGCCCAGGCACCTCTCCGCGATTCCCGGCCCCACCGGCTCCGAGCGGCAACCCTGGGCTCCAGCTCCCCGCCAGGCTCCCCCACCACCAGCCTCACACGGCCGCTCGCAACCTGGGGTCGGCCCCGAGTGGGTTTCCCTCACGCCTCTGGCGCCCGGGGCCCCGCGGGTCCCTGCTGCATGTGCAGCACAGTGAGCCACAGCTTTCTGAGGCGGGGAAGGAGCCCTTGTCAGGTGAGGGGTGTCTGCCTCCCCGGGGACACGCGCAGAGCCTGCAGGCAGCTGGGGGATGGCTGTCCTTCCTGCCAAGCAGGTGTGAGGCCAGGCCGCTGCCCCCCAAGCCACTCCTGCTCAGTCAGTGCATAAACTATCCCTCCAGGGGCATGGCGGCCCCGAAACGATGAGGCTGCGCCTCTCCCCCGGTCCAGCGGCAGAGTCTGTGGACTGTAGGCAGCAGGAATTGGGGTGGGGTCCTGGCTGCACCCCAGGCCTGGGCCACGCTCCCGGCTGCCTGGGGAGGCCACGTCCGGGCAGTGACGTCCATGGATACCCTGAGGTCCTGGGTGACCAAGGGGACTCGGCGGGACCCGCCAATGAGGAGGTGTCTGGAGGGTTCTGACCTGGGGCGGGTGGGAAGGCTTCAGGCGGCTGTCCCCACAGGACTCCTGGGATTGTGTGCGTCCAGTTGTGGGGACGTGGATCTCTTCTTGGCTGTGCTGCATTGGGAATCGGTGCGCACCTTGTTCTGGGACCTGGGAAAGGTGCCCGCCAATGACGTCAGGGACGGATGGGCGCCCCCCCCCCCCCAAGAGCCTCCTTCCTGTTTCTCAGCCCAGCTTCTGGAAGGGAGACAGCTCCTCGGCAGCCAGTCCATGGTGAGGGCACCCCGGTCTTGAGGGCAGAAGTATGATACCATCTGAAGCAAGCAAACGTGGCCACGCCACACGTCCTGAGGAGTGGGCAAGTCCGCGTCAGCGAAGGCGTCCAAGCAACAGGAAAATGGAGGCTGCTCTCTTTGGACCCAGGCGAGGACTCCTGAGCTCCTCCTTCCCCCCTCCCTGCAGGCCTCGGGGCACAGCCTCCTGCCCCCTCCCTGCAGGTCCCGGCAGCGGGCAGGCGGGGGGAGCCCCCCACTCCTAGGGGCATGCACCCACCCCACAGTGCGCCCTGCTATGTGCAGACCCCATCATTGCCCGCACCCCACGGCCCATTGTCTTCCCTGCCTCCCCAAGCCCACCCTCATCAGCTGCTGCTCCCGTGGGAGCCCCTCACCCCTTCCAGCTCCCAGCCCCGGGGGCTCGTTTAGTGACAGCTCTCAAGGGAGTGAGTCCTGGTGGAGAACCTGCCGAGGTTCACCTCCCTCCCTGTCTCTCTGTGCCTGTCTCTTGTCTCTTTCTGTCTCTGCCCCATGCTCTCCTCTTACTCTGTGTCCCCTGCCCTCCTTTGGACAGAGCAGGACACTACCTCTGGTCCCAGCCACCTTGTCCTGTGTGGTCCCAGTGGGCAGGAGTCCCCCTGGTTGGCCTCCACGGCCCTCCGCCTCCTCTCCCCTATGTTAGCTGGGTCCTGTGACACAAGCGCAGGGTGCTGGGCTCCCGCCGAGCCGTCCACCCGGGGAGACCCCACAGAGGCCTGGGGCCACTGAGCCGGGCTCTGAGCTGGCGGACGCCTTTCATGCAGGGAGCGCAGTCCCTCGGGGCTCCCCGAACGGGATGGGTGGCCCAGCTCCTCTCTGAGGGGCTGTCCTGGGTGGACGGGGGCACGAACTACTCTCCCTGGGGCCCAGCACGGCCTCCTAGCTTCTCCTCCGCCCAGGGCCCTCCTGAGCCCCTTGTTCCAACTGCCTGGGGTCTTCAGCTGCCTACGGGGTGGCAGCCATGCCGTCTGTGTCCATGTCCAGGTCTCCTCAGGCGCCCTCTGCCCGCACAAGGCCGTCCTATGTCTTGTAGGCACTGCTGCACGTCCCTGCCCTGAGTGTTTGCTCACGGGCCCTGCCAGGCGCTGTTCTTCCCCCAGAGCTTCAGGCGAAGCTGGCTCCCACACCCGGAGAGCCGTGGGAATCCAGGGGCTCCTTCCAAGTGAATTGCAAGCGCTCTGGGAATTCCGGGGGTGCGTGCACAAACCTCCCATCCACCTGGGGCGTGGGGCGTGTGTCCTCTGCCCACTGAAGGCTCTGAGCCACAGGCCCGGCCTCCGGCCCACGTTGGGTTTCTTGGAAACCATCTCTGCCAAGCAGAACCTGAAGCTGTCCCTCCTGTTGGGCTTCCCCCCATCACACAGGCCTGCCCCCCACACTTCCCCAAACACTGAAGACCCTGTGTTATGCCGGCCACACTTTGTGGAAGCCTCCAGAGAGCATGCGGGAAAGCAGAGAACCTCACACCACATTCTGTTTATGGCCTTCCCTAAGGGTCTGCGCCAAGTTCAAGCCCTGTCCTCTGCCCACACTGGGCGTCCTCTCTCTCCTCAGTCCTGGGCTTCATCTTTCTGCCCTTGGTCTGCCTTTTCCCAAGCCTGGTACTGGCAGAAAGTGACCTGTCCTTCAGGACTGGGCCTTCTCCCCCGAGGTACCGACTCGGCCCTCAGGCCCACCCCGGCATGAGCCAGGGGCAGACAGTGACCCCCGGCAGGGGTGCCGCAGGGCCTGGGGGCTGGGGGCTGGGGGCTGGGGAAGGGCAGGCCACCCTGCTGGGTGCTGCAGCCCAGAGCCAGGCTGGTCGCCGTGGGAGGTGCGTTCAGGCCACCAGCAGACCCCTCTGGCCTCCACCCCTGCGCCCAGCGTAGACAAGGACACGAACACGCACACTCACGTGCTCACACGCACACGCGTTCCAATGCACGCACATTGACACACTCCCGTACACTCACACACGACACATGTCCATACATCCCACACACACTCATATACTCGCACATAGACACACCTCTTCTAAGAACAGTCACCTTCAGGAACAGTGCAGATTAAATCCGTATTTAAGAGAAATCTCCTAAAGAAAACATAATCCACAAATATGCAATTCTACCCCCAGGAAGACAGCCGTTTACCTCATTATGCAGAGCAATTTAGCTCCTTGCTGACTAGAGCTTTTCTGCGCAGACTATATTTGCTTTCCCTTCGCATAAGCAAAAGGCCCATTATGGTTATTTTCCCAAGACAAAGAACTTTATGTCCTTGAAAGGTGAATCAAGCCACTGCCTCTAAAAAGTCGGAAAAACTGCTTGGCGGGGTCACCATCTTTAGCCACCAGATTCTGAGGACGTTAGGGTCTGACCTCAGCCGGCAGCCGTGAGTGGTGGGTTTTGGCCGCCCCGCTCAGTAAGACCAGAGAGCCGTTCTCATTCATGGCGCCCACAGCCCGGTGCAGGGCCTGCCGTGGGGGAACGTTTGTTAATGTTTGTAGAGCAAGTGGATTTTATGGTCATTTTGCATGACTATTTCCAGCTGAAACCTTGGGTCTAGGGGTGAGGGAAGCCCAAACCACCAAGAGATGAAATGACTTCCACAGAACAGAGGAACGATCACCAAAGATAGCATCTGCTATCAAAAATGACTATCATGAAACTGAATGTCCACCTCCGGCTTTATGACCCAGGAATTCCACCGAAGGACCTGGACAAGATATTCTACAGCTGTATTGGTAAGAACCAAACACCGGCCCCAGCCCCGTTACCTGCTAACGGACCGAGGGTAGGTCAATGTGCTGTGGGACGCCCATTCAGTGCAGTACGACTCAGCAAAGGCACGGTCATCCGCGCGTGTGAGACGACGAATGAATCTCTGAAACATTCCTGAGTGGGGCGGGCCTCACGTGAAAGAGCATGTTCTGTACGGTCCTACGGGTGTTGAGCCCTAGAACCGGGAAACCTAACCAACAGCGGACAAATTGGAGTAAGGGCTGCCTCTGTGGATCGGTGAGTTTTGATCATGAGGGAGGGGTCCGAGGGAATTTTCTGGGGCCGTGCTCTGCATCTTTCAGGGTTTGAGTCACACAAGTCCGTGGTTTGTCGAGACTCATCGATGGCACGCTTACAGGATGTCACAGAGGCGGTGCTCAGAGGAAAACCGGCGGCTGTGAGCACCTATGTGAGAAAAGAAGGCAGACCCCACAACAATGACCTGACCTCCCATCTTATGGAGCCAGAAGAAAGGCGGGGGAAGGGAGGGGACAACGAGACTGCAGCAGAGGGAGTGAGGAGGGGGCCGACAGAAAAGTAGCCGTTGGGTGGACAGACAAATCTTTATCCAGGCTGCCTAAGCAGAAAGCAGAGTTATTCATCTCACCGTCTACGGAACTTGCACGAGAACACATAACCAGATGTTGGGCTCTGGCTAATGATAATCATGGGCACTGACGTCTTATTGCTTATTTTGTGAAATGCACAAAATAAAAGATGGGCTGGTGAAGGGACAGACAGACAGACGGATGGGTTGGTTCATGATGATGCAAATCCAGCATCTGTTGGGTTTCTGGGTGTTCATTACAAAACACTTTCAACTCTTCTGTTTGTTTGAAAAACTTCACGGAAACATTTGAAGGAACGACTGTCAGTGTATCACCGGCCCGTGGTGCCCTCCCGGCTCTAGAATGTGCTTCCTGCCGTGGAAAGAACTGGATCGTGTGTATTTGCTCATTCAGCGCCCACCTGGAGTGTCCATAGCTGTGGACCATCGCTGGTCAAGGGGCTGGAGCCACACCAGTGAACCCAGTAACCCCAGGCATCTGCGCTCGGGGAGCTTGCAGTGCAGTGAGGAGAAAGACACACGGGACAAGACAAATCAAGCTGCGTGTGCAGGGTTAGCGGTTGGTTGGCTAGAGCCTGTCTACTTGGATTTCAGAGCAGCAGGGGTTGCTGTGTCCACTGGCAGGTGAGCTCTCGAGAAGAGCCCTCCTGTGCCAGCCGTTTCTCTGAGCCTCCGCTCCCCCCCACCCCGTGAGCGGATGTGGGGTCACAGAACCATCGTTTAGCTGCTGCAGGGCACGCAGGGGCAGCATGACTGCTCTGACAGGGTGGGCGTGCAGAAGGGGCAGGTGCCAAAGTGTTCTGTCCGATGGGAGGTCCGCTCTCCGAGGAAGCCGTGTGGGCTGGGAGGGCTGGATGCTGGGCCAGGTTCACGGCCGCTGGTATCTGAGACCACCCAGGACTGCGTGCTCAAGCTAAGGGATTCTGCGGGCCCTCTCCAGAGTGCGGGTGCCCAAGGGGCCTGACCCCAGGGGCCTGACCCCAGCCCAGCCACCACAGTGCACAGGGCGCGAGCAGGCCAAACGTGCCCTCCTCTGACACTCACACGGGCCAGAATGAGTTCCAGGATGATAGCCCGGAAGGAAAGCTGGTTTCAAGGCCCAGCCTAGAGCCTCTGGGGAACCCTTGGGGGGAGGCCAGCAGCCTCGGGTGCTTGCTTAATTAAGGTCTTCCTGGTGCCGCCCGTATTAATATAGGCTGGTTTAATAGACCACCCATAGGAACAATGGCCATTCAGAAAGTATTGCTTTTCCAAAGTAAATGAATTCAATGGAGCCGTCAGGGGCTTCAGCAGCTGCCTGCCCAAAATGAGGGAAGTATGTGCACCTGCCTAGCAGCCCACGGTGTGTGCACGGTTGCTGGCCAGGGCTAGGATGCCGGGGCCTGATCTCAGTATTTGTGGGCACATCTTTGTGTGGAGGCTTTGGCGTGGACTCTCCTGACTTCCATGTGTCTGAAGACTTCGTAACAGAGCCTGAGAGCCAGGGTTGGAGGAGAGCAGAGAAAGCACCTCTCAGCTGCAGGGAGCAGGAACGATGAGGGTTCCCCAAGCCAGGAGGAGGAATGCAGAGCTGCTGAGAAATCTCTCTGTGCAGATGTTCTCTGCAGGTGAGCGGTGCGCCCAGGCGCAGGTCCCACGGCACTGCTGTGGCACACTCACCAGCCCGGCTGCCCCTGGCATGGGACCTTGGAGATGGTGCCATCCACACACCTGGGCGTCAGAAGCTCCACTCAGTGTCATGCTCATGGACTGGGCTGGACAGCCCTGGATGGGGACCCGCCAGAGGGGATGGCCAGAGGGAGCCCCACGGAAGCTTCCTTGGAGGGAGGGGCTGGAGGTGCAGTAGCTGAGGCCCCAGGGCAGCAGCTTAGGGGTCTGCGCTCCTCCCGTGAGGACCCACCACGCCACCGTTCTCTCACCTGGGGCTGGAAAAATGCATTCATGGCTACCAGAATTTCAGCTTAATATTGCAAAGCTCTTCTAACAGAAGACAGGTCAAAAGTGGTAGAAACTGAGGAGGACACACCTGCTCTTGCTATAGAAAGACCACGTCTGGCCAGGATTGTTCTCATTCAAGGGGAGTAACAAGGTAGCAAGTAAGCCAGCCCTAGAAGCGCCAATGGGCCACCAAAGAATGAAAGGAAAACCGCACTTACTCCAAAGAGTTTCTTTGGAAAGCAGAGGACATTTTTAGAATCTATGCCACCTCTTCTCAAAATTCAGAAAGACACAGACAATACTGAAGAGAGAGGTCGTCAAAGTTCGGGGGCTATAGCTGGAAAGGAGGTTGTAATAAAAGTAAAATTATGGGAAATAAAGTGACTATGAGGCACAAACTCAGTTTGATAAGGCAGAAAATCAAACTGATGGAGAAGCAGTTTCAGAATCCAAGACAAGAAGGAGGACTTTTTTAAAATTCAAAGATGAAGAAAGCCATAAAAGAAGGGATCCACAGGAGGAGAAAAGATCTTTTTGACTCAAATTTCTCTTCCACTGTAGTGAATTGAAGAAATGGCAGCTCATTGATTTGTACGGGCTCTTTATATTTTAAGGTTAACTACAATCTGGCATATATGTTGCCAATATTTTCCTCGTTTGCTGTTTTTTGTCTTTTAAGTATGCTTTTCTTTTGCCACTAAAATTTTAATTTTTTATGTATTCATCATCTCTGCCTTTAGTGTTATATTCAGAAATATCTCTTACTGTGTGCAGTAGATTAAAAATACTCGCCATGTTCATTGTTAGGTTATTTGTGGCTTCCTTAACTTTTTAAATTATGTTAAATGAATAGATTTTTATGGTAAACGATGCAAACAATGTGAGGACTCGTATTCACTCTTCCTGCTGGTTTCTGTCCTTTGCCTTTCCAGGAGGACACCACCAGCTAGCTCTTCAGTGTGTATTCCATCAGGACGTGTGCTGTGCACTTACGCACACACGTCCGTAGGCGCCATACCAGAACCCCGTGTGTGCAAGGCGGCGTGCCTCTACATAATGGAGCCATCCCACATGCAGTGTTCCGGAATTAGCATTTCCCCGCAATGCCGTGTTTTAGACTTTTCCTTATCAGCACACTCCTATGCTGTACATGTCCTAGCTTCCGCACAGCCTTTCAGAGTGTAGACAGCCGGCGTTTGTTCAACCACTGATGACTGATGGGTATTTGTTCACTCTTGCAAATACACGAGGATAAACGCCTTGCAGCTGCGGCTGACCGCAGGACTGGTACCACCAGCACACAGGGCCGGAGTGTATCACTCAGACACGCGGGGCCGGTCTCCCTTGCAAAGCCCGTGACTGTTCGGGCCCCACCCCTGCGGGCAGAGCTTCTCCTGCACAGAGTCCCACCACCCGTCCTGTGGCTGGTCTGGTGAGCGACAAGGGATGCTTCATCACGGTGCTGTCTTGCATCTCCCGGAGCGCTGGTGAAATGTGTCTCCTTGTGTTTATTGATCATTTGCATGCTCTTCTGTATGAATGGCTGAAGTATAGGCTTTGTCCATTTTAAACTACTTATTGCTTTTGGGGAGCTTGTGATACTTTACGGATATTTATACTTTATTATTTAAGTTGCAAATATTTTCTCTTTGTCACTTTTTCATTTTAGTGTCGGCAGATTTCATCACCTTGAAGTTTCAAAATTTCATGTGATCAAAAATTTCCAATCTTTTCCTATATGGTTTAGGGATTCCAGATGGACATCTTTTTTTTTTTTAAGATTTTATTTATTTATTTGAGAGAGAGAATGAGATAGAGAGAGAGAGAGAGCATGAGAGGGGGGAGGGTCTGAGGGAGAAGCAGACTCACTGCCAAGCAGGGAGCCCGATGCAGGACTCGATCCCGGGACTCCAGGATCATGACCTGAGCCGAAGGCAGTCGCTTAACCAACTGAGCCACCCAGGCGCCCCCAGATGGACATCTTTATCCAAGGTTATATGACATTCTCCTCTGTTTTTTTTTTTTATTTTTTAAGATTTATTTATTCATTTGAGAGAGAGAGAGAGAATGAGCATGAGCAGGGGAGGGGGGAGGGGCAGAAGGAGAAGGAAAGAGCCCCAAGCAAACTTCATGCTGAGTGCAGAGCCCAATGTGGGGCTCAATCCCACAACACTGAGATCATAACTGGAGCCGAAAGCACGAGCTGGGCACATAACCGACTGAGCCACCCAGGTTGCCCCCTCCTCTGTTCTTTTGATGAGTTCTTCAGTCACCTAGCATTGCCTTCTGTGTCTAGAAGGTACTACAGAGATGTCATGACATTTTTCCACGTGGATATCCACTTCTATGAGGACATCAGCTCATTGATCATTTATCAGCTATTTGATAGATTCATGTTTGTCCTTTATTAAATTTCATACATACAGAGGATTTGGCCCACTGACAAATTTGTTTATAACTGTGCCAATAACAAATATTTTATATAACCACTAATACATCAATATGAATTAACACAGATAAATATACAAGCACATATACACACATAATTTATGTGTAAATGTAGCTGTATGAAAATCTGTGTGTATTCTATGTGCATATGTGTGTGTGTACACAATCTAAGTATATCTGTATGCCCAGAAAACAGATTGGAAGAATATAATCATGATTTTCTGGGAAGCAGTGATCGTATGTAATATAAGTATAATGTAATCATGTGTATTTCTATACCTACCTGCTTCTATACAAATGTAAATCCTCACACCTGCCATGCATTTTAAGACAGCAGACTGGACAGGCACCCCGTGATTTGGGGGCCCTGGAAGGCTGTCTGCTCTGGGGCTGCAGGGGCCTAGCTGGGTGGCTCATGGGATTTAGAGTTACACACCTTAGGACCTGTCATGGAACAGGAATGTCCAAAGATTTCAACATTTCAACACCCATCACACCCAGAAGACTTTCCAAGTGGACCCACTAGGGCACCTTGCCACCCATGCATCCAGCACTGGAGTCCTGCCCATCTGCAACCTCCCCTCCCTGGCTTCCAGTTCCCCCAAGGGACACCTGAACAGAAGCCTGAACACCAACCCAGAGGACCAAAGCAACTGCGAGCATTTGCATGACTTCCTAGTGGGTGTGGTGAGGGAGTAGTGGGAGCACGATGGGACTCCAGCTCATCTGCCCTGGCACCTGCCCCAGCTGTGCATTTGCCTTGCTCTAAAAACCGTGCATGGTGTCGTTTTCCTCTGTCCCAGGGCTCCTCAGAGTCAGTACCTGCAGGGCTGACCTGAGAATGATGGGGCTTTTGACTGGGACAGCAACAATGACAACATCTAATATTTATTCAGTCTTATGCTGTACCACACCCTGTTGCCGCTGCCTTCCACATACTCGTGCATTCCATCTGCCCACAGCCCTGGGAAGCCTGCCCAGACGGGACAAACTGACCTTCATCCTCCTCCCACCTGGAAAAGAAGTCTGATTTAATCAGATGTGCTCCATCCTTCCTCCACATGGCCACAGGCCTCAGAGAGGCTGGCCCGAGGGATCAGGCTTGGCCCTGCGGAAGGAGCAAGTCAGGGCAACTGTCGACAGAGGCGGCTCCCATCAGAGACAGAGGGAACTAAACAGCAGGTTCCTCTGAAAGGACAGGAGCCATGTTACCTGAAATCATTGCCCCACAAATTCCCGATGGAGCCTCCAGATCTAAGGACCAGTGTTCAGGGACTACAGGGGACAGAGGAAGAGGCTAAATGACACCCTGAGGATGTAATTAGCAAAAACAGTGAAATATGGCCCACTTTTTTTATTTTAAAGATTTATTTATTTATTTTAGAGAGCGAGAAAGAGCAGGGGGAGGGGCAGAAGGAGAGGGAGAGAGAATCTCCAGCAGACTCCCTGCTGAGTGTGGAGCCTGACGTGGGGCTCAGACTCATGACCCTGATATCATGACCTGAGCCAAAATCAAGAGTCAGACACCCAACTGAGCCAACCAGGAGCCCCTGCCCCATTTTCTTTAACAATAATTACCATTTAAAAAAAAAGAAAGAGAGAAAGAAAAAAAGAAAAAAGAAAAGAAAAAGAAAGGTCAATATCTAAAAAAGAGATAGAAGGGGTTTATAGACTAAAACAGGTTTCTCAACCAATTATAACGCATGGCCCTTACTGTGTCCCCCTCAAATTTTTAAAAACTATAAAATAAATGATAGACACTCTGGAAAGCGTGAACACAGATTGAGGAACTCATGTGCTTTTCTACAAGTGTGAAACTGGCAAGTGTGGAGGGCACGTGGGAACATGGGTGTAGTACAGAAAGAGGCAGGCTGTCCAAAAGTTGATAACAGTTGAAACCCAGTGATGGCACTTAGGTAATCGTCATATAATTCTCTCCACTTCTGTCTGTGTCTGAAATTTTCTGTAATAAAAGCCCTCTCTTTTTGGTGGATAGGCAGAGTCACTTCCTGCTTCTTGGGTCATCGTCTTAGGAACAGCAGCCGGCCTCTTGCCAAAGACCCTGGAATGTGTTTGGCCCCTCATCTGACCAGCTTTCACACCAGCTGGACTCAGGCTCCCAAGACCTCGGGGTCCCAGGGCCGGGGTAGGTGAGCCAGCGAGGGCCTGGTCCCAGAGCTTCACGAGGTGCTGGCCTACAGTTGTGGCAGTTCTCGTGGTCGAACAGAGGAGGCGGGCAGGGGCCAGGCATGGGCGCCATGCTCCTCTGCGCATCGGCCATGCGAGGCCCCCTCTTTGTTCACCCTCTTCAGCCCAGGAGCCCTGCCTGGTTCCACCTAGCATGACAGAGACGGTAAGTATATTGATCATGCAATTTCAAACACAGCCACCCTCCTTTCCTGACCTTGAGCTACTTTTCTTTTTACAGCAACGGAGGCTCAGGGCTCAGTAAACAAATAAACAAACAAAGCAAATTAAAGAAACAAACAGTGAATGTAGTCTTCAAAATAACCCTACTTTTACTCAACGAACCTCTCCTCTTGAACCCTCTTGGGGAAAAATTGGAACATGCATGCCCGGTGGACATGGCCAGCATTGGCACTCCGTCTTGTTGGTGTTTGATCAACATTTTAGGGTCTCAAACCCTCTCTAGATACTGGGTCCTGGAAGGGAAATGGGATGTGGGGCTGACACAGGGAATAAGACTGCTCTGGAAATGGGCTAGGAGGTCATTCCAGACTGACAGCCCCCAGGCCAGGCACATCGTAAATCACTAATGACGGTGCTGTCAACACACGGGTATGGCCAACAGGGAAGGTCACTGGCCTCAAGCAAGGTCAGGGAATCTTTGTCCTTGCTGGAGGACAAGGTGCGGTCTGGTGGACGTGGGCACCTGCTCCACCTGACAAGGTCACCTCCAGCATAGGAATGGTCACAGCAGCTAGATGCTACTCAGCAGAAAGCCTCAACTGCCCTCCAGCTCTGAGTCCTTGCTCCGAAAATGTGGTTCTGCTCAGGGGAGGGATATGTTGGCTTTTGGCTGCAAACAAGGCTGACTGGGCAGCAAACACCTCTCATTTATACAAAGCTGCCATTTGTTGAACACCATGTATGCTCCAGTCTCCGGCTGCATACTTTACTCACGTTACTTCGTTCAGTCCTTATAGGGATCTTATAGAGTCAGAAGTGGCATGAAGCCCAAGATGTGCACTTCCTCCCCAAGCCAAGAAAGTGTCTTTGACCTCCCCCCACCACCCTTTCTAAATGAGATCAAGGGCCCAACCCTGGTTTTGTGATTCCAGCACGGAGCCCCGGAGAAAGTAACAGAGGAAGGTCGGTTTCTTATTTAATTCTCCCCAAAATTTTATGCAGGAGAAAACAGGTTTACAGAAGTTAGGGCTGCTCGAGGTTGGAGAGCTAGAAGTGGCAAAACCCAGAATCAGCCCTGTTGAGGCTCTGTGCCCAGGGCCCGCTGGGGTTGGCCCCGAAGAACCTGCTTACGTGGAGACTGAGCCCAGAGAGCACCCCGTGCTGCCCAGGTCGGGTCCACACCCACCATGGAGGTCATGATCACGAATATCCCAAATCTCCGGGGACCACCATTTCCTGTGAAAGGACACAGATAGTATTGTAGGTTCATCAGGCTCCCTGTCTTCATAGGACCCAAGGACTCCCCGTCCCCACCGACCTGGCCAATTAAAGGAACGTTCTCAAGTCTCTCCCTTGGTCACAACCGAATCTCCTAAACCCTACAGAGAAAGCCTTGCTTCCTGTTTACTCCACATGGGGTGTGTGTGTGTGTGTGTGTGTGTGTGTGTGTGTATAAAACGGTCCCATTCTTGCCTAAGAAGATCAGGGAACAACAAGCACCAACCAGACGGCCCTGTGCCCGAACCCTTGGCTCGGTGATACTGCCATTCCTTCAGCAATGTTTACTGAGCACCTAGTATGGGCCAGGCCCCGTTCTAAGCTCGAGGGAGGCAATGGAGGACAGAGCCCAAGGTACATTCACATTCCCTCCTGTCCCCACCTTTGTGGGGAATGGGCAACCTGCTGTGCTTGCTCATCTCCCTCCCCCAGGGCTCCCCCAGGCCCTTGGTCCCAGCGGCCAGTTCCAGAAGCCCTGCTGGGCCACCGGGCAGAGGTGGGGGCGGTCACCGTCACTCGGCTCACTCACCACATTGGTCCCGCCGGACAAAGCATGATCTCAGCCTCTGTCAAGAAATTAACGCTGCTGCACAGTCCAGTTTCCTTTCTTTATGTTTTATTTTCTCTCTTTCCATTAATCAGGAGTGACGACCCTAACTTTGCCACAGATGGGGGAATTTTTGAAAAAGCTAATGAAACCCTACAGCACTGTCTTAACTTCAGCTATGTAAATGCTCCATGGGCAACAGAAATCCACCAAGTGCCAAGAAAGAGAGCAGGAATGCTTGGGACTGGAAGATGGGCCTGGCTCAGCTCTGCAGGTTGTGACGGAGGCGGCTGAACATCTGGTCTGAACGCCCCTACTTCTGCCCTGACGGGGGATAACCAGCCCACCTGTGAGCTCAGCTGTGCTTTTGAGGTCTGAGAACTCATGGGAGGTCAGCTCAGTCTTGATTGTCAATCCATTGACGTTCAACATCATCGTGATTATGGGAAGGGGACCTGAGGATGGCTGGGCGCACGGTGCCCACACATGCCGACCAGGGGGCTCCCGAGAGCCCAAGGGCAGACCTGAGCCCGACTCCTCCTCCACACGCTTCATGACGAGAGCCAGTCACCCAGCGCTGTGGGAGCGTGAAGCTGGCCCCTTGGGGCCTGAGTGTCCCGTCTGGCAAAGCTCGGCTGCCGTGTCTGGGGCTCATGAGCAGACGTGGTCCGCGGGCCCTGCAGGGCCCTTCCTCCTGGCCCATGGGCTGCTCTGGCCTCCGGACCACCCACATTCCTTGGCCCGGGGGCCATGACCAGCGTCTCCCCATCCTCCCGCTCAGCTGGATGGGACTCCAGGCCCCGGGGGGAGGCAGGGATCCCAGGAGAGCCTTCACCGCTCCGCCAAGCTTGAGCTCAGCCCTGGGGAGCTGGAGCCCTGGGAAATTCGTGCAGAGAGACAATGGGCCAGCAGAGGCGATAAGGCCTCCCGGGGGCGGCCCCGCATCCCAGAAAGCTCAGAGTGGGCGCTGCCTGGGGCCAGGGCTCGGGCATGCCACCGCCCAGCAGGGATTTGGGGAGCAGACAGGCTTCTCCCCCCAGAAAGCACACACATAGGTTTCTCCAGCTTCGTGCTGCATTTGAACTTTAGAAATAAGCGGCAGTGACAACCAAGTGTGTCGAGTGCGTCAGGAAGTGCGGCGAACCAGAAGGTAGCTCATTCCCGAACGGGACTCCCAGCATTTGTCAGCGGCTGCGGCCAGCGCGGAACTCTGGGCTGCTGTGTCATCCGACTGCTGGGCCGCTTGCATCCGCGGTTCTCAGCTGACCGTGATGGGAGGCCCGTCGGTGGGCCCTGCAGGAGAAGGAGGGAGCTCTGGGGAAGCATCGGGGTGACATCCCCTCCCGCCCCCTGGCCCCCCTCATCTCTACCTGCAGACAGTCCTGAACCACTGATACCCTGTGCCCTGCAGGCCGACCCAGCTCCCCCTGGGCCCCGACCACCTGGCCTCCCGTCCCTGCTGCTCCTGTCTCTGCTCTCCTTCCCAGTGCCCTCTGCCCACTGCAGGGTGTGACCTTCAAACCCAGCCTGGCTTGGTTCCCACCAGCTCTGGACAGGCAGGTCATGCATTCTGCTGGGGGCACAGTGCTGTCTTTCCCACCCTAAGGTGGCATTCTGCCCATCCCAGCCACTAGTCCTGCCTTGCAGCTCGTCCACTTGCAAGCACCCTTGAGAAGTCCTGGGATGCCCACCCCCCACCCGGACACCTCCACCCTGGATGGAACCCTCAAGGCCTGTCCCGGCCCCTCCCGTGCGGCCTCTCTGGGCTGTGGGGGATGTCTTACAGATGCGGGAAACCTGTGTGCATGGTGCCCGTGAGCGAGGATGTTTTCCCTCACTCCACCCCCGGTTCTCCTACACAGAGACCAGCCCCGGCACGCTCATGGAGCCAGCCCACAGACACTGGCTGTTTCCATCCTGGTCTCCAATCTCTGCATTTTACAAATAAGACCTGACACAGGGAGATGGTGCGAGCTGCCCAAGGCCATTTCCCCAGAGGAGGGCGCTAGGGGCACATCCCCGGCTCCCACGTGGCCATGTCTGACATATGGATGTGGACGGGCCTGGGGTCAGCTCCCACGTGGCCATGTCTGCCTGGGGGATCTGATGGGCCTGGCGCTCAGGTCTGGCACTGCACCCCCGCAGGCCCTGTGCTGGTCTCCATGAGGCCGAAGGCTCCCTGCAGACATTGTCATCGTCCCCATGTCCCTCCTCAAGGGGATCTCTGCCAGGACCTGGGCAGGAGATGGGGGTCTGCTGCTCAATCGCTCCATAGGGCCCAGCCTGGCTCAGCCCTAGGACAGAGGCTGCGCGCTCAGATCCTCAAGTGAGTGAAACCATGAGCACATCCATACACATCTGCCAGGCCCGGGGACATGGGCCTCGTTTGCTGTCCTTGAGGGCACCCTGGCCTTTTCAGGATGCTCACTCCTGCCAGGCCTTGTTGAAAGCATTTCATATGTGAGCCCAGGTAATCTTGGCTACAGCCAGAGATGAGGTTCCGTTCCAGTCCAGGGACCTGAGGCTTAGAGAGTCAGGAACCGGTCGTGATGGCACTCCACGCTCCCAACCATCACAGTTGAAATGTGGGGGGCTGCAGCTCTGGGTTCCTGAGGTGGAGGGTGCCAGAGCCCCGGGGAGGCTGAGCATCCCCAGCCAGAGAGGAAGTCCCCTCCCCAGCAGCGAATATGTGGCTCCATAGTCACTCTGAGCCTCCCAGGCCCATGGCAGACTTCACCTTAGGGGACCCAGGCCAGACAGGAAGGGACGGCGGGGTGTCAGGTGCATTTTGTGTGGGGAGGGGTCTCAGAGGGCAGTGCTGGAGGGCTGGTCCCTATATGACCACCATGTCTTTGTTGAGAACTCACAGAAGTGTCAGCACATCCCTGGGCCAAGCAGCCTCTCGTAGCCTGCTGCACGTAGCCTCTCCCCCTGCATGTAGTCTTGGCCGGGGCATGATTCGCACTGAGGTTTCAAGTTAACCCTGCAGGGTGGGGCGGGTTGACCCCTCCCGAGTGGGCCCACCCTTGCTCCATTGTGACCCTGTCGGGAATGATCATCACTCTGTCTGGGCATTTCCGGTGCCTCAGCCAACAGGCATCCTTGTCCACCGTAACAAACACCTGTTCGCTTGTGAGTGACCCCCAGCTCCCTCAGAGCATCAGGGTCACATCGGAAGATGGTGAGTGGGCCAGGTGGTCTCCAGGGCCCCCCAGCCCATCTCTCTTTGATCTCCTGCTGCCACCGTGGGAACACCAGCCAGTGTGCCATGTGTCAAAGGTGTGCACGAAGAGAATCTGCTCCCAGAACGTCTCTGAAGTTTGGGGTTAGTGAGAATTTCTGCTTCCTCAGAGCCATCTCTCCATCCCCTCCGGCCCACAGATAAAGGCTGTTCTGAATAGACAGCTGTGTGAAAACAGCACCCCTGATTGTTAGTAACATTTCAAATCAAGCCCTCGGGCCTTCTGTGGTTTCTCCGTCCTCTAGCTCTGCTGAGGGTTCCACGCCTTCTGCACCTTCCCCTCCTGCTTCCACCATCTGCAGCCCCGATGGGCTGCAGACCACCCCCATCCTCACTGGTGGTCATGGTCCTCCAGGGCGTCACGGGGTTGGGGGAACATCTTCCCTGTCCTGGCGGCACTGACATCAGCTTGCAGACCCCTGCGTGTCAGGGCTGGGAGCAACCGAGGCATCCATCAACAGTGACCTCATCCCCTCCCTGATAAAATATGCATTATTACTCTTTCCCTTCTAAGACATCTCGAGGGGCCCTCGGATTGCAGCTGCTTATTCCAGGCCAAGTAGGAGGTGGGGGTGGGGCCGACCAGCAGCCCCAAACCCATGCTCCTTGCCCAGGCCCTTGACCTGCCGACCCTCCCAGACTCTGGTTTAGCCTCTTGGGGCCTTCCCGAGCCACCCATCTAAGTCGGTATCCAGTCAGGATCCACTGCTGTCTCCTGTCGTCCCTTCTCAATGTCACCATGCAAGTGCACATTTGATTTGGGGTGTACCTGTTTCCTTCTCTACCAATGCACGCCCAGCCCCTTATAAGTGTGCAGTGACATCTGTTGAATGATCCGGTCAGTGAGGGTACCAAGCAGGGGCCAGGTGCTTGACATACACTGTTTTATATACCTCAACATTTCTAAAATAAGTATAATTATCACCGTTTTATAGATAAAAAATTAGGTTCAGAGAAATGAATAACCCAAAGCTGGAATTCCAAATCCAAATGTTGGTCTGTCTGAGGCATTTTGTCCCTAGATGTAGCACCAGATGGGGTGTTGCTCAAATGTCGACCTGAGTCAGCTGAAGGGGCAAATGTTCAGTGGCCGGGTCAGGACTTGATCATCAAGTTGGAAGCGACTACTTCCTCTTGTTAAATCCCAGGACACCTGGTCTCTGCTGCTCTCTGACCTCCCCTAGCACAGCTTCTTACTGCTCTGCATTCTCAAGATTTGTGGCTATCTTCTAGGTCTCCCACACAATCTCAGCTCCTGGGAGCCGAGGCCACATCTGAGTTGTGCTCACAGTATCCAGGCAGAAGGAATTTTCCCCTCCCCATACAATTCTGCACTGAGATAATTGCATGTGTCACATTATTGTAGGAGTTACTTGCTCGTGTGTCTGTCTCCCTGCTAGAATGTGAGCTCCTGGTGGTCAGAAGTTACGCCTTTTTCACCTGTTTCTCCTGAATCCAGCATAGGCATGGCCTATAGTGACAGCTCAGTAAATGTTGGATGTATGGATGATGGGTGGTTGGATAGATGGGTGGATGGATAGTTGGACGAGTAGATCAGTAATGGGTGGGTGGGTGGGTAGATGGTTATATGGATGGGTGGATGGATGATTGGTAGGTGGATAGATGGATGGATGGATGGATGGATGAGTAGGTGGACGGATGGATAGCTGGATGGGTGGATGGACGGATGGATGGATGGAAGGGTGGCTGGCTGGATGGATACATGGATGGGTGGAAGGGTGGGCAGATGGATGGATGGATGGGAGGGTGGGTGGATGGGTGGGTGGATGGGAAGGTGGATGGATGGATTGATGGATGGATGGGTAGTTGGATGAGTAGATGAGTAATGGGTGGGTGGGTAGATAGATATATGGATGGATGGATGGATGGATGATTGGTAGGTGGATAGATAGATAGATAGATAGATAGATGGATGGATAGATGGGTGGGTGAGTGGATGGATGGATGGATGGAAGGGTGGGTGGATGGGTGGATGGATGGAGGGATGGGTGGAGGGATGGGTGGGCAGACGGATGGATGGATGGATGGGTGGAAGGGTGGGTAGATAGATGGTTGGATGGAAGGAAGGGTGGGTGGATGGTGGATGGATGGATAGACACATGGATGGGTGGGAGGGTGGGCAGATGGATGGATGGAAGTTAGGCATGCTTATGTACTGAGGATTATGCTCTCTTCTCAAATGTTCTTTCTGAGAGATACTTGGGAATCTGAGTATCTATGAACATAGCCAACTGCCATCATCAGTAAGTGGAGAACATTTCCCAGCTGCGGTCAGACGGAGATGTGACAGCAGAAGGAGGGCTGAGGAGATGCAGTGTTGCTAGCCTTCAAGATGAAGAAAGGAGGCCACAAGCCAAGAGGTGTGGGCCACTTCTAGAAGCTTTCGAAGACAAGAGAGTGGATTTGCCCCTGGAGTCTCCACAAAGAACATAGTCCTCCAGACACCTTGATTTTAGTCCAGTGAGACCCATGTGAGACTTCTGACCAATAGAACTATGAAATAGTAAATGTGTGTTGTTCTAGCCACTAAGTTTGCGGTCATTTGTCACCACAGAAATAAGAAGCTAATACAGGGGTTTGCTATTAGAGAAGTAGGCAAAGCATTCTGGGGATGTCTCTTCCTCGAGCCCATGGGGAGCAGTTCCTTTCCTCCAAAGGGCACTTTTAGACTTGGGATCACAATCACCAAGCAGGGTGTGAAGCATTGTTCCCGGGGCCATAGCTCTTCCCACATGTGTCATCACGCTTCAAGCCCCCATTACCTTCCTGCAAGGGGCGGCCATGTGGCCTATGTGGCTGTGTGACCCAAGAGCAGAGTCATTGAGCCCCACCACGACCCAGGAGATGGGACCCATGCAGCTGAGACTCACTCAGGTCATGTCACCAGCCAGAGGCCACGCGGCTTTTTATGTTTGTGTCTACCCTGACCGATTCGAGTATAAATGGTCAATTGAACACGTGCCATAACATAAACCAGTGGGTGTGGTTTTCAGGACTCCCCCGGGATTCCCTCTACCATCTGCCTGACTTGAAAATATGGGCTCTGAGGCCAGCCCTCAGAGCTGGGGACACAGGGGACACATGTCTGCGGGGCCAGCCCTAACTCTCCCACAAGAACTACACCGAAGATCACACCGGGTCACCTGAATGCTCTAACAGGAGCTACAATCAGAACAGCACTAAGACAGATTCAAATGACCCATGACTTCAAGCATGATGAGTGTCTCCACACTGAACAAGGACTATTTGCAATGATTATGCAGCCTTGCTCTGGGGCAAGGTATTCTAATTCCATTAACTAATGGAGACTTGGGTATTAAAAAACCCTAGGCCTCTGCTGGCTACAGTTCCCTGGTGGCTTGCCCGTTACGACTGTGCGTGTTCATGTGTGTGCCCGTGTGTGTGCATGTGCACGTGTGCCTGTGTGCGTGCGTGTGGCCCACCTCCCTCACTGCTGGCTCTGCCCATGGCTGACAGCCGTCACCGTGTTCTGATAATCCCACAGGGAAGAGGGTAGCAGGCAGAGAATCCTATCCAGGTAACACGTCCTCCTCAGTTCCTCATCTGAGTCTCATTCCCGACACAGACACAGGTACTCAACACACGTCCCTCCACGTGTGTCTGTCAACTAGACAACGTTGTCTTCTGAGTGTGAGTTCTTAGTTGACCAGGGCATCGTGCTCTGGTCTCAATGCTTTGCTTTCCTCTCTGGATACCTGGGTGTGTGATTGCACCTGTGTCTAGTTTAGTGGTTCTGACAACTGCACGGTATCCAGAACATGTGCCCACGGCCTTTGATGATTCATGTTCCCAGGGATGGGCACCCAGGATCGGCCCAGGGACGCCTCCACCTCCTGCTGTTTAAGTGTTGTTGGCTGACCCCTCCTGTGTGCCCTCCTGAGCCCGCGTTCACCCCTGTCCCCCGTCCCTCTAGGAGGGGGAGCTCAGGCACTGGGCACTCCGGGTAACTCTTAGGTGGGGACCAAATTTACACCCTGTATGAGTTTCCTGGGGCTGCCATAACAAAGAATCAAAAACTCAGTGGCTTGGAGCAACAGAAATGTATTCTATCATAGTTCTGGAAGTCAGAAGTCCAAAATCAAGGTGTCAGCAGCGTTGTTTTCTCCTGAGGCTGAGAGACTATTCCGGGCCTGTCTCCAGATACTGGTGGCTGCTGACAATCCTTGATATTCCTTGGTTTGTGGATGCATCACCCAGACCTCTGCTCCATCTTACACGCCATTCACTCTGTGTGTGTGTCTGTCTCGGGTCCAAATTTCCCCTTTTTCTAAGAACACAGTCATATGGGATTAGGGTCCACCCTAATGACCTCATCTTAACTTGACCTTCTGCAAAGACCTTATTTCCAAGTAAGTCAATTTCACAGGTACTGGGGACACTTCACCAGGTACTGCGGACACAGTTCAGCCCATGACAGCATCCAATCTCCCTCTGCCTTGCTTTTATATGTTATTATGTAGATCACTGCCTTTAGGGCCCACCTGGATAATCCAAATGATGCTTTCATCTCAAGATCCTTAACCTAATTGTATCAGCAAAGACCCTTTTGCCAAATAAGTTCACACTCACTCAGGTTACAGGGATTCGGACATAAACATATCTTCTTGGAGCCACCCTTTACCCCAGTACACCCCTGGCCAGTGGGACTGGAACTTGCCCTTTTACCCCACATCCTTGCAAGGACTTGAATTTCTAGTGTTAGCCAAACTCACAGTGTGTCCCTGACCACCAGTGAGCTTGAGTGAATACGCAGGGCGGCCTGTCCAGTGTCCCTCCAGTGACTACTTATCAACAGGCTTTGCCCATTTATCTACTGAACTTTCCATCTTTTTAAAGTTGATTTATAGTAATTTTATTTTTATTTCTTTGAGGACCCTCCATACTGTTCTCCACAGTGTCTGCTCCTGTTTGCATTCCCACCAACAGTGCATGAGGTTGCCTTTTCCTTCACGTCCTTGCCAGTCTTGTTGTTTCTTGTGTTGTTGATTCTAGCCATTCTGACAGGTGTGAGGTGGTATCTCATGTGGTTTCCATTTGTACTTGCCTGATGATAAGTGATATTGAGAGTCTTTTCATGTGTCTGTTGGCCATCTGCATATCTTCTTTGGAGAAATGTCTGTTCCTGTCTTCTGCCCACTTTTAAATTGGATTATCTGATTTTTTGGTGTTGTCTCAGTTCTTTGTATATTTTAGATACTAACCCTTTATTGGATATGTCATTTGCAAATATCTCCTCCCCTTCAGTAGGTTGTTTTTTTGTTTTGTTGATTGTTTCCCTCACTGTGTAGAAGCATTTTATTTTGATGAAGTCCCAATAGTTCATTTTTGCTTTTGTTTCCCTAGCTTCAGGAGACACATCTAGAAAACTGTTTCTATTGTTGGCGTCAGAGAAATCTCTGCCTGTGTTCTCTTCTAGGATTTTGATGGTTTCACATTTAGGTCTTTAATCCATTTTGGGTTTATTTTTGTGTGTGGTGTAAGAAAGTGGCCCAGATTCATTCTTTTGCACGTGATTCAGTAATTCTACTCCTGGGTATTTGCCCAAAGAATACAAAAACACTAATTCAAAAATTTACATGCGCCCTATGTTTATAGCAACATTATTAACAATAGCCAAATTATGGAAACAGCCCAAGTGTCCATTGACTGATGAACGGATAAAGAAGATGTGGTGTATAAATACAAAGGAATATTACTCAGCCATTAAAAGAAGATCTTGCCATTTGCAATGACCTGGATGGCACTGGAAAGTATTATGCTAAGTGAAATAAGTCGGTCAGAGAAAGACAATTATCATATGGTTTCACTCACATGTGGGATTTAAGAAACTAAAGAAACAACAAGGAAAAAAAGAAACAAACAGAAAGATCCAGACTCTTAAATACAGAGAGCAAACAGGTGGCTGCCAGAGGGGAGGTAGGGGATGGTGAGACGGGCTGAAGAGCACACTAATCATGCTGAACACTGAGAAATGTACGGAGCTGTCAAATCACTGTACTGTACACCTGAAACTAATACCATACTGGGTGTTAATCATGCCTCAATAAAAAAATAAAGTTGAGCTATGGCTGTCTCTTGCAAAGGAGCAAATGGGGAAAAGAATGAAATAGAATTTGTTTGTGGACAGACGGGAGGATTCTTGAGCCCTCTGCAAATGCCCGGAAGGGGTTTTCCAAGGGGTCAGCGCTAGGCAGTGGTGGTCGGGAGAGAAGTCACAAACATGACGCACAGCCCTTGGGGCCCCTCGGGGGTGTCCTCAAGGAAAATGCTCAGGTCCCTCTGTGTAGCTCCTGCTGGGTCTCAGGGTCATCTCCCCTGATACTCATGACAATTTAGAGGTGAATTTGGGGCACAGGATCACCACACACCAGCTTACCTGCAGCCAAGGTACCCGGCCTGGGTCTATGGCCCCGCAGCCTGCGCCCCTGCTCCCGGTCACCTGCAGGGTTGGGCCAGCCTGGGTCGCCCCATCCCTGTCATCCCATCGCAAAGAGCAGCGCTGGTCTGCTTCCTGATCCCAAGGATAACCACGGGGCCGGTCCTGGGCCCAGTCTGCTCAGCCCGCCCCCCACCTCTGAGCAGTCTCCCCTGGGGAAGCCTGAGCGCCAGCTCTATCCGCCTTCCTTCCCAGGGCAGCATGGAGCCGAGGGAAGGGCCTTGCTGTGCTCACACACCACCAGCATTGCCATCACCCCGGGACATGGCAACTGCCCTCACAGAGAGGTGTCGGCAGGGCCACTGGGCACGGGATCCAGCCGGGGCCCGGGGAGAGGAAGCCAGGGCGGTGTCCATCCTACAGACAAGGGCCGTGGGCCCGGACCCCACCCCTGGCCCGGGAGCAGGGCTCCTGCCTCAGGCTTGTTCAGATTCAGACACGGCAGCCCCGGCCCCGGCCTGGCAGGGCCGCTGAAAACGCTGCTCCTCACGCAAGGCCCCACGTCTCGGGGGACACCCAACTTTCCGTCCCAGCCGACACAGCGTCCTCAGCCACCTCAAAGCAGAACGCACTCCTGTCCACAGGGCACCGCAAAACTGGAACAGCTGCTATATTTAACACAAAAACCACTTCCTGTTGCCATGACAACCCGGTCCTAAAATTAGAAACGCCACACACCACGGGGTAGATGCCAAGCTGCTCCAGTTGCCTTCATCCTTTCCCAGCCTGGCCCGGTGTCGCCTGCACCGGTGCAGGCCGCCACCTGACTAGGCTCGGAGCCCGTCCTGCCGTGCTACGCCCCCAGAGGGTGGCCATGGGGCGGTGCTGCCGCAAAGGCCCCCGGTGACCCTCGAGTGGCCTCCCCGAGTGCCCCCGCCTCACCCTGCTGGATGGGGCGCTCAGCCCTTCCCACCCCCTGGGATGGACCGCGCACCAGGCCTGGCCTCCAGCCACACAGGGGACCCCGGTCAGGGCCTCCAACCTCGCGGCTCTCCCCACCACGCCAGGTCGGCCTTGGGAGACGTCTGCGCCTCTCAGACACACGTGGTTCCCTCCCTCCTCCCCAGGCCTTCCTGATTCCTCTTCTCAAACCTTTCCCTTCCTCCCTTGAAGGTCAGCCCAGGGTCCAGGCACAGCAGCACCGCTGGACAGAGGAGAGGCAGCGTGAGGCCGAGCTCGGCTCCGCCCGGGACCGCTGTCCCCATCTCCTACTTGGGCGAGGCTCTGAATGGCTTGACCCACAATTACTGCTCATCCAGCTTTTTTGTTTCAATTGTCCTATAGTAACATTGTGTTCATGTGTGTGCACCATTCTAGCAATTTCAACAGATGCACGTAGAGTTTTGTGTAACCACCATCACAGTCAGGATACAGACAGCACCCCATTCCTTCACCCCATCAAAGCCCCTGGTGCTGCTCCTTTCTAGCCTCACCCACTGCTGACCCCCGGGGACCACTGATCACTCTGCCGTCACCACACTGGTATCCCTCTGAGAATGGTATAAAGCTGGAATCCAACAGTGGGGAGCCTCTTGAAACCGGCCCCCTTCACTTAGCATAATGCCTTTGGGGTCCATCCAGGTTGTCGTGTATCAGCAGTCAGTCCATCTTATTGTTGAGCCGTGTTCCATGATGCGATGTACCCAGTTTGCTCAGCCATCCAACCATGAAAGGACGCTCGGGATCTTCAGTGTTTAGTGGTAACAAACAGAACCGTTATAAACCTCCATGTACAGGTCTGTGCCAGGCTTATCAGTGCACGCTAGAACCCACTAAAGGAATTGGCATTCCAGAAAACTTCCCTGGGCCTTGCATCACCTGAAAATGCTTTGGTGAGGCCAGCGCCGTTCTGAACTGCATCCCCGTTGGGAGCCAGCATGTCTGCCGCAGCCACCTTTTCCTGCAGCACTGGGAATAGGGAAGATGCAGAGCCTGCTGAGCAAAGGCACCCGGGAAGCAGTCACTTAGTTTCCAAGACTTAGCTAACTGCAGATTTAAAATGGAACACAACTCCTTGAGCCGTTTTTTTTTTCCCCCATGAAAAATATACTTAAAGTACAAGTTTTCACAATTTCCAGAAACAGTTGATCTTCCCTACCTACAAAACAGGACCTGCATAATTATGACTTCAGTTATTAATTAAATCCATAAGAGATTGATCACAGAAATTCAACTGTGCAAATCTATATTAGAAATGTGAGAACCGCTTGGCAGAAAGTACCTGGCTCCCTCCCTTCGTACGGAGGACCACGGACTGTGGTGTCTGCACAGGAGGGATGTGGCCGGGATGGCAGGGCTTCTGATGCACAGGACCCACCCAGAGGGCCACTCAGCTCCAGCTACCTTTGTCCAAAGGAGCGGTGGTGAGCCCAGTGTGTCTGGACCCTCTGATCTGTCAAGCCAGAATTCCCAAATTTATTAAATGTTTTCAACCAATATAAACTTGTAGAAATAATGGTCAGCCAATGGAAATGTATCTAAAGTTCAGAGCTGGGAGACAAAGCCACCTGCTTGTGACTTGCTCTGCATAAATAACACAATACCCTCCACCCTGGGGCCCTCACCTGCCCCCAATCACACGGGTCATCCCAACCTCTCTTACTCTGAGACGTGCTCCTCTGTGACATTCCAGAACCACATGAACCTTCCACAGATCCCACGGCCCATCCTCAGATCCTTGCTCTGCCCCAGGAACCACAGCCGGGCACCAGGCGTGGGCAAGAACCTAGTTCCTGGGCAGAGACTCCCGTGTCTATGGCCGGAGACACACAGGGATCAAACCATCTATGACATCTAGGGACTCATTCACAGGCCAGCTCCAGAAACAAGGAAGAGGGTCACCTGGCATTTCCAGAAATTGTCAAGAGAATGTTATTCCACAAGTGTGAGCTGAACCACAGAAATACTCTTTTGTTAGGTGATGGGTAGGAGGGAAGGGGCAGTTGTTTTTCCTGTTGAGTGACGTCACTTGCAGGGCCTCTAGCGATCCGTGGGGCGAGCGTGGGCCCTGCAGCCAAACCATCGTGGCTCAAACCTCACTCGTGTGGCTTACCAGTCACATGAACGAGCCGTGCCTCTACGGCCCAAAGCCAACTGTTCATCTATAGTTTATCCATCTATAAGTGGAACTTATACTGGTATTTATCATAGGATTGTTGGGATGGTTAAGGAAAGCAGTTCATGTAGGTTTTTAGAATGTCCTGCAGGAAGCTCCATTTGATAAGAACTTCAGGTCACTTTCTTCACTTGCCCCAGAGCCCCTTTCCTCAGTCCCAGAGGGCCCCCTGCTCTGGAACACCCGGGCACGTGGACAGGGGGGGGCGGGGGGCAGGTAGGCAGATGTGCCCCCGTCACCCTCGTCTGCCTCTGCCGCAGGGGGCTGCCGTGACCCTCACGCCTCACAGCCCGAGGACCCCTTCGCACTGCCGCTGGACGCGGAGTATCACTTCCGGGCACAGGGTGGGGTGCAGAGAGAGGAAGTTGGGCTTGGGTTGGGCGGTTTGCCCGTCAGAGGCAAGCTCGCAGCCGAACCCTATGCGGTCTGGAAGCACTGGGCACTCCTGGGCTTGCTGCTCACCCCCAGCTCTGTGTGCCCCCAGCCCTCCCCTATAGGGCCCACCCTAAATCCAGGGTGATTTAGGCTCACGATCCTTAGCTAAGTACGTTTACGAAGATCCTGTTTACAAATAAGGTCACGTTCTAAGGTTCCTGGTGGACACTCTTCACCCCGCCACAGTAGCCTACGACCCTAAAGAAGCACTAGGGTCACTTCAGGAGGCGGGCACAGACGTGCTGGCTCTAGAAGATTTGTCTGAGGTCCCGGGGAACTGGGGAGATGGCGGCCTGCGGTCATCTGGGCGCAGGATGAGGAGGCAGACCTTCCTCGGTGCGGAGGGGAGGGCAGGGAGAAGCCGCAGGGCCGGGCCCTGGACACACCGGCTCTGGGACAGAGGAGGAGGGTTCCCGGCTCGCGGGGTCGGAAGCCAGTTCTTGTCCTCACTTGGACAAGCGACGCGGGATCGGGCGGAAGGGAAAAGGAGGAACGTGGGGGGAGAGACGAGCGGAGGTCAAGAAAACCTGTCCGCCCCAGATCCAGAGCCCGTTTCTGGCGAGAGCCTTACCCCCCCGCTGCACCTCTGATGTCCGTCTGTCCGTGTTCCTGGAGGGACGTCCCGCCTCTCCCGCTGGGCCGTGCCTGACGCCCCTGCCCCTTGGCCCTCAGAGATGTTCTTCCCAGGTTCCCCGATCCCTCCGCGAGCAGAGGGCGACGCCTGCCTCAGGACCACAAGTTTTTGGCCATTTGACCCTGAAATGGTGTCCCCGGGGGAGGGGAAGGATGTGGGGAGGCTCCCGGGACCCCAGGGCTGAAGGCACTGGCCGGCGGGCCGCAACCACAGGCCTCGCTAGATGCGTGTGAAACAGATTCCGGCGTCTCCGAACTGGAAAACCCCAACCCCATCTGGAGACTGGGCCCATGTCAATAAACCCAGAAAGTCGCATGGCCAGGAGGACAGTCGTGTTTCCTTCTGCCGCCCGCCCCCACGGGGACAAGGGGAGAACCCGCCACTACCGTGTGAGCGCACACAGCTACCGTCCTCCTTCATGGTGACCCCAGGGTCCTGGGAGCACGGGGTCCATGGCACATGAGCCTTTACGGCTCTCTGCCCTCCTTCAGCGCTGTCCCCGCACGAGTCCTTCCTCTTGCTCTGTTGCGGACCACCGCCCGGTCCCAGTGGAAGAACTTCCCCTCTATGGCACCATGGGTGACAAGGCAGAGCCCAGCGCAATTTCAGTGTCCAGTGAAACCCCAGAAGATGAGGCGAAATCACCTCGGGCAGCAGAGAGGGGCTCTGTGGGGGCAGCTGGGGGCCAGGCTCAGGCTTGTGAGCCGGCCCTGAGGTCACCTCCCCTCTCTCGCAAGCCTTGGTGGGGCGCCAGGCCCTGGGGCGGGGGGCCTTGAGGGGAGGCCGGCGCAGGTAGGGCCTCCGTGGGGGAGAGGGCCTCAGGGCCCCCAAGGGCCCGGCCTGCGCCTCTGCCTCTTTGGGGCGGCCCGCGGTCCAACTGTGACCTTTCTCAAATTCAATTCCACATCTTAAGAATTGGGAACTAATAAAATTGCTGTGAGAGGCACTAAAATGAGATTTACAGGATGCCCATGTCCGGTGCCCTCCGAGGAGTGGGGACGAGCGGCTCAGGGAAGAAGCAGAGACCCCTGCAGGGCGCCGGCAGAGCTCTGCCTGCCCCCCGGGCAGCTGCAGGGCAGTGGTCCTCCGTTTCCTCTCCCCCGGGGGAGACCATAGACTTGCTTCCTGTCCCCGTGTCTTCTGTCTGTCCGTCCTGCCGACCGGGGGGCTGCCCCGCTTTGTCTCCCAGACCCGTTCCCTGTCGCACAGCTGCTCCTCCTGCCTGGGGCATCGTGCAGAGATGACGCTCTCTCTTCCCCGCGGGACCGACTCTCCTCCCTCTCGGTCTTTCCCGTTGCTGACTTCCTGAAGAACCTGACCGGACAAGCTCAGGGTGACCAGCTGCTTGGAAGAAGGGAGCAAATGGAAGACCAGCTGGGGGCAGGGGTCTGATCAACCGTTGCCCGACCGTGGACACCAGTAGCCACACGAGCTACGCTGGGGCTCCCATTCCCTCAGTGAATCCTGAGCCAGGCACTGTGCCCTAAGCAATTCATTCCACTTCTTCGCAGAAGACCTGCCCCCTTGTTCCGCCTGGGGAGACAGGAGTTCTGTGTCCTTGAGTGGGTTGTGGACGGATGGCCGGGGAGGAGCTCCCCTGTGTCCCCACACCCAGTCTGGAGTGTTCCGGAAGCGGCGCGCCCCCTGCCCTGCCAGCACTGGCTATCACCTGCCCCACACCCACTTTATCATCCTGAGCTTATTTCCCACAGCCTTCCGTGCTTTGATGCCATGTGGGCGGGGAGGAGACAAGCAAGGAGCTCGGGGCAGCCTCCCGCAGGCCCGTCCACGCATCCCTCCTGGTCTCAGCTGTGCATCGGGACGCCCAGGGGAACATTCTAGGGTCCTTTCTCAGGCTGGAGAAACGTCCCCCTGCCCCAGACGGAGGTAGGCAACCAAGAAGCATGCCTGGGCCACACGAAGGCCACGGCCCAGGGCTCCCCTCAGGAGCCGCCACCCATGTAGGCTCTGTGGCACTGGGCTGAGGTAGGCGCTCTCCAAGCGTTGCCCAGATCAGGGTCAAGTCCAAGCTAGGCTGCTGACATGGGTAGCCTGGAAAATGCAGGCACCCCCTGGGTCTCTCTCCTCGCTTCAGATGGAGGAGGAGGAGGTAAAGTGACACCTTGAAGAAACTTGCACAGCGTCCTGCTCGTGATTTCTGAACAAATGCTTGCTGAACGAATGAAGGAGCAAGGAAATGCCTCGGTTGCGTTGAGTGGGACCAGAGCACTCACGGGGCGCTCCTGGCGTTCCGAGGGCGGTCTCATGGGTTCCGTTCCGAGCCGGCAAGGGCAGCGCGGCCGACTCCCCAGAGCCGGGCTCCACCTGGAAAAGCGGTGGCCTGCTCCAGAGGAGCCTCGCTGGAGTGGTAAATGGGAGCCTCACGGGCCTTCAGTGAGGCTTGTGGGGTGCGGTGTAGAAACGGGGGCCAGCTCCACGGTGACCATCAGGGCCATCAGGAGGAGCTCTCCCCACCCGGCACCTGCTGGGCCTGCACACGTCCCCCCACCCCCCTGCAGCCCTGCAGGGGAGCTGCGGCCCCTCCACCTGAGGATGAGGAGCCGAGGCCCAGAGAGGACAGACCCAGATGCGGACTCAGGTCTCTGACCCAAGGTCCAAGCTCCGGCCCCCCAGGCCGGGCCCCTCCTCCTCTCTGGGGAACCAGACCACCAGCCACCTATACCCTTCCAGACCTATGGCCCCAGGACCCAGTGCGGACACTCAAAGCCAGGACCTTGGGTGTGACAGGGACACTGGATCCCGGACAGCAGTGTATCGTCAGCCCCTGAGACCCCCGAGCCCACCAAGTGATGCTGGGGCTGCTCAGGTTGGCCAGCGGCTTGCAGGGAAGCAGCTGCTTAGGTTCCGTGTCCCCAGAGACATCCTGTGTGCCCTGCCCTGCAGCCCCCGTCAACCAGGCCACCATTAACCTGATCTCACTGAACCTCCGGTCCCCAGTGGGACCTCTGAGGATTCCACAGGGAACGAGGCTGGGCCCCCACTCCCGTATGCACACTTGGTGTTTGAGTCCCTCCCACCTTGGAGTAGACTTCCAGGCTCTGCAGTCTGTCCGAGGCGGACGTCCTCAGCCCCGTGACCAAGCGAGCTTCCACCTGCCGAGACGCCCCGTGAAGGCCATCTGAACACGGCACCTGGAGTCTGCAAAAGGGCTCAAATAGTGGTGACCACCACAATCACCGGCTGGTGAGAATGTGTGTCGGGTGTGCCTGCCTTGGCCCCTCGGCTCCATTAAAGGGCCGGATGCTGGGTCTGCACCTCAAGGGAACCCTGGCACCTGGCAGACACTCAGTGCTCTTTGCAAAAAACTGCAAACCACACTGACATGCCATTCGGTGGAGCAGCCTAAAACTTCGTCCCTCTTCCTTTATCTTAAATCTCCTTTAAAGGTTTCTGGGATACCAGACAGCTTAAATCATGACATGTCAAGGACACCAGAAACCACCCATATGTATCCTGCCTCGGGGAACCCCAGACCAGAGATGCCAAACCAGCTACCCCAAGCCACACAGCGTGCTGAGACCTGGGCTGCCAGGGGCTCACTGCCCCCGAGCCCATGGAGCTCCCCGAGCCCACGCCCCCACGCGGCCCTGAGTCTTGCTTCCTGGGCAAGTGAATCGGTTCTGCAGGGCTGAGGGGGTCTGGCAGAAGCCCAGCCACGAGTGTTTCTCTGCCTCGGCCTGAGGACGTCCAGGAACATGGGTGAGGGCGAGCCTGCCGGGGGCTGGGTGTGCCGTGGTGGAAATCACTTCTAGGACGCTGGACAGAGGGCATTTCCCACGCCAAGGAGACGACTGGCCTTGCTTCTGATGGTGAAAGGGGAAGGAGAATTGCTTTCTCTGGAGCATGAGAGCTATGCTGGGAAGTGCACAGTGGGGTGAGCCACGGCTTCTGTTGCACACCCCTCTTGGCCGCCATCAGCCCCAGTGACAGCCCTCTGCACAGTGGCAGGGCCCTGGGGTCTCAGGGTGGATGACCAAGCCGGCTCTTTGTGCAGGCCCCGGGCCATGTGGTTTCCGGAGCTGATGCGTGGCTCCTCACGGCGGCCAGGGGCACCAGGCAAGTCATCCACGTTGCCGTGGGGAGGAGGTGGTGGCTGGCCAAGCCGGCTTTTGGTGCAGGCCCTGGGCCACGTGGTTTCTGGAGCTGATGCGTGGCTCCTCACGGTGGCCAGGGGCACCAGGCGAGTCATCCATGTTGCTGTGGGGAGGTGGTGGTGGCTGGCAAAGGCTTCCTCCTGAGGGACGCGGCAAACTCCAGGTCAGCTGTGACTGAGGGTGGAGCTGTCGTCTGGGAACGGGGTGAGGCTGGCTCCTGGGGGGTGACCTCAGAGATGCTGGCCTCTCGGGGCCTCACTTTAGTCCTGCCCACAGATGCCCCTTTCTCGGGGTCTTCATCCTAACAGCCTCTTGGCCAAGTCCAAACAAGATGAGGGAGAGCGCCTCAGGCCTCCCTCTGCCCTGTGGCGGCAGGGGCCCTTGCTCCCTCGGGGCCTGCCATCTCTGTCTACTCTCTGGTCCTGAGGCAAGAAGGGGGCCATGCCATCAACTGGAAAGAGCCCAGAAAGGCAACTCATGGAGCCCTACAGCCGTGAGTGACAGCATCGCCCTGAGCACTGTGAGACCCTCTCTTTCTCGTCTTTCACCAGGAGCAGCGGGGGTGGGGAGCTGGCTCGGGTGGGGCGTCCCTCACCAGGAGCAGCGGGGGTGGGGGGCTGGCTCGGGTGGGGCGTCCCTCATCAGGAGTGGGGGCGGCCGGCTGGGGTGGGATGTCCCTAGACATCCCACGGTGCTACTGCCGAACATTCTGTCCAGAGCAGCCCGGAGTGCAGGGGCCAGACCAGGAACAGTGTCTGAGAGGCGACCGTCTGCGGGGCTCCGCAGCTCAGGGCAGTGGGGAAATGGGCACAGCCGCGGGCACCTCCCAGCAGTGAGGGGCTGGCCCCAAAGCTCCTCCCTGGGACACGGCAGGACGAAGTGCCTGTTCAGACCACCCCCGGGGCCAGGAGGACCGCGGCTGGGGTGGGCCTGCTGGGGAGCAAAGCAGAGACGAGCATGGGCAGAGGTCCGCAGGCGGGGACACAGACCTCCCGTGGCCGCCACAGGGTCTCAGACGACCTCCCTTCACTCGGCTCTCTGTCCTCAAACCTTTCTAAGCAATGGTGACCAGCACCCCGACAGACCCCTTCCTCCACCGGGGTTAGGGTCCTCGGATCCCCCTGCCTAGTAGACGTGTTGTCCTGGCATCACCCAGTGTCAGTGAGAACCCTTACCCACCATAGCACAGGCCTGCCCCCACCACCCCCAGGTGACGTCTGAGCCCCCGGCCTTCAGCGGGGATCCTATCCGTGAGCCGGGCGGGACCACCCCGTCCGGGGGTTTTCTCCAGTAATTCTCCACCCACACACCCCCCAGACCTGCTCCTTGGCTGGAAACCCCTACTGGCCCCTGCTTGTTCTATCCCGAGGGCTCATCCCCCTATTGCAAAACTGTCAGCTCTGGGTTTTCCTAAAAGCCCCTTTCCAGGACGGCACACGGGCTCTCACATCGGCAAAGTGGGGCTGTGCTCGGAGTCAGCTGCTGCCCCAACGGTCCCTGGGTGACCCAGACACTTGTGCCCTGACCTGTGGTCCTTGCTGTGGACTGTGAGAAGTCCAGTGCAGAGACTGATAGGCTGGGGAAACATCTCGAAGGAGGGTAAGCGGCATCCCCCAAAGATAGGTTCAAACCCTAGCCCCTATACCCGGGGATGTGCCTTATTCAGAAGAAGGGTCTTTGCAGCCCTCATGAGGTTAAGATGGGGTCATGCTGGAGCCGGGCGCCCTGAGGCCAATGCAGAAGTCCCTACAAGGGAACAGAGAGCAGGTCTGAAGATAGAGACACACAGAAGAACTGGTGAAGACCAGGCAGAGATCGCAGCGATGCTTCCACAAGCCAGGGACACCAGGGTTGCCGGAAGCCCCCAGAGGCTGCGAGGGCGGGCAACACATTCTCCCTCCGAGCTTCCAGAAGGAACCAGCCTGACAGACGCTTCGACTGCAGACTTCTGGCCTCCTGAACGGTGAGAGAACAAATTTCTGTTGTGCGAAGCCCCCCCAGTCTGTGGTAATTTGTCAGGAAGCCCCAGGACACTGAGACGTGCATGCAAGGAAGTGACGGCTGAGCGCTCTGCTGGAGAGAGCGATGGTCTAAGGACGTTGCCTCCACGGCTTTGCTCTGCATGGAATGACTATCAACAAGGTATTTAACTTTGTATTTGGTAATGTCTTTCAAATTTGCCAGAAATCCTTTTAGCACAGTAAGCTTTAAAAAGTACACAATTAATGAAAAATTCTACCTCATTTGTTTCTCAATTAAGTGGATGATAAGCGTGTAAACTGCAGAAAATGTGTATCAGCATTGTATCACCATGGGACCTTGATAGTAACCCGGAACTCGCAAAAATGAGGAGACACAAATCTGCTGAAAAAATGTCAGCATCTACTTTAAAACCTAAGTCGTAACTCATATAAAACCATGACCAAAAATCATAATGTCGCACATGAGGATACAAAAGGTGGGTTTGCATGCACAGAGAAGCCTAATTTTTCATTTAGATCAGTTGGTTTTTCTTCTAAAATCATTTAGCTCACCCCAAACCCTAGGCTTGCGCATGTGCACAGGGTGAGCAGGGTGGGAAGGACCCCTGGCCACTCAGCCAGCAGAGGGGGCTCCATGGACCATCTCATGAGTGCCATCAGATGCCACAAACAGCAAACCGGGTGTGTTCATTCCAACACAGGATTCCAGTTTTTTAAAAAATTTAATTCGTAAAATCAAAGAGAAGCCTTGAGAAATTCATCCTTTTGAAAAGTAAACACGTATTCTTGTGAATGCAGTTCAGTCAACAAGTCCAACGTTGGAATAAAGCTGGTTGTTTGCAATGATGACACAGTTTGGGGGTAAAGTAATGTTCTTGCTAAATTAAGGAGCCCAAGGGGAGGAACCTGGTGTCGGTTACGGTGCAAATATAATTCATAATTTCGTCGACCAAGCTATGACCGTCTACCAGTGGTAATGGAAGCTACAGCCATCAAATTTTACCATGTTAGAAATATATATGAGATATATATATGCAGTTACACACAGAGTTAGAATAGCTGGACTATAGAACTTTTATGGTTAAGCTGGTGTTAAATAAAGATATGTGTATCAAGGCCACATATTTTTTTCCTCTGGTACTTATGGTGAATTTGAGTTTAGAAATACATGAGTTCTGCAGAACCTAACATCTCACAATGCTATTAATGGCACTTTATTTAAAAAATGACATTTTGAAATCTTTAGTTAAAGTAGTAACCGAAGACAATCTCCAAGAACTCTAGCTTTTGAGGATTTTATCAAGCACAATTATTCAAAACAAAACCATGAATAGGAAGGCGTTGAAACGCAACTAAGAAAAACTAAAGGGGAATTTAGTTTTGATCATGAAATTAAAATAAACAAAATAGTAGCTTTTATTGCTCTGACTCTCCTGCTAGTAGTAATTATAAAATCTAAAAAATTTGCTTTATAATGAACTTTTTCAAGGTACTGGAGAGATGCTAAATCAGGAAGAAACTAGAAGGTATACAATCCTTGAACTATGAGAAAGTATGCTACAAAATTTCAACTCTTTGGAGGAAACTAATGTCTTCCTCTAAATTTTTTTTTTCTACAGACAAGAAAATCAGACTCGTAGCGATTCAGATATCAGACAAGGTTTTTAAGCTAATTGATTATACATTATGATTAATTATATATATGTGATTAATATGTTAAATAGGGAGAAAAATACTCAAAGTGGAGGATGCAGTATTTCAACAGGGAACTGAAATCTATTTTTTTCTTTTTCTTTTTTTTTATTAACATATAATGTATTATTTGTTATTTCAGGGGTACAGCTCTGTGATTCATCAGTCTTACACAATTCACAGCGCTCACCATAGCCCATACCCTCCCCAATGTCCATCCTGAAATCTATTTTTAAAAAGTCAGACAGACATTCTAGAAATCAAAAATACAACACCTAAAATGAGAAATTTATTTAATGGATTTAAAAATATGCTGGACACTGCAGAGGACAGATAAGTTGATAGAAAATACCCAAGATGGAACAGAGAAATAAAAGGAAAAACAAGTAAAGAACAGAATATGAGTGCCACAGAATAATAGTAAATAGTCTAATGGAAGTCAAATGGCAATGAGGTTATATATTTTTTTAAGATTTTTTTATTTATTCATTCGAGACACAGAGATACAGAGAGAGAAAGAGAACATGAGCAGGGGGAGAAGCAGAGGGAGGGGGAGAAGCAGGCTCCCCATTGAGCAGGGAGCCCAATGCTGGGCCTGATCCCAGGACCCTGGGATCATGACCTGAGCCAAAGGCAGATGCTTAACTGACTGAGCCACCCAGGCTCCCCATGAGATTATATTTTTAAATGAAAGGGTGGGCTGTGGGGGGAGGACATCCTGCCAACCTAAAAATCCATATAAATGAATCTTTCCAAAGTGAGGGTAAAATGTATGACATTTTCAGAAAAACAAGAGCAAAGAGAATTCGTTGTCAGCAGACCCACACTTCAGAAAATACTAAAAGAATTTCTTCAGACTGAAGGAAAACAATCCAGGCTGGTAATAAGAACTGCAAAAGGAAAGAGAAAAAAGCCAGAGAAAGGACAAATACTGTGAGTAAATATCAGAGAATATTAGTTGTCCAAAGCAACAGTAACTTGTATGTTTCTCAGGCTTATGCAACAGTTGATGGGGGCGGCTGGAGGAAGGGCAAGGTCTACATGGAATTATATTCCTGCAAGAATCTCCTGTTGTCCGTTCTGGTACCAAGAAGCGGACACCAGAACGAAGATTTGCAGAAGATTGGCTGGGGACACCTGTGAAGGACCGAGGAGCAGGTGAGCAGAGCCCTCAAATCATGATGCTGGCTTGACCCTCGTGACGGAGACAGGAAGGGGAGGACCAGGTAGGAGACGTCTGGACTGTGGCCCAGCCTGGCCGCTGGGGGACCCAGGCTACACCGTCTGTCAAAGGCATCCTATGCCCGGGAAGGAGATGGCATTACCCTCCTCTAACTGCCATCCTTGGCTGAGAGCAGCCCGGGCGCAAGACCGTGGTCTCAGCCAGATGCTGGACGCTGCCCCCAACTACCTGCCCTGCAGCAGGGTCTCTGGAAGGACCGAGCACACCTCATGGCTGCCCATATGCCGGTCTGCTTCAGATGTGGCAAACATTCTATTGCATGGCCCATGATAAATCAGAGACGCATATTACAATCTCTAGGCAATGTCTAAAAGGAAAACACAAAAATGTAGTCTAAATATCCATAAAATACAATAACGAAGAGTACTTGATTCATAATATTTTTAAAATACAGTGAAAAGGAATAAAGGGGCAAAACAGGTGGGACAGAATAAGCAGCAAAATTAAAATCAATTTTATCAGTAATTTCATTAAATGTCAATGGGCCAAAGTTGAAGAAAGTCCTGAACCATTAAATTGATAAGAGCAACAACATGTGTAAGATTTAGTTTTGAGATTCCATGTGCTGTGCTTTGGTATATCTCAATTTGTGGGAAAAATCTTTTGAGGGAACAGTCATTTTTAATTGGATAAATTTATACTCCGTATACCAGAATGGAATTCAGTTGAGAAGTCACACAATTTTGCAGGATCTAAATATGGTGAAACATTCAAATGAATCATGAATGCAATTTCTTTGACAAGTTTTATCTTATAAGTATATTTGCCAAAGAAATGTACCCTGAAAGGAGGCATAAAGATAGTACCTATGAAAACATTTGGCCTGAAATATTTACACATTTATATATGAAAAATAGAATTAAGATTAGCCTTCCTTTAGCATAACTATTCTGAGTTTATTTATACCTCAGCATTAACAGAACATTTCCTCAATTAAACATACTGTGATCTATACAGAAGAGTCAATTGAAGTGTCTACAATTTCAAATTTATTAACCACAAACAAGATTTGAAGAAGATTGCAGTTATATGACGAGATGAAGAGATAAAAGAGAAAAGATACGCTCACGAAAAGAGAAGGGGTTATAGCAGTGATTACAAGCATGTCAAGGGCAATGTGCTCATGACATTGGTTCAGTGTTCAAATAACCAATACGCAGAAGTTTTATTTTGCTTTAAGGAGCATGGACGTGTTATTTTTGACAAGGATTTTATCTTTTTTTAGAAGATTTTATTTATTTATTTGAGAGAGAGAGAGCGAACATGGGCAAGGGGCAGGAGCAGAGGGAGAGGGAGAAGCAGACTCCCGGCTGAGCAGGGAACCCGACACTGGACTCGATCCCAGGACCCTGAGATCATGACGTAAGCTGAAGGCAGACGCTTCACCAACTGAGCCACCCAGGTGCCCCGACAAGAATCTTACTTTTGAAACATATTTATTAACGGAACTACTTTATAGATCCAGCAATGCAATGTAATTGTTTTGTTGGCCAATAAATATTTCAAAATTTCCATATTTTTATCATTTTTAGCATCTCCTCCGCTCTCAGCACTGCCTTTGCTTGATGGCACCTGGAAGCCCGGCAGTCAAAGCTGCACTGAAAATTGGGGTGATGGTGGATTTGGATGAGCCAGCCCGTGTCACTGGGGTGAGGTGTGTCTCAGGGACAGTGGTGTGTCGTCACGGAAACAAGTTACAAATGAGATGGGGATGACATCCATGGCCTGTCCCAGGCACATGGGAGGCTGGAAGAAGTCACCCGAGGAAGACTCTAGTCAGGGTGCAGGTTCCACCAAGCTTGTCCCCTGAGGGCATTTGCTCATTTGGACCGGTCAGCGTGGTCAGGCAGGGTGACAAGTTGTCACAGAGGAAGGAAGCCGGGCTTGTAACCAGGAAGCAATGCGGTGACACACGGAATCTTGCTAGAAAGCTGTACAAGGCATTTCCTCACTATTAAGATCCTGCGCCTCAAGGAATTTATAAAGAAGGTGGGTCAAAGACAAAGAAAGAGCTGCGTTATCAAGACTCTGAGATGCCAAAGATCAAAATACATCTTAGCGCTAGCAAGTCCCTCTGTGACTTGGCAGGGTTACTCACCCCACCCGGAATGTCACACGGTCGATTGGGTTACGGCCTTTCTCGCCTTCACCCTCTGCAGCCAGAACGCAAATGTCAGCACTGAAACGCTCCGTGGCTCGGGTGTCCAGATCCAGCAAACGGGAATACATTAAGATATTTTTTGTTAAATTCCCACTTTTAATTCAAGTGGCGGATGGAGCATCTGAGCATAGCATTCTACTCTCTCTCTCCCCTTCTGACAAACCTGCATGAACAATGGGGAAAAGGAAAAACAATATTATTTACTTTTCTCATGAGGAGTCATCAGCTATGCTAGCTTCTATTTATTCTAGATTAACAGAGCAATTGTGGTAAAATATAGGCTAAGGAAATAAGCTGATACGGTTTTATAAGAGCGAACGCATTAGCAGAAGTCAAGGTTTGTGTGATCCAGCTACTGTATTCTAGGTATTGGGCTTCCATGCTGCTGTAGGAATAAAAGAATTGCCCATATTAATAGTGTCCTAGATTAGCCAAGCATGGGGGCTGGACTCCCTTCCCTCTGCAGATGTTAGCCGTGGCCAGCGTGGCTCCACCTGTGGGTGCTGGGGGCCAGGGGGCCAGGGTTCCTGGGTGAGTCTTGAAACTCCCCCGAGGCTATGGCCCAGGGTGATAAGCATGTTCCCTGGGTCTCTGTTTCCTTCGGCAGTCACAGCAGCAGGAAAGGGACGCTTTCCATCGAGCATGGGGACGGTCCCCGGCACCTCACGAGGGCCCAGCTCCCATAGCTCCCATTCGCCCCTGGAAGGTGTTCTCAGAGCGCATCCCATGACTCCTGGGGGTGGGTGTAAGACCCTCCCTGAAGGAGTGGACTGGCCACTCAGAAGGGCCGAGTGTCCTGCTCACACGTCCTTGAGAAGGGAGATCCAGGGCGGCCAGGGCCAGCTCTGGGCCCTGCCCGCTGAGGCTGCGCTGCCGGCCTCGGGGGTCAGAGCCCAGCCAAACATCTTCTGCAAGCTGACTCTTTCCCAGAAGAGAAAGCTGCAGCCCTGGTTTTGGGATTTCTAGGGCTGCAGACTTTAGGAACGGCTTATTTTGTCGGGTCGCAGCTGCCCGAGTCCAGCCCGGGGCACGGTGACTGCGGGTCTGACATCGAGAGGCCGTGGCCCCTTGTCCCAGCCCGACTCCCAGGGGGCGCTTCCCCTGCTGCCCCGGCACCTGGCCGAGCCCTCACCTGTCTCTGCAGACAGCAGGAAGTTTGTGAGCTATCTCTGACTCCTTCTGGTCTGGAAAGTGAGGGGACCTTCAAAGGTCCCCCATCAAACTGCCCAGAGGCCGCGTCCGGGGAGGGAAGGTGGTGATGGTGGGGCCACTGGTCCTCTACCCACCTTTGCTCCGGGGGCAGCCACGCCCTGGCTTTGGGGGGGCAGGACCACCCTGACCTCAGGCGGGCTTGCAGCAGGAAGAGATGACGATGGACGCATGAGGCATGTCCTGGAGAAGGGGGACGTGTGAATGCAGAGCAAGCCGCAGAAATGTGTGTCCAGGAAGGAGCAGACCCAGCGTCTTCGGACTTCTGGCAGCACCTGAGGTCCAGACTGTGCCTCTTACATCTTTGTGTCCCTTTGTGCCTTATTTTAGGTTTATCCCCTCGCATTATAAAGAGGGACTCCAGACGTGTTTGAGGCAGCCGGCCAAGGCAGTCGGGGGCTCATAGGCCACTGGGTACTGAAGGAGAACGGGGACCCACTGGCTACCACTTCCCCACAGGGCGAGAGTCCCCTTGTGCCCCGACCGCCCTGCAGCAGGAGCTCGAGACTGCTGCCCATGGTCCACACTCGGACGCGCGTTCACACTGAGAATCACTGAACCCACGGCTCTGTCCGCACGGCCACTGTCCAAGCACAGAAACACCTGTGAATCATGTGGTGGGATTCTAACAGGCTGTGGTCAGACTTGTGTTGATGGCTAATTTCGTGGTTTCTCTTCAGCAAGAACTCTCTGCTGTCTAAGCCTAGCCAGCATTCCTCCTCATGCATACCAGGGAGCAGATACAGTATTGATTTCTAGAACAAGGCACGAGCACCAGGAAGCCTCTGGGAAGTCATTGGCTCAGACATGCTGTCAGCAGCCTTCGTAAATGAAGACAAAGCTGAGCACTTCCAAAGAACACTTCCGAGGGCCAGGTGCCAGAGCTAGGGTCTGTCCCGGCATCTGCACCGAGAAGTGATGTGCCCTGCGCAGGTAACCCGACCCCTGTGCCTCAGTTTCCCGGCCTATAAAATAAGGAAGCTGAACCAGAGCCTCTGCATTCCCCGTCAGGCTTCCCATAACTGTGACCAATAGTAAGCAACCCACGGGCAGAGATTGAAAATAACATGAGTGTGTTGATTTGCTGAAATTGGAAGGCAGAACTAAGAAGTTCTGTTCAAAAAGCATGCCTTAGTTATCCTGTGGCCTATCTGAATTCTACCAGAACTCTGCCACATAAATATTATGTAATATCTCTGGAAGGGTGGGAGGGAGGGAGGAAGGAAGGAAAGAAGGAAGGAAGGAAGGAAGGAAGGAAGGAAGGAAGGAAGGAAGGAAGGAAGGAAGAAGAAAGAAAGAAAGAAAGAAAGAAAGAAAGAAAGAAAGAAAGAAAGAAAGAAAGAAAGAAAGAGAGAGAGAGAGAGAGAGAGAGAAAGAAAGAAAGAAAGAGGAAGAAGCTAGACCTGTGAAGAACGCAACTATTACTGAGAACAGCGAGAGGTATTATTCATTATTAGCCACTTAATTCGAAGGATTAGGACCCAAGCATAATTCCGCACAGTGGACACTGCCTAATTAAAAACTCTTTTATAAACTGCACCATTAAAACTGCTATGGCTACTGATCTCAAAGTGTTTCCATTATGGAACGCTATTATCGGCCCTAAGAAGCTTCTCTGGAACATGATCCAGAGTTCATAAACCCAGCAAGGACCCGCGCTCCCAGCTCCAGCCAATTTTCGAAGCACTGTGAAAAATATAGCTATGTGGGATTGTTTTTTTCCCCCAAAAAAATTGGTTGTTGCTGTTGTGTCGACAGGGATTGAATATACGAGCAGAAAGGGACAGAGACCGTGGATGAAGGACCTGCTTTGGGTCCACGAGACCCCAGAGACCCACGAGACCCCTGGCCTCCAATCCCTGTAGGTGCAGGAGTGGGGGCTGTGCCCTGCAGAGGGCACCCACAGGGCCTCTGGAGCAGAGCTACGCCCCATGGTAACAGGTAGACCCCACCTTTCAGTAGGGCCCGGGAGCCCCTGGGTTGAACTGGGCGAAAGGCAGAGTTGCCTCTCCCAATGGTTTCTCAACCAGGGCTGCCACAAGTCACACAGATGAGAGAGCCGGGGCCTCACGTGTTGGGGCACACTTCTTTCCCACCCCGATGCTGCCTTCCCAAGGGAGGGAGCCCCAGGAGCAGTGGCAGACAGCCCCTGCCTCTCTCAGTCCCTCCTTGCTCCTTTTCTGTAGCGAGAGTGACTTTTCCCAAAGGTGAGTGTAAGTGCGGGAGCGTGGTGGGCTCTGCCCAGCTCAGCCCAGCTCTGCACCTCACCTTCTCTGGCAAGAGCCCACACCCTTCTGCTGCTGGTCCTCAGCCCTGTGCACGTCGATCCCGGACTGGGTTCCTTTGGAGTGGAGTTTCTGTGCCTGGAGCCTGAGATGTGGGTTTCTATGGGCCACTGGGTTAGGGAACTGGATGAGGTCAATTGGTCAGTTTAGTCTAATTAGCCAGTCTGAGCAAACACATGAGGGAGAAAGACCACATGCCTGTGATCCTAATATGGCCAAGTCGGGGTTCAAGGAGGCTACGCCACTATAACTGACAAGAAGGAGCCCACATTCTCCCTGGTGTTCTCCCCAGCGGCCCCTGCTGGTAGTGCCTCTCCATTGGTTGAAGCAGCTGTTCCTTCTTACCCCGGCCCCACGGTAAGTGCAACACCAGCCCTCCCTGCACTAGGCTTGCAACATTATCCAACTATTTCTATCACTGCATTTTCCCAGAGCAGTGTGCTAATGGAATGACATCATCTTGTCTCTAGACCATGCTCTTAATCACAAGCTTCCTGGAATATCTGCAGTTATATAACCATAACCCCCAAATGGCCCTTGGCCTCTTTTATTATTTTAAACATGCTCTTTTATTGAAGTTTAACTTCCATATGGAAATGTACCAAATCAGAAGCGTGTGGCTGGTTGGATTTTTCACAAAGTGAACATACCTCTGCTAACCACATCCAGATAAAGACGTAGAGCATGACTGGCAATCCAGAGTCACCTCCTGTCGCTCCCTCCCCAGAGAAAACATTCTTGTGACTTTTAAATCATTTATAACGTCTACCTGATTTGTAATTTATATGAATGCAAAGGTACAGAGTATATTCTTTTGGGTTTGACATCTTTGGCTCACCATTAGTCTGTAAGATTCAGCCCTGGTAGGTTGCATACCAGCACTTGATTCATCTTTATTGCTCTCTGGGACTTAATTAGAGGCCATAATGTATCCATTCTACTGTTGGTGGGTGTTTCTTTCTTGTGCATGTGTCTGTGTGCACACATGTGGGAGTTTCTACTAGGTGTCTACCCAGGAAAGTAGTTTCTGGGTTACAGGGTATGAGCAAGTACCCCTGCAGCAGAGAGCCCTAAAGCTTTGTAAAGTGCATGTGCCAACTTGGGCTCCAAATCCCTGCCAACTTTGGTATGCGCCATTTCTCATTTGCCTCTCCGTCGCACAGTGGTCTTGCTTCGTGTGTCCCTGTGGCTGAGGCTGAGCACATACCTTGCTTGTGGTTATTTGGGTGCCCTTGTTGTTGAATAGCCTGTTCAAGCGTCTTGCCCATTTTTCTATTGGGCTTTCTGACTTTTCTTCATTGAGGTAAAGGAATACTTTATATGCTCTGGATTTGAGTCATGGGTTATGTGTACTGCAAATGTTGTTCCGCACTCTCTGGTCTTTAAAACTACTGTTCTATTGTTTTGTTTCTATTTTCTTCGACTTTTGTACCTTTTTCTCTTCTCTCTCACCTTAGTGTTAATTTTCTTTTTAATTTCATTCTTTCTTCTATCAGCTCCTTAGCTGTACATCCCTTTACTCTTATTTTGTCTCAGGCTTAGAGTTTAACAAATGTAGCCTTCACTTATAAAATTCTAAAATTAAGTATTTTCAACACAATACAAAGACCTGACATTTCTCAGATTCCATTTATTTCCATAGTTTAATTCTACATCCACTTTAATCTCATAGGAAATGATTATTGTTGTTGTAAACACACAGTACTCACTTACAGACTGACCCATGCATTTACACTTTTACTCCATCCTTTGTTTCCATGCTTCCATCTGAGATCATTTTCCTTCTATTGGAAAAATTCCCTTTTACATTACCCTTAGTTCATGTGTTTTGATCACAAGTTCTCTTAGACTTTATTTGAAGATGTCTCTGTTTTACCTTTTTTTTAGAGGATGTTTTCACAGAGCACAGAATTCTAAGTTGGCAATTATTTTCTTTTAGAACATGAAAGATGGCATTCAATTGTCTTCTGGCTTCTATTTTTTTCCTGTTGAAAATGAAAGCAGCTGTCAGGTTTATTTCTTTGAAAATACTGTATCTTACCCACCACCAACAACAATTTCTTGTTTTTCTCATTTTTTTTAAGTTGTGGTAAAATACACATAATGTAAAATTTAGCATCTTAACCATTTTGAAGTGTGTAGTGCAGTGGGATGAAATACATTCATGTTGTTGTGCAACTATCACCTTCATCTGTCTCCAGAACATGTTCATCTGCAAAAGTGAAACCTCATTGAACACCAGCTTCTTATTGTCCTGCCCAGCCCCTGGCCCCCACCATTCTCCTTTCTGTCTCTATGAATTTGACTCCCCTAGGTGCCTCATATACATGTAATCATACAATATTTTTCCTTTTGTGTCTGGCTTATTACACTCAGCTTAATGTCCTCATGATTCAAACATGTTGTAGTGTGTGTCAGAATGTCCCTCCTTTTCAAAGCTGAATGATACTCCATTGTATTTATATACTGTGTTTTCTTTATCCATTCATCTGTCAATGGATACCTGGGTTCCATGTTTTAGCTATTGTGAATAATACTGCTATGAACATGGATGTACAAGTATGAATTTGTGATCCTGCTTTCAGTACTTTGGGGTATACACCCAGGAGTGGGATTGCTGGGTTATATGGTAAATGCATATATAATTTTTGGGGGAATGGCCAGACTGGTTTCCATAGCTACTGCACCATTTCACTTTCCAACCAACCATGCACAAGAGTTCCAATTTCTCCACATCCTCACGCAAAATTGTTATTTTCTGTTTTTGAGGGGTGGCATTTTTTTTAAATATTAACCATCCTCATAGATGTGAGATGTCCTAAGCTTCTTTTAATATTTTCTTGTTGTCCTTGGTTTTCAATAGTTTTGCTATGCATGCTTGTTGTGACTTTCTTTTTATTTATTCCACTTGGGGTTTGTAACATTGCTTGGTTTTATGGCTTGATGCTTTTAGTGTTTGGGAAATTCTCAGCCAGTGTGTCTGGAAAGCTGTTTTGCTCTGTCCTCTCTCTCCTCTGGGACTCTGGCTGCATATGCATCTGACTTTTTCACCATCTCCCATTTGTTCTTTTTCTGCATTTGTCATCCTTTTGCCTCTCAGTGCCTTGTTCTGACTGTTTTCTGTGGGTCCATCTTGCAGTTCACTAATTTCTTTCATTGTGTGATTTACTATTAAATTCATTGAATGATTTCTCAATTTAGTGATTTTATTTTCCAGTTCCAGCACTTCTGTTTTATTCTTTTTTCATTAAAAAAAGTTCTGTAATAATTCCTATAACTGCACCTTCTCTAGATCCGTTTTTCTTGCTTGGATTGTAGTCATTTAGCATTGTCTCTGGCATGTCTGGTAATTTTTGATTAAGCATTTGACATTATGTTGAAATATTTGAGGCATAGTCTGAGGTTCTGGATTACATTATCTTCCTCCAAAGAGACAATTATTGGCTTCCGGGAGTTAATTAATGGGGAGGGAATTTCACCTAACCCCAGGTGGAGGTAAGCTGAGAGGGTGTCTGGGAAGATGGACCTGTCAGCTTCGGCCGAGTGCTAAGGTTTCAGCCACACCCTTCCTCTCTGGGAAGCACTATTACCCCTGCCCTGCAGGGTTTTTGATGCTTCAGCCACTCAATGGGGCATTCTGCTCAGTTGTCAGTCTTCAGGGCCAATGCTAGTGAATGCCTAAGAGAGGAAGTGTTGGGTTTATTTCTGTGGGGTTTTTTCTGTCTGGGATCTTGACCCCTCGATTTACACTGTGCCTTGGCAGCTCTCTGGTATCTCTAAACTGATTTTTAAAATGTGTTTTATCCAGATCTTTATGAATGGTTCTCAGTGACAGTGGTGAATATAGTTCACCACTATAGAAAGTGGATGTCTTTCTTTGACACTTTAAGACCTATTTTGGCACAGATGGGTGATAAAAATGAACTTCATTTCTTCTTCCTTTTTTCCCCAAGCTAGTGAATTACTAGACCATGAATAGCAAATATTTGTTGAGCCTATTTTCAAGGTACTAGAGATAAAGCAAATGACTCCTTTCTAGCCTTTTCCTGTGGAGATTTCAGAGTAGTGGGAAGAGGGGTGAATGCTTTGTGACGATTTAAAGACAGTTGTAGATTACATGATTTATTAAAAGGGGAATGATAAATCCAAGTGATAATCCATTTAAAAGACTAAGCCCGATTCCTGCCACAGAGTTCATGTTCAGTCAGTGTTACTGATTTTTGTTGACTTCTTGAAGCACCTTCCTGGATCTTCCCCAAGCTCGGCATTTCTGTCTTCCATCTTCAGAAACTCTTCTAAGAAGTTGGGAGTTACTTAAGTCTCAACCCATTCTTCAGACAGTCACAGAGAGTTGAAATACGAGCTGCAGCCAAGAACAAAAAAGAACCAGAGTGTACACGTCCCAAATTTCTCTTCATTCTCCATTTTGAAAAGTCATAAGAAACCACATTTATCAAAAGCCCAGAAGAGTTACACTGGACCCAGACTTTCTTTCCTTGATTTCCTCCTCCACTTGAAATTTAACAATGAATAAAAAAAGTGAGATATGTCAGGAATGCTTCTTTCACAGATAACTTGCAGAAAAAAATATATATGGAAGGGAAATCTACAGATTGAAAGAGACTTAAAAAGCATCAACCAATCACACTGTGTTGACCTTATCTGGATTCTGATTCAAACAATATGTAAAAAGAATAAATTGACATTTGTGAGGCAACTGAAAATTTGAACACTGACTTGATATTTGATATTAAGAAATTTTTTTAGCATAACCACAAAACCATTATCAAGCCTGAAAATATGACTTCTTATCTTTTAGAATACTACATTTACAAAAGATATTTTCTAATGTCTTAGATTTGCTCCAAAATAAGAAGGAGGAAGGAGGAAGTTTAGAATAAAAAAAAAAAAAATGATTGGCCACGGGCCTATACTTGAAGTTGGGTGTTGGATACATGAGGGTACATTATAGTATTCTATGAGGTTTTTGTATGTGTTTGAGATTTTACACAATAAAAAGCTAAAAATATACCAAGAATAAATAAGTATATCTAAGATATTTGTCTTTGGATCAACTACCACTTTGCCTTATCTCTTCTCTTTTCGTTCTTTGAATTTCCTGAGTAAACAATTAGCTTCTGCAGTAACTCCCTGTAGAGAGCAGTAAGTCTGCTGATGTTGTCTCAGATAATCAAAGTCTTCATTTCATTTATCTCTTTTTCCATTAAGAAAATGAATCTTTCCTCCCAACAGGCTCCCCCACACCTCAGAAGTCAAGGAAGACAGAGTGACGATTTGCATTTCCCGAAGAGGCAGGATTTTGTGGAGTCCCCAGATGATCAGTAAGCACCCAAGCATTAGGGATATGAAGCCAAGCACTGAAGTTGGCAGAGCAGCCCTCTTTTGTGAAGAGTGGGGGAGAAAACAAATTCTCTGTGTGGAGTTAAAATTCCTGATGAAAAGGTGTTCCGAGAGGGAAAGACCCTACCCCTAATCTGCCCTCCCTCACTGGATGCTCTCACTAGCCATGATACCCATGGAAAGCATTTAATCTGCCTAACCATCAATTTCCTTGTCGGGAAAATGAAGCTAACAGTCTTCCCCTGCCTTCTTCCTTAAAGCAAGCTAAGGTCAGAGGAGATAAATCCCAGCAACAAATATAGAAAACTTCACACCAAAACATTATATGATGGGGAGGAACCATAACGTGGGACCTAGAAGCCCTCAGTAGGTACCAGCTCTGCGCAAGAAACATGGGCTTGTTTAGGTAAAAGACATCAACTGTGATCTAAGGAGATTTTCGTGTCAGAGTCTTTCCAAGGTGGGACTTGGGAAACGCACACCCTTTACCCAGCAGAGGAAACCCAGGCTCAGGCACCCCCACCTCAATCTCCACTACCCTCAGAAACAGCACTATCACAAGCAGGCTCGTTTCGCTGACCCCTCCTCTGCATGGTTCTTTAGTCTGGTGATGACATCTCCATCCCTGTGAACTGACACATGGACCACGCTGTCGGACGCATGGTAGGACACGTGGTCGGACACATAGACCCAGCTGTAGCTAGACTCAGCTAAGAGGGGACTGGATAGAAACACACGCCTCCGTCCATCCTAGCAGGCACGTCCCTGATGCAAGAGCCTCCTCACGGTTGGCGCATGAGGTCTGCCGCTGATTCATAAGCCAATGAGACATTAACCGTGCTTCAGGCAGGAAAATCCCTCAACCAGTTTCCATTCCAGGCCCCCGCCTGTGAAAATGATCCACAAGAAAGAAGTGAGGCTCCTGTGCTTGACTCAACCTTAAGTCTGTCCATTGCCCATCACCATCTCCCCAAGGAAGCACTTGGGAACTGGGGACACTGGTCGGTGGTCGACCAGAGGGCTTTCTGTTGTCTGCAGTTGTGATCCCTGAGGTGAGACATCAAAGGCACAGAGAAAAGGAACCAGGAGCAGCAGCGGTCCCTCTCCTCACCTCCGCGTCCCTGCCTCAGAGAGTCAGCTTTTGGGAGTAGGGGGTCTGTGGCCATGAGACCCCCCAGCCACAGCCACACCCTACCGTGCATGAACTACTTTCCCAGCCACGTCAACCACCTCATGTCCATAACCACGGCATGGCCATTCTCTGTCCTGCCTCGTGGCCGGGAGGGACATGGGTGGTGGGGCATGGAGGTGCCTTCTGGGACTGGGAAGCTGGCAGGAGGGGTTGAATGTGGAAGCCGCCCGAAGGCTTCTAGGACTTTATTTGCTCTTTCTGGAAAGAGGATAATTATACATTTTCAGGTGATCCAGGAGTAAGCCCCATTCTTCCTGTGAGACGGTTGAGGGGTAGGGGGTGCTGTCCTGTCTGGGGCTGGAGACAGGGAGAAAGCCCACCCTCCACCCCCGGGAGAGCGCTTCTCTCGAGGACCCGGCTGGATGAACACGATTCTACAGCACACATGAGTGTGTCACCTCCAGATGCAGAGGAGGAGCTCACTTAAAAATAACGTGTGTGTGTGCGCACACGCGTGTGTGTGCATGTGTGTGAATATATATAGTACGGAGTCACTGTTCACAACAGGATAAAGGCAGTTTTTAGAAAGCATCTGCTCCACATTCTCAGTTCACTTCAAGGAACTCTGACGAGATGGGGAGAGGTGCTAAAGTGACAGCCGAGGACACACGGAGCCGTCTGAGGAGCCGCAGGCGCCACAGACGTGCCTCTCAGAGCCACCTCACAGCAGCCTGCGCAGGGGCAGGTCAAACCCCGGGGCACTTGAGATGCAGCGCAACGGGGAGGGCAATGGGCATGAGGGCGGGACGTCGGCCACGAGGACCCAAGACGGTCACCTGCCGGCTCTGAGTGGGGGGAGCAGGCCTGGCCAGTCCGTCAGGAGAGGTCCTGCCCCATCCTGGGGACAAACGTGAAATGACAGGAACACCTGCACGTATCCTGCACCCTTCTCTCCAGAAGTTTAAAATCTCCCCAGACGGGAGAGCCGCTAGCGCCTGCCTGGGGAGCTGAGCCTCCAGTCCGTGTCTTGAAGGCATGTCCACAATAAGATAATGTCTCCCCAGCCCCGGCTCTGCCCTCTGCACCGCCAAGAACTGCTCTTATCATTAGAAACAGAGAACCAACTATACAGCTTTACAACTGGGCTCCAGCTGCCGCAGACCAAAGAGACGACCCCTGGACATCCCCCAACCCTTTCAGCACCACCACCCCCCACAGGCCCCACACCCCGCGCGGGGGCCTGCTGTGCCTTTCCCTGGGATGCCCTGCTTCCCCACTCTGCTGCCCAGGGAGCTCCTTCTCATCCTCTATAGTCCCCTCCAAGGACACCTCCTCCAGGAAGCCCTGCCTGATGCCACCGGGCTCTCCCCGATGTGGGCGGCACTCCATGGTCTCACACACATACACACACACACACACACACACACACAGAGCATCCAGCACACCCACTGTCCCTCTGCTCACTGCCACTGTGGCCCCAGGGAGGAGCCACACAGGGTCTCAGCAGCAGTGGCATCTGTCATCACAATTCTTAACACGGTCAGGAAGGACAAATGCTACGGTGACCTCCCACCACAGACGAGTCTCCCGTTTCTGGAGGCTCCACCTTGGCCATCCGTCCTCTCCAACACCGCTTTGCTGGGATGCCCCTGGAGCAGCCACGGTGGATGGAGCGTGCGGCCAGCTGCATGCTGCAGGGAAAGGGGACAGAAGCCGTCGAATTGCTCTGGGCTGGTTTCAAAGAGATTCTGGGTGTAATAAACACCTTGAGGCTTGGGAGGTGAGGGTGATTCGTGCAGGTGACAGCCGTGTCCCGATGGAACATGCCACCACCCACAAGCCACCGGGTGTGAACCCTGCACTCACCGGGTGCCCACCCTCTCCCCGAGCCCGCCCTGGACACCCACAGAAGCCTTCTAAGTCCACCCAATGCTGGCAGCGCCGGTGTCCAGGAGCTCGGGGGACTCTGTACAGCGGGGTTGCTGGGGTCCACGAGGGTCCCTGAGGCTCTGGACATGAGTATCCTGTCCAAGGACGTGGCCGGGACCACAGCACTGCTCGAGGCACACCTGCTCCCCTCTCTGAGCCTCGGTTTCCCTCCCTGCAAAACAAGAGGGCTGGACTTCCAGAGTCTCCATATGATGCTCCTTGCTGCTCAGTCCCAATTTCAGATGAAGAACTAGAGCCCCGAGGTCACCGGGCCTCACAGGAGGCAGCAGGCAGGACTGGGCAGGAGAGGAGCCGCACAGGCGTTTGCCCAAAGTGCAGAAGAGACGGGGCTTTGTGAGGGGTGACAGGAGGAGGAGGAGACGGGGCGCCATGCAGGTCTCCCGGGGCCTGTACACCTGCAGGCCCCCCGTATGAGTGCGGCTGAGGCTGAGGAGGGGCTGGGGAGCTGCGAGGAGCGCGCACCCTCTGCCTGGATGGCGCCCATGTTCTGCACCTACACACCCCACAGACGAGCATCCTGCAGACGAGCGCCCCTTGGGAATCCCCGAGTCACCCAAACCACTACTGTGTGACAGCCGATGACCATGAGGCATGTTACGGCCTGTGTAATGGATGGGGCAGCACACCTGTGTTCTCTGGGTGCGGCCCAACGGGGTGTCCTGGGATTGCTGCATGAGTACTCAGGTCTGACCAGTTTGTACCTGCTTCCAGAGGCCTCCCTGGAGCTCGGCCCCCCTGGAGCTGGGTCCCCCCCGGAGCTGGGCCCCCCCGGAGCTGGGCGCCCAGAGCTCGGCTCCCCCGGAGCTGGGCCCCCTGGAGCTCGGCCCCCCTGGAGCTGGGCCCCCCCGGAGCTGGGCCCCCCCAGAGCTGGGCGCCCAGAGCTCAGCTCCCCCGGAGCTGGGCCCCCTGGAGCTGGGACCCCCCGGAGCTGGGACCCCCAGAGCTCGGCCCCCCAGAGCTCGGCCCCCCTGGAGCTCGGGCCCCCCTAGAGCTGGACCACCAGAGATTGGGCCCCTGGAGCTGGGTCCCCCTGAAGCTGGGCCTCCCCCCAGCTAGGCCCCCCTGGAGCTGGACCCCTGGAGCTCGGGCCTCCTCAGAGCTGGGCCCCCTGGAGCTGGGCCCCCGGAGCTCGGGCCTCCCTGGAGCATGGTACTTCCTCTGCTCTCTCTGCCGCTGCCCCTGCCTGCGTGGGCCCGGGGAACAGGTTCTGGTTTCTGCCCCGCTGGGTCCATCCAGAAAGTGCCCGTGGGCCAGCAGGGGGCTTTGAGCTCCCCCCATCCCCTGGGAGCTGCTGCGTTGGCCCCAGTGGAGGGGACGCGCACTCCCCTGCAGGCCCCGTGAGGAGCGCTCGCCTCCGAACCCTGACTCTCAGGGTAATGTCGGGGAGCCACTGAGGCAGTTCTCAACTCTGGCTTCTGTGTCAGTTCCAGAGCGGTGTTGATTCTAGAAAGGGACCGGGAGGCGAGCGAGAGACTCAGACCTCAGCCCCTCCAGGGGAGGCAGACACCTCTGTGTGCTGGGATGTGACAGCCAGACCCGAGCGGCTTCTCAGAGGTCGCGCCCCTGATCCTGTGGAGCTCCCCGCTAGGGTGCCACAGTCACGCGGCCAAGTGAACAGATACATGGGGCATGCGGGGGCACATGGGGGCACACGGGGGCCTGGGGGCCAGGGCGGAGCTGGAGGGATGGGACGGGGCTGCAAAGGCAGGTGGTGTGGGGCTGTCCCTGCCCCTCCAGCCAGCCCTAACTGGCCACCTGCCCTCCGTACAGGTCCTTAGATCAGCCCATCCTCCATGCTTGTGCATCAGGCAAAGGGGTAAGGAGGGGAAACCGAGTGAGGCCACGGCACATTCCTCTGCTACACAGGGGATACGCTCACACCTCACCCTGGCAGGGACTCTGGAAGGCTGGGGGGTCAGCCTGTCCCTGCCACCGGGCCCTCCGCTCCAGGCCCAAGCCCGGTGCCCATGCCTCCTGGAGGCCCTGCTGGTCTCTCCGAGCCACGCCATATCTCGCCACTGCCCTCCTGGTGCCTCTGAAGGTCCCCCCCCTCCGCGATAATGGAGGCACGAGGCTTTGAACACCAGAGCCCAAGGCCACCGCATCCCAGGCCCGGCAGCTCAGGGCAACCAGGCACTGTTCTCAAATCCCTCCAGGGTTTGATAAATGCTCTGCACTTCTTCAAAAACACCGCCAAGGGGGAATGCTGGGCCTCCCACACAGAGCTCTGGGCTTATCTCTGAAAATTTATTCTTTGTTTCTGCAGAAATGGTACATGCCCAAAGTGAAGAAAATAAAGCAATCCAACAAGCAGAAAGTAGGAATCCTCCAGGCTCCACTGCCTGGACACAGTGGGTGTCCAGGGTCGCTTGCGTGTGCCACCCACGCAGGGTCCACCGGAGATGGGGAGGGGCACAGGGTGGCCAATGTGGGAAAGGATGTGAGACCCCCATCTTTCCTGAACCTGCTCCAGGCAGATGCTACATCAGGACAAGCAGGAAGGGCTGCTTGTCTGCGAAATGCAAGTTTACAGTTTCACATAAACGAATCACAGTGTGCACGTTGTTCTGAAATCAGCGATTTTCCATCAACAATAGTTCCAGAAATAGTGCGGTATTAACAAATTGCATGTACATCACTGCCTTGAATCACTGGGTGTTATTCCAATGTGTTTATCACAGCTCACACAGCCAATCCCCATGAATGGCCTTTTAGAGTTTTCTGTTGGTTTCTCTTCTTGTTCACTTTGTTTTTGAAATAAGATCCTACGAGCATCTTCCTGCATTCTCCCTCTGGCCTTATGTGATTGTCTCCTTTACAACAATATCTCACGAGTCAGAGACATTCTGAATTAGGATACCTGTTCCCAAACTGTCTTCTAGATAATTCTAATTTAAGACTCCCACTAACCATGCAAGCACACTCTCCAGCACAGAGACTTGTCAATCTTTGTGGTATTTATGCACCCGATAGGAATGTACCTTATTGTGATATTTACATGCATCTCCTACAATTAGTGGCTGTTTTCACTTCACTTTTGTATATCTGTGCTGACGCTGCATGCCCTTTGCCACATCGTTTACTGGGAGACCTTGCTGCCTGATTTACTTACAAATGCCCTCACCTACTGGGCTTTGTCTGTCGGGTGTGCGAAAATGGGTCCCCAGATTCCTAGTTTTCCTTTGACCTGGTGGGAGACATGCCTCCTGTTGTACGCTTTATGGAGGCACTGTTATCTGAACTTCCCATTATGATTTCTGGAGCTGGGGACATACAAAGCCAGACCTTTCCAACATTGTTGGGTTCTAGAACATTGGCATTTGGGGTTTTGCTATTTAATTTGCTGATGGTTGCGGATGTATTTACTTCTGAAGACATAGGACTCAAGCTGACTTATGTTTCCATGTACCAAGCACTTTGTCCCCAAACATGTGAATGAGGTATAAACCCAATCTCTGTCACTTGGTCTGAAAAGCCACCACTTCACTCCGAGTGGGTCTGTCTGTCCGCCTGGCCCTGCACCACCCACACAGAGCTTCGACGACCAGTGCCTTAAAGATCATTTATTTCCTTACCTACAGTGATGTGGCTCTTCTCTAGAATTGGTCTTGGGAATTTGAGGCCTGCAGTTTTTCTTCTTTTTCCATTTTTGGGAAGCAATCTTTGAATTTGGAATGAGCATGATTTTATTTGGTCATTGGAAAAATAAATAAATGTGGAAATAAATGATTAGGACCACCGTGCTCTCTAATCTTCGCTCCAACCCCCTGCACTGGTCTGCGGCGTGGCCGTGAACCCCAGGCGTCCAGCTGTGCGGACCCTTTGTTCTGTCCGCATACCCAGGAACATTCAAAACTGAAACATTTATCAGTGACTCTTCTTTTCAGGTCTTGTTACGAGGCATCTCCTGACCCAAGGCCCACCCTGTCCTTGACCCCAGCGCGAGGTCTGTGTTCCTGGGTCTCGGGTCTGGGCAGAGTCTCCAGAGGTGGCCCACCCATTCCTTCCCTCCCTCTTCTCTTGAGGGTGTTCTCCTCGCAGCTCACTCGCCCATGGAGGGTGGGCAGCCCTGAGCCGTGATTGTGGCCCTGTCCATTCCTCCTTCCAGGAGGATGGCATCTGCCTTCTGTCCCCACTCCCTGGGCCCCCTGACCTGCTGTTGGGTGGAAGGCTGACTTCAGGGAGGTGGTACTCTGTGCGTCGTGTCTCACGTTTGGCACTTGGTCCAGTTATCTATTGCTGTGCAACTAGCCACCCAACACTATGCGGTTCAAATGACAACAGACTGCTATCTCTAACAGTGCTGTGGGTTGCTGGGCTCAGCTGGGACGTCCTCAGTGTGAGTCTCTCAGGAGCTTGCAGGAGGATGGCAGGGGAGCCACGTGCAGGTGCTACTGGGCTGGGTGTCCAAGATGGCTGCTTTGTCACATGGCTGTCCCCTCAGCGGGATGCTGGAGCAGGAACAATGGGGGGGCTTCTGGGCTCTCTCTCATGCCTGCAGAGTGCTGGAAGGCTGCAAGATTCAAGCAAGGGCTGCATGGTGCCCGTGGTGCCTGAGAACCAAGTGCCATGGCCTTGGGGGTCCTCACTAAAGTCCCAATATAAACTTGGCACTGAGGGAGAGGGACAACCTGTTACTTTCTCTGGCAGGAAAACAGACCTGGACAGAAAACAGTGAGTGCAGTAACCTTGGAGTTCTGACACAACTTGGGGAGGAATGGGGAAGGCATTGTGGAAAATTGCCCAGTATTGGACTCCTCACCAACCTTAGTGAGTGGGAGAACAATACAATTATAGATTACATTTCTTGTACATGAGTGTCAGGAAAAATGAATACCTGCAACCATTTTAAGTTCCCATAAGCCACAGAAACAGCATTAAGAATGGATGCATATGGGCGCCTGGGTGGCTCAGATGGTTAAGCGTCTGCCTTTGGCTCAGGTCATGATCCCAGGGTCCTGGGATCGAGTCCCGCATCGGGCTCCCTGCTCCTTGGGAGCCTGCTTCTCCCTCTGCCTCTCTCTTTCTCTCTCTCTCTGTCTCTCATGAATAAATGAATAAAATCTTTTAAAAAAAAGAATGGATGCATAGATGGACAGATGGATGGATGGATGGATAGATGGTTGGCTGGATGGATGGGTGGATGGATGGATGGATGGATGGATGGACGGACGGACGGACGGATGGATGGATGGACGTACGGATGGATGGATGGATGGATGGATAGTTGGACGGATGGACAGATGGACGGATAGATGGATGGATGGATGGACAGATGGACGGATGGACAGACGGTTGGACTGATGGGTGGATGGACGGATGGACAGACAGATGAACAGATGGATGGACAGATGGATGGGCAGATGGATGGATAGATGGACAAATGGATGGATAGGTGAAAAGATGGACAGACAGATGGACAGATGGATGGACGGATGGATGAATGGATAGATGGATAGGTGGGTGGAAAAATGCACATCTAGGAACATGACATCACTTTGAGTATGAGTTTTCTGATCTTAAAATGAGAATGTGCTCTGTTCACTGTCCTGTGGCAAAGTCAAACTGAAAATGTGCATGAAATGATGCTTGGAACAAAATAGTTTCAATAAATATTCACTTCCTTGCTTTGTCCTTCCATGACTCTGTTTGTCATCTAGAATTAATGGCCTCCCTTTCCACAATATGTGCTCTCAGATCAATCCAGTAACTTCTTGTGCTCTGCAGACCAGTATTTGCAGGCTAGTTCTGTTTCTTCAGTTTCCTGGGGCGGGTCTTCTTTCTTACCCACAGGTCAGTACATGGAGCTCTGCGAATCCAGTGAAACCTAATGAACTGTAGATCAGTCAAGTGCAAGTTCAGTTATTTTTTTTTCCCGCAGCCAGTTGTGTAGGCTGGATATTTGTCTGAATGCCTTGGCCCTGGAAAATAAGGTGATCTAATTTGGGCAGAGTCAGGAATGCGAGGCATAGTACCCTGCTAGCTTCCTGTGGGAGATCGACAAAAACAAGCTGTTTCAGGAGACCTTTTCCCTCACTGAGTATCAAGTTGCCTTGCATCAGTGTTCCCTGTGATTATGCAAAACAAGTGAATAGAGAAAACATGTTTTAAATACAAATAGAGATCAAATGAACTTAAGGTTTTAATAGGATTCAAGCTCATTAGGTGTTAGCCAAGACTGTTTGAGAAGGTATCAAGCCATGGAAGCTTATAAAGCCTCCTTAACACTTCCGTGTGATCTAGAGCAGAGCTTGTCAGACTTCTGAGTGCTCTCGATTTCCCCCCTCATTGGGGCGGGGGGGCTTGTTTAAATGGGAATTCTGACTCAGGATGCTCCGGTGGGGCCTGAGCTTCTGTGACTTTCTAACAAGCTCCCAGGTGAGACTGATGCTGGCATTTGTGAGCCACACAGAAAGGATCTGGAGGTGCCCTGTCCAGCATCTCTGTCACCCACATGGATGATGGAGGAATCCACGGGCAATTTTTGGTAGAATCTTGCCGGTCCTGATTGAATTGGCTCTTGCTCTGTTCTCCCCCTCACTTCCTGGCCCTCTTCTCCTGAGTCTGCTCCCTCTTTCCTTTCTCTTGTCCTGGGACAGGGCCCCACAGGAACTCTTGGCTCAGCTGAGATGATGTGTCACTAAAGGACTCCCACCACGAACTGGAGGAGAGCCCCAGGACCAAGCCTAGTGTTGAAGCCCACAGAGCGCCAAGTCAGAAAGACAGCTGGCTGTGGTCCAGCCCTGACTCTGTGTGGGTGCAGACCATTACTAGGCCCTTGCCTTGTGGTCTTGGAGCTCGTGCATGTATGTCTGTGATGAGAAGCTCTGATGCTTCTCTCAGAGTAGCTACAATTACTGTCAAAGAAAACCCAGCACTGGACAGCAGTTAGAGTGGTACAAACACATTTTATTCAGGACTATTGCAACTGGGGAAAAGAGACCTCAGGACAGAGCTGGGCTCAACTCCAAATACAGCAAGGGCAAGTGGGAATTTATAGCCAAGGAGCAGGGCAGGGTCCAGGGATGGAAAATTACTCATTCCGGCTAAAGCAACATAACAGGATTCTTGCTGACGGCAAGTTGGGGAGATCAGACATCATTTGGGGGTGGTGGGGAATGAGGACCTAATCTAGATTTGAAGAGTGGGGGTTCTGGTGACACTGACTTAGCAGGTTTCTTGCTAAAACTGGATTTACTAGGAAGGGCACAGACGGTCCCAGAAGGTTTGGGAGGCTGACAGAAGCTTAGTTGAACTTTGTCACCACCCAAGACAACCAACCTCATGCACACAAAAAAAACCCTAGGAAGCTGCACGCAAGCACACGAGGTTATCAATCATTTTGAAGTCAACAGTGAGTGGGCTTCATCCCCTTTGGATGTTAAAGGGGCAATTGCAGGCCTACTGTGTGCTCCTGCCTGACACCCCCCGCTCAGTTATGCAGGACAAGGACCCTGTTAGCCCACGGTGACCCTTCCCTCTTGTCAGTAAAGACAGCAGTTTCTCAGAAGAGAACAGACCTTCACTTCCTTCATTCTCTCCAGTGCTGGAAGCTGAGCTGGGTTCAGAAGGAACACACACCCAGTTAGAGCCCCAGCACTGAACCTGAGCAGGGCAGCGAGGCCACCGCTCCCCCTCACCTCCCTCTGTCCATGCCTGTGGCTCCCGGTCCCTGCCCAGCCTGCGGGGGGCACCCAGGCTCCATGGGCCCCTCACACTCCTCTGTGGCCTCTGCACAGAGACACGGCACCCCCCTCGGGAGCAGACACAGAGGCTGTTTGGAAGAAATGACGCAGGGCTACAGAGACAAGTCACATAAATCTGGGCAGAGGCTCAGTGCTAAGGAGAATTGGCATCCATAGGTGCTTTGAAGTGGAATCAAGGAATTTCTGATGTTAGGAAAAAGCAGAGCGCTGTAGAATTTGGAAGAGGAAAGACTTTTCTCAGATCTGTTGGCAGTGATATCATAATCCGGTCAGAAAGGAGCTATAAATGGATTTTCTCTTTTAGACAGAAGGGGGTTTCCATTTCACACAGTGGTACGTGCTCCCCACTCTGCGCCGCAACGGGTTTCAATCACTGCTGTTAGAACAGTCTAGACTTGGCTTCTGCCCCAGTACCACCTGACAACTGAAAGGTGCCCCGGCTCCTGCGGGGGGGGACCCCTGCCATCACCCCAGGGAAGCCACTCAGTCCTCTCTCCCTTCCGCCTGATATTCCAAGTGCTCTGAGAGCCCTCCTCCTACAGGGAAGTGACTGAGCTGGAAAGTACTGGGTGTGTCTCTGGTGACCAACTGGTGAGTGGCTGGGCCTCGCTGAGCCTAGCCTTTCCATAAAATGGAGTGGTCAAAGCAGATGATCGTAGGAGCCTGGTGAGTGCGAACACCTTCAACCTGTGGGCAGACTTCTTTCCAATGCCTTTCTAATTCCCTGTACAGAGTATGCTGGCTTCAGTGTTAAGTTTGGACACCGCACCGTCCATGTGATGTGATGCACACAGGAATGCATGAGGTCGTTTGCTCCAACCCTGAACTGTCCTGCATCCGAGGGCACTTGGGTTCATGTATTTGTTGTGTTCAGCTTCTCCGCACTCTTTTTTTATGATTAGTATCAATCACAGAAGCAGCTTGCAAATGTTACTGCTTCGAAGAGCCTTGCTCCTCTTTGGGATCATTGTGTCGTCTTTGTTGAGAGTCGGGAAACCAGATGAGCGCGGATGTCTCCACTGTGTGCAGAAAAGGAGGGTGCAGGCTCCAGGTGAGGGTCTGAAGGACCCTCCCTGAATGCAGGGCCTGAGTCGAGAGCATTCAGACCCTTTGCTTTTACTTCTCGCTTTTCAGCAAGTGGCTGGTCGGCTCCGGCAGCCATGACCAAACCCGCAAACAGGGGCTCAGACAAGAGGCATTCATTTCCCACAGTTCCAAGGCTGGAGCCCCAGATGAGGGTCCTCGTGAGACTCTCCTCCTGGCCTGCAGACGCTGTGTGTGCTCATGACCTTTCCCGGGGGCTGGGAGACAGAGAGGGGGGAGGGAGACAAAGACAGAGGGAGAGACCCCTCTTTTCCTCTTCTAACTGGGGCGCTAATCCCACCATGTCTCCCCACCCCCCCAACCCTAATCACCTCCCAAAGACCTCGTCTCCTAAAACTGTCAATTTAGGGGTTAGGACTTCAACATTTGAATTTTCGGGGAGACACAAAAGTTCAGTCCCTAACAATGGTATTAATGGAAAAAGATACTGTAAGATGACAAAGTGTGTCTATAATATGGTTCTTAGCGCCCTCGTCTAAGGTAATTACAAATATTCACACAGGTTACTTCTGGAAATTCCAGTTAAAGTTGGGACAAATTCCATCCCAAATACACACATGCACAGAGGCATACACACATGCATATGTACTTACATATACACACATGTACACACACGCACACACCCCACCGTAAAGACTGCAAAATTAATTACATACCAAAATTCACGTTACAATGGTTCTTCCAAGTTTGTCATATATTACCTTTTGCACCCCCAAAATAACACATGATGGTGGGCAACAGTGGGCACTTCCACTGATTGAAATTCTATCCTACATCCTTCTGCCAGTCGCCCAGAGACACCCACAGCACACCTCTGTTCTCCACCTGACTTCACCCCTGCTCGTCCAAGCCTGAGGTCACCTCTTGCCCTGCAAACAGGCTGTTTCCCACTCCTGCTCTTCCCTCTGTCACCAGCAGCACCACCACACAGGACTCACTTGGGTCATCTGTGACTCCTCCCCCCGCCGGCCGTGCAGCGGGGCCCCCAGTACCAATGGCTTACCTCCCATCCAGCTCCAGTATCTGCTTCTCCCCCATCATCCCCACGGCCCTGCAATGGGCTTTCTCTGGCCAACTTTTCAACGACCCACCTCCCCTCCATCACCCGCATCTCACAAACACTGGCCTCCTTCTTGGCACTGCCCTTCACTGCTCACTTGCTTGTGCCGTGATCACTGCAATCCAGGCTCCGTTAGAGCAGGGTATGGTCTGCTCTGTTCCCCGAGCTCCACCAGCTCCTAGAATGGTGCTGAGCATGTAGTAGGTACACAACACAAATTTTTTGAATTTGTTAATGTATTCCCCATTTTCTGAGCCACAGACAGGTCCTGTGGCAGATGGAGCTCTCTACCTCCAGGATGGTCCACCATCGAAGACCACGTGCTTCCCTCTTCAGGATCTCAGCCCCGGGGTCTGACAAGGGCTCCAAGGTGGATTGGTGGCATGAGGCTGGAGGTCTGACCGTCCCCCGGAAGGCCCCCCCACTAAAAAGGTGGAGACGGGGGTGCAGGCCTGACCTCGGTGTGTGAAGACTGGCCTGACCCCCCTGTGTGTGGGCTGCTCGTGGACATTGACCCCCAGGCCCCCAGGAGGATCTGGCTGAACCAAGCAGCAACCAGGGCCAGGACAACGGGAGGACCTTGTTTGTAGGGACCCTCCCTCGCCAGGTCTCAGCAGGCAGGCGTGCCATCCATCAAGATGGGTAAACAGGAGGGGTTCCTTCAAAGCAAAGGCAGGCAGAGGAAGCCGGGGCAGCCTGTGGGTGCCTCCCTGCTGCCCTTGGGCCCTGTCAGGTTTCTCCCGTGGACAGAGGAAGTCCCTCCTTCCAAGTGGGCATCCTGAAGCCCAGATCACTTTAACCAGGCATGCGTGAACCCGACGGGTCTTCTGATTTAGCCTCGGTCCCCTCCTTTTGGGGGCAGGCAGCATCCCTCTTGGAGATTCATACATAACCTCAAGGGCACCCAGGGCCCCTCACTGGACCCCGGCATCACAGCAGGTGCCACCATCCTCTGAACCCTGTCTGGGCAGCGGTGGCCACTGAGGGGCCCTCTGGCAGGCCTGCTGGCCGCCAGGACCCGTGCAGCCTCTCCTGAGCCCCCCTCCCACAACCGGACGAGACACATTCCTCCTGCCTGCCTGGAGACATTCCTGCATTGGAACGTACTCTGAAACGCCGAGATTAGGGTCTCGGTGGTTGTTTTTCTCCATGGCATCTCTCGAGCGCTATTATTTTAAATGTGTTTAAATATTAAAGACGATGGCACGTCTTCTCAGGCTTTCCAAGTCGAGATTGTTGGAGGGGTTTCGGGCCATTTTAAGAGCGTGAGGGACACTGAGGTCCAAGTCAGTCCCCAGCAACGTGGGCCGCAAACGCTCAAGCCTTTGTAGCAGGAGGAGAACGTTTGGCAAACTGGCATTAAAATTCTCAAAACAAACTTATTAGTTAATGCGGCCTGTCACCATGACAACCAAACAGCACAAAAACAAACCATTAGCACACGGATTTACGACTGTGGAAGGTTTAGCTAATACCATTCCAGAGGTATATTATTTTCCACTTTCAGTTATAATAAAAAAAAAAAAAAACCCTAATTTAAAATCCAGCATGAGAGCACAATCCGGCACAAACATCCCCACACAGACGAGAAGCCCCAAGTGCGGGCAGGCCCACAGGTCCGCGTGCGGGCGCAGCGGCTGGACCGGCACGGTCCCCGCAGACGCTCGGGCGGCCGAGCAGGCTTCTGGGCCCCACAGCAAAGGCTACGCAGGTGCGGCAAGTGCACAGGTGTGTTCGCTGCTTGACAAAGTGGCTCAGAGGGATCGGTTATAACCAAGAGTCCCCGCTTTGGATCCGGTCCTGGTCTTGGTACACCTGCCCGGTGCCAGGACCTCTTTGCAACCCCATCCCCAGAAGCACGTGGACATGGGACAGATGCCAACGAAGTGAATTAACTTATGGTTATGGCATCCCAGGAAACAGCCCCAAGTGCTGGGGTGGTTTCCGGGGACGCCATGGGGATGTCACTGGGGCCCTAAGGAAAATGAAAGGATCGAGAGGGTGGGGGTCTGACCATGTTCACCTTGGAGAGGCTCCGTGGAGGGACACAGAAGCTCACGCAGGTGGGCTTTAGAGGCACCAGGGATGGCTTTTGCCCCAGCCGAGGACATGCCCACCGGGGCCCAGGGCAACGGGAGTGGGGAGCAACATGACATCAGTGATGAGGGTGCATCTGGGCCCCACCCCTCTTTGATTTCCAGGCTTTGCTGTGAAGGTACAGAGCGTGCACAATAGCGTATTGTGTTCAAGGGGAGGAAAACATACGTGTCAATATTTTTACAAGCCTGAGTCTAACAGAGGGCTTATGAAACATGAATACTTACAATGGAACGTAACACGAAGGACTGCCAGCCCCCACATGAAGTATTTTACAAGCATGAGCTCACGCGGTCTGCCAGCCACCACGGGGTAAGGGCTCTCATTATCCCCAAAGCGAGGGTAAGGGAGGTGAACAGCGCGATCCTCGGTCACACGGCTGCTGAGTGTGGGCTGGTGTGTGAGGCTTTGCCTTCGATGCTGACGCCGGAGCTCTGACCTGGAGGAGTGGGCGCGGGGGCCACAGGAGAGGGCCGCACGTCTGCCCAGCGCTCCAACCCTCCCTGGGAGAGCCTCAGGTAGACCGGGAGCTCCAGAGCCCGTCCACACATCAGGGCCTGGGATAATCCAGCTGATGCTCAAGCAGCAGATTCTTAGCCAGCTGGGACAGATGGGCCAGCCCCCTGCTGCCTCCCCCCAGCAAGCCCAAGGTCCAGAAACCCATGCTGCCTCCCCCCAGCAAGCCCAAGGTCCGGAAACCCATGCTGCCCATTCTAACCAGCACCTCTGGATCTGTGGCCTAATAGGGCCAGGAGAGTGCAGGGCAGGGCTGCCTGTCCCGAGGATCTTCCCTGGCACAAGCGGGAGGGGCTGACATGGTCCCTGATCCCCATCATTCGTCCCTCCTCCTCTTCCTCCTCCGAGCTGGACAGCGGGCCCCCCAAGGGCACTATCGGGCCAGGAAGGAGTGGCACTCAGCTTAGGACTCAGCCAGCCCGCGTGAGGGTGGAAAACAAAGCAGGAGCCCCATGCACCCACCCACACCACTGTCTGAAAGGGAAGCAGCCGAAGCGGGAGCGGATAGGACCCTGGTGCCCTGGAGGCCGGGCTGACTTTCTGGACGGAGCCTGGAGCAGGACAAACAGAGCACCGCTCCTGGGGATCCCCCTCATTGGGGGCCCCCCAAAATTGCATTTGCATTCCCCCCAGCAGCCTGAAGGTATGAGTAGGGAAGGAAAGTATTGCTTAGGGGTAGATTAGGGGAGCACTGGGGATGGGGAGGGGAAGGGAGCACCGGGGAGGGGAGAGGAGGGGAGCACTGGAGGTGAGTAGTGGGGGAGTGTTGGGGACGGGGAGGGGAGCACAGGGGATGGGGAGAGGAGGAGCCGGGAGCGCTGGGTCCATCCTTCATTGGTAATCTGTCAAGCACCTGCATAGGAGCCCTGGGAAAGGAAAACACTGGGGTTATTGGTGGATGAAGAGGGGCACTGTGGTGAGAACCTGGATAAAGCCAACGGTGAAGGCTGGAGGGCCCGAGAGATCTTGAGAAATGGATGGATGAGCCCATGTACATTATTTTACTGGAGAGCATTATTTAAAGTCACCTTTCTTGGGGCGCCTGGGTGGCTCAGTTGGTTAAGCCACCGCCTTCAGCTCCGGTCATGATTCCAGAGTCCTGGGATCGAGCCCCGCATCGGGCTCCCTGCTCTGCGGTGAGGCTGCTTCTCCCTCTGCCTGCCACTCCCCCTGCTTGTGCTCTTGCTCTCTTTCACTCTCTCTCTCTCTCTCTGTGTCAAATAAATAAATAAAATCTTTAAAAAATAAATAAATAAAGTCACCTTTCTTAGAGGAACAACACCCAACTTCTGCTGGCAGGTGGCCTCTCCCCTACCCGCCCCACGAGGCTTTGTTCTGTCAAAGAGTAAATGGTTATTCATAGATCATAGAGTAATTTTAAATATATGAAAGAATGGAATTAGCCATAAAGTAGACCAGTTGTGGTCAAGAGCAATTATCCAAGAATAATTCCACTCCATTTTCTCAGGACTCACGACGACATGCAAACTACTGGATTTTTTCCAGTTCAAAATTAGTATTACTGGTAGAAATAACACAAAATAAAGCCAATAAAGACTGGGGCCGCACACAGTGAAAGTTGTTATTGAGGAAAAAATGGAATGAAACATCATTGTTAACATTGAAAACTATGAAATTAAACCAGGAAAGAAGAGAGTTGGTAGAAGTAATCAAACGAAAATAAAGTAACAGACGTAAAAATACATGTTAAGTTTGTTAAGGATTTAGATTGACAGAGGAATAAAAAATTCTTAACAAAATTTAGATCTGTGCGAATTATCCAACAAATTGGGCTTTGTAGAGGTAATGGCTACAAAAGAAAACTCATTAGCGCAGAAGATACAATCATGGAACTCAGACATGGGTAAAACACACAAACAAAAACAAAAAAATGCCACAAAAATGGATGAGTCAGATCATTACTGAGAAATAAAAATGGAAACAATTTGGTTAACAGCGCTGTGTAAAAAATGGATCCAAGAATTAAACTGGTTTAATGGAATTAGCTGCAGAAAATACTTCCTTGATAAATGTCAACAGCTATTGGTTTAATTCTGATTAATATGATGGTTCATGAAATTTGGAGTAAAAACTCTCAGCGTGAAAATGTCTGCTGGGTCGAAATGGTGATGCCCAGACAGCCTACCTCCAGAGGGCCCTTCTCGGGTGTGACTGGCCATGCCGACCCGTCCCCCGCAGCCAGTGACCATTCTGACGCAGCCTCTCACAGCCCTTGCAGGGACGTAATATTTGGACTCTGCAAGAAAGACAGTCCTCTTTCTTCTAGATCACAAGCCATGAGAATCCAGGCGTAGGGCTTCAGGTGGCCACCTTGGCAGCCAGGTGGAGACACCTGTTTGAAGAACAACATCAATCCAAATTGAGAAAGAGGAAGGGAAGAAGTCAGGAGAGGAGGGGAAATAGAGAAAGAACTGACTGCCTGCCCTGACCCCTGGCTCCAGCTAGGCCTGAAGCCATCAGTGTCTGCATTTGCCAGTAGGTGAGCCAATACTTTAAAGCGGGCTCTCCATCAGCTGTGACCCAATGAGCCTGCAGAGTGTAAGAATTGACCTCTCATTTACCACAAAGATACAAATGTAGGGATCCGAAGGGGTACGTGCATCCCAATGTGTATAGCAGCAATGTCCACAATAGCCAAACTGTGGAAAGAGCCAAGATGTCCATCGACAGATGAATGGATCAAGAAGATGTGGTATATATACACCATGTAATATTATGCAGCCACAAAAAGGAATGAGATCTTGCCATTTGCAACGACGTGGATGGAACTGGAGGGTGTTATGCTGAGTGAAATAAGTCAATCAGAGAAAGACATGTATCATATGACCTCACTGATAGGAGGAATTCTTAATCTCAGGAAACAAACTGAGGGTTGCTGGGGTGGTGGGGGGTGGGAGGGAGGGGGTGGCTGGGTGATAGACATTGGGGAGGGTATGTGCTATGGTGAGCGCTGTGAATTGTGCAAGACTGTTGAATCACAGATCTGTACCTCTGAAACAAATAATGCAACATATGTTAAGAAAAAAGAAAAAGAAGAAGATAGCAGGAGGGGAAGAATGAAGGGGAGTAAGTCGGAGGGGGAGACGAACCATGAGAGACGATGGACTCTGAAAAACAAACTGAGGGTTCTAGAGGGAAAGGGGGTGGGGGGATGGGTTAGCCTGGTGATGGGTATTAAAGAGGGCACGTTCTCGTGGAGCACTGGGTGTTATGCACAAACAATGAATCGTGGAACAGTACATCCAAAACTAATGATGTAATGTATGGTGATTAACATAACAATAAAAAAATAAAAAATAATAAAAAAAAAAGAATTGACCTCTCAATCAGGTCACAAAGCAGGTGTCAGAGAGTAAAGGAATGAGTGAGCCAGAAGGCTTGAGGTTGTGGTACAAGACTACAGAGATTAAAATTTCAGAGATAGAGTCGTTCTGGGTGATACCGAGATACTCCTCATGGTCATGGGTATGTCTGGTTAAATGATGGTGAGGCTCAATGATTCTGAGAAAGTTAAGGGATCTGAAGCTAGGCAGGTGGATAAGTGACCCACTTAGGCTTCAGAATCATGCAGAATGGTGTCTGTGTTTGGGAAGTTCCTCAGGAAGGGGGGTGGGGTTGGTCAGGAGGTCTGTAGATGACCGCAAGCAGGGGTAAAGGGTAGCACACTTGGATGTCATGCGCCTCAAAACCAAGGAAGTCCACAGCATGGGGCTGATTGTCAGAGTTTCATAAAATTCAGGTTCACCTACTTAGGAGGGTTGAATTTCACCCCAACCCCCAAATTCATACTTGGAAGTCTTAGCTCCCAGGACCTTGGAATGTGACTTTATTTGGAAATAAGGCCACTGCAGACGGTATGGGTTAAGATGAGTTCACCTTGGAGTGGGGTGAGCCTCTAATCCAATGGACCAGCGGTCTTACAAACGGAGGGAATGTGGACACAAAGAGGGGCCTACCAGGAGAATGTGTGTGAAGGTGAGGACGGAGACGGTTGTCAGAGCTGCTGGGAATAACAGGTTAGGGGAAGCATCGCACACTCTTCCTCATCGCCCTCAGAAGGAGCCAGCCCCACTGGCACCTGGATCTTGGATGTCTGGCCCCTGAGAACACATTTCTGTGGTTTTGTGACACTTGGCTACGGTGGCCCCAGGAAACAGAGACACTGGCCCACCCGAGGGATTCTCCCAGGAGAGATGAGCGTGTGTCCACACAAAGATACTTGGGCGAAAGTTCATACCCGCCCCACGCTGGGAACAGGCCAAATGTCCTTAAACAAATGCATAGACCAGCAAATCGTATGTTCACGCAGTGGACTCCCACCCACCGATGAGAAGGAGCAGGTCACTGAGACACAGGCCGTGCAGGAATCTCAACAATCAGCTCTGAGCGAGAGGCCAGAACACAAGGAGAGGTGCTGTAGGGTCCCGACTGAGAGAAGGTCCGTACTGCAAACTGACCTGCGGAGATAGAGGTGGACGGGGTGGGGGGGGTGATGGGGATGTTCTGAGTCTTGATGGGGGGGTGCTAGGTAAGCATATACATTTATCAAGACTCATCAAACTTACTCTACATAATGTACTCCTCCATAAAGTGGATTTAGATGATTAAAACTAGAGCTGAAGCAAGGGAGGGTGCGTGGTGTGGAGGCTGACCCCGTTTCTCGGCCCAGATCTGGTGGGGGCAGCGGGGAGAACCGGTCGGAGCTGAGGGTGACAGGGAGTGTTCACGAGGAGACACGGTTTCTGGGGTCTTTCCCTCTCTCGCCCATGCAGTAATTATCTAGGGAGCGCCAGCCCGAGGCCAGGCAGTTGCCTCAGCACAAAAATGTGTGTATGCAGTGAACGAACGGGCATCTGACAATCCAGGCGGACGACGGACAGGAACACGTGTGCAATATGCCAAACTGTGCTCAGGTCAGGGAGGAAAGTCCCACGGCACGGGAAGGGGGCAGTGAGGGGCCGCTGGTGTCACTGGGGTCCCCGGGGGAGGCTCTCCCATGAGGCAGGTTTGGAGATGCCCCAGGCGCGGAGGCAGGTGCTGCAAGGGCAGGTGGCAGAAGCAAAGCCCGCGGAGGGGACAGGGGCCCGTGTGGTGGCCGTCTAAGGACCAGCAGGGACTTGGTGGCATTCACAGTCTTAGGGGCGCTCTGGCCAGAGCTGGGGCAGTAGCTGTGGGGTGAGGAAGGGAGCCCAGGAGGCCGATGCTGTGACCCCGTGGGAGAGGATGATGGCTGGGCACCACGGGGCAAGGGAGCCGTGCAGTTGCTCGGGGCCCCAAGCTCCGAGTTAATGTTCTGTGGTCATTGTCTCAAAGTTCTTAACAACGTGCTGTTGGGCTTTGCGTTTTGCAGGTGAAGTCTGATGGGGCACAGGAGCCTCGCTGGGGCACTGTCCAGCTCCCCACTCCTGCCTTCCTGACCCTGTTTCTCAGCCCTGTCCCCTGCCGGCCCGGCATCTTGGCTTCCCAGGGTGGCCTGGGGTGGCTGACCCTCTCCCTGGCACCTGTCGGGATGAGGGGGCGTGGGAAGGGGAGACTGACAACCTGCTGGGATGGGGGCGGGGAAGAAGCAGAGGCAGGTGGGGGAGGAAGGGGACAAGGGAGCCCTGGACCCACAAGGCAGGACTCAGTCCATCACCATGAACCCTCTCGCGTGTGCCCCTCTGGGGGGCTCCTGCCCCACTCCTCCTGGGGATACTCCATGTGCTGCCCATGGCCCCCAGAACCCTTCGAGGCCTCCAGCTCACACACCCCTATTTACAGAACAAAACCCAAGCCTCCACCCTCAGTCTGGGAAGCCCCAGCCTGCCCCTGGCCTCCTCTTTGGTTGCTGCCCACGCGGCCCCGCCCTCCCTGGCACTCTCCTTGCAAGAGCTGTGGCTCCGGTGGGTCCCTGCAGCTCTAGACAAACGACTCAGGGGCTCTGAGATGGCAGTTTCCTCAGTGAAACAGCGAGCAGGGGACGAGCTGAGGTCAGTTCTATAAGGCGTCAGGGAGCGCCACTGCCCAGGCCCACGCCCACCGTCCCACGGCCACGCCCCACCCAGTATGCACTTGTCCCCCCCCCCCGCCCCCGCCCCCGCTTTGGTCCCGCCCTCAGAGGTTTCCTGCTGGGCACGGCCAAGCTGCAGGATCTGGGCACAGACGAGGCCAGACCTCAGGAAGCTGAAAGGGGTTCAGGTCTCTCCTTGCCCCACTAGGCGCATCCCCCTCAGGCTCTCAAGCTCCCTCCAGGCTCCCCCGTCCTCCTCGGTCTGCACTGTCTGGGAGGTCTGGGTCCCTTGTCCTCGTTCCCATGCCCCCCACCCCAGAAAGCCAGACCAGGATGGAGAAAGTCAGCACTCACAGACAACCCACGCTCAGGGACACTTGTATGCTTTATTTTATTTTAGAACCTGAGCATACTTCATTTCTGGCAGGATTGCCCAGATAATTCATCACTCAAGACAACTCTCATTTTCATTTAGCCAGAAATGAAAGGTGTCCCCAAGTCACTGGCTGTAAAATTGGACTAAAGTCGCGTGGGGTGAAGGGAGAGGAGGCAGTTGGTGCTGTTTTGCTTCTCCGTGACTGGTAGACTGCTGGCAAACTTCTCCTTCCTTAAGAACTCTCCCTTTTCATGCCGGAGAAAACCCAGGGATGAGAAATGTGTTCCTTTAGGAAAAAGTGGTGCGGATGGAGCAGAGCACGCTGTTTTTACTAAGAGCCTGAAACCCGAGCCGGTCAGCTCGCCTCCCTCCCTGCGTCCCCCCTGCGGAGCGCGAGCTGCGCCCACGGTGGAAGGAGGCTGCTCCGGCCCCGCCCGTCCTGCTCACGGGTGAACCTGGAAGATCCAGGCTGGGGAGTCAGCGGTGCTACGGGGACCCCAAGGTATTGCTGGCCCCCAGGATGTAATCCTTGGGATGACGTGAGGTCCTGGCAGAGGGGTGACAAAACCCCTTTCTGCCAACCACAGGCTACGTGAGTGTGTTCGCTGGAGGAGCCCAGGCTGCAAGGCCAGGTAGCCCCAGGCCTGAACCAGTCCCATTCTCGCGAAGTCACAGCGAGGGGTGGCTCCAGGTCTGGGCCAGGAGGTGGCGCTCTGCCGCACAGGGCCGCTGGGGCATCCAGCCCAGGGGCTCCTTCTGGAGCACGTGCTTCCAAGAGCACCCGGGGTTGCTGTCCCAGTCAGCAGGAAGGGAGAAAGCATACAGGGAGTGGGGTCTCCCTGGGCCGGGTCTGGAGGAATCCCACATAGCTCCCACACATTCCATTGACCAGAACTTGGTGACATGGCAGTCCCTAACAGCATGGGTTGCTGGGAAGTGTAGTCCCTAACAGCATGGGCTGCTGGGAAGTGTAGTCCCTAACAGCACAGGCTTCTGGGAGGTGTAGTCCCTAAGAGCATGGGCTACTGGGAAGTGTAGTCCAGCTGTGAGTTGGGGCTGTAGGGCTGCCATCGTCACTTCCCCAGGGTGGAGCACCAGGCATGGGGAAGGGGGCAGGTCCCAGGAGCTCTAAAAGGACCACATGAGAGAACCCAGGACACTCATCCTGGAAAAGGAAACTTGAGAGCCTGTGCATCTTCAAGTATTTGAAAATCTGAAGCAGCTTGACTGGGTGCACTCAAAGCCAAAGGGAAGTGGACAAAACGGGTGAGATGCACAGAGAGCTATTCTGAGTCTCCATAAGAAATAACAGCCAGCAGTCAGATTGTCCCAGAGTGGAGCTGGGATCTCGTGCCGCGGACAGGCCCCACGGGCACCCAGCACCCAGGCCCACATGGCAGAACGGGAGCTTCCCCTTCCCGCCTTTTACAGAGCCCCTGTCAACGCATGCCTCTGGGCTTTTCTTCATCCATTCTGGCCTGTCCTTCTCTACAACCCGAGCCCTGTTCCTCGCTCTCTGAGCAGAAGAGGCTGCAGGCCCGAGAGCTGCTTGCCCAGTGCCCGGGCCACGGCCGACTCTGTCTCAGCTCAGGCAGGCCCGAGGGGGCAGGCACTGAGGGCCACCTGCCCACCTTTAGAACAAACAAGAAAGAGTACAAAGCTGCGTTTGCAAGCCACTGTGAGCCGAAGAAAAGCACCACATATGTTATTCTGGGCACGTTTCTCCCCACGATGTTCGTGGATGTGAATCGGGAAGGCAGGCCAAGGGTCCGAGTGAGTGGATGCACCTGAGCCCACCAGGCGGGCACACATGGCCGAGGGCAGGCTGAGGGGCAGGACTTGGGGTAGCACCTTCCGGGGGAAAGAGCCGAGCCCTCTCGGCAAAGACGAGGGCTGGTGCCTCCTGCCAGGCTTTGCAGTTTCATGCTGTGGCAACTCTCCGAGAGCGGCTTTCAGGCTGGGCAAGACGCCCCTGGAGCTCATCAGCCTGGAGCCACCACGTGGCAGAGGTGGGGGGTAACAAAGCAGCCCCGGAGAGAGCCAGACACCCCATTCCCAGAGGAGCTCCGCCGCAGGGGTCCAGGCAGTCCTGGGCAGCCCCCTCCGCTCCCTGGGCCTGCTGCCCCCTTCGTCTCCTGAGGGAGTAGCTGCAATACCTCCCCACACCACCCGGGGCTGACCTCGGGGTCACGTCCCTGCAGGATGACGACTCCCTTAGGATTATCAACCCTGTCCTTCACTCGAGGTCACTGTCCGCTCCAAGCAAGCCACGTCTAATTGTCACCGCAAGAGCCATCGTGCGAATTCCAGGGTATGTCACTCCTTGGGTACATTTATCTTCAAAACCAACTCTAAAATCCCCTAATTCTATAGAAAATCACAGCAGCCCCCTCCCCAACCCCCAAACAAATCCTGGAGGCTGGCTGCCTGCAGAGGGGTCACAGGAACCCTCCGGCCGCGATGCGGACCCCCTCCGGCAGCGAGGCCCCGTCCTCCCGGGCACCAGACCTGAGTGCACCTGGCAGGTCGTGCTGAGCAGCACAGGTGCCGGGTAGCCAGGCAGCCCTGCTGAGGCCGCGGGCCAGGTCTCGGCGTCCCAGAGCAGCTGGGGGACCCGCGCCCCCGCCCCCTCCCGTGTCAGGCTGCCTTGGCCGCCAGAGCAGAACTGCTGGCCTCGTTCGTTTTCTCTTTCCCCGCACAGAACACACATCCCAGAGTGCGCTTTAATCCACAGATTCCAAAGGGCAACAGGGCTGTTTATCCAGACCTCTGGCTCCTGAAACCATTGTTTCCTGTAGCTCAGCTTTCCAAACCATTTCCTATTTTCCTGCTGATACCGGGAAAATGTGAAATCTCCCCGGGGGCTGCGTGTGCCTGCAACCGGCAGACAGCTGGCCTAAAGCTGGGAAAGGTCATTAGGGGGTCGACGGCCCACAGGAAGAGAGCGATGAGACGCCGCCAGTCGGCAGCTCTTGCTGTTAATGCCCCCCACACACTGTCCATGCTCCCGCGACACAATCCTCCTGGGCCCTGGGGAACCACCCCAGGCTGGGAGACACGTGGAGGGCAGGGTCGCACCCTGCCAGGCCCGGTCCCCAGCCAGACCCCTCCTGGCCAGCCCTTAGGAGCAGCCCCGGGGCCTCCTGACTGGGGGCTGAGTATGTGGGTCCCCTGGTGACCTGGTTAGATGCAGATGGCAGGTGCTGACAGGGCAGCGCCCGCTGGGAGGGTCACAGCTCTGCAGGCTCGGGTGAACACGTGCTGCTGCTCGGCCTCGGTCACGTCCTAGGGCGCTCACCAGGACTGCAGATGTCCTTAGCTAAGAAAACAGGAACAACTCTAGGTGTGAAGCGCTTTCACATACAAATTCCCCTCTATCTGGTGAGGAGGCCGAACTACCTTCTTCTTGCAACTGCGAGAGTAAATACAGAAGTCGCCTGCTGAAAGGCACACCCAGGTCATGGATTCATTCAACAAACATCTCGAGCACCTACTCTCTGCCTGGCATTGGGACACGGAGCTGAGCAAAGTCAGGCCTGCCCGGGTCACGGCTTAGCGGGGAGGCAGAAGGGGCTCACTGCACACCGGGCCAAAAGACGGTGAGAACCAGGAAGGGGCTGTACGGAGCTTGTGGGGGGGGCGCCTGAGCACAGAAAGAGAGCGAGTTCCCAGGCTCTCCCACCTGCGCCGTTGAGGCCCTGGCTGATCCCTCAGCTTCTGGCTTCTGGTCCAGAGGCTCTGACTTAGCCAGTGTGGACAGGGGCCCGGGGATCTGTATATCTGTATTTTAAGGAGACTCTGACTTGGCCAGTGTGGACGGGGGCCCAGGGATCTGTATTTTAAGGAGGACCTCAGTGAATTCTCATCACCAGGGAAATTTGAGAAGTGTGTCAATGCTGACCTCCCAACACCCCAGAGGTGGCCTGCCCCACCCCTGAGAGCCCCTTAACTGAATGTGCCTGGACATCAGTGTTTCTACACGCTCCTGGGGCTTCTAGTGTGCACCTGGGGCCCCTGCCGTGGAGGAGGTCTGACAGAGAAGGGGTCCCCAGGAGGCAACAGCCTTGTTACGCCTTAGGGCGTAACAAGGATGACAGGCAGCGCCTTATGTGTGTGTGTCCTGGGGGCCCCAGACTGACCTGACTTCTCTGGGTGCACCTCTGCCCCGAGCCACACACAGGGAAACAGGACAAGGAGAAGAATACTCTGCCCAGCGCGGGGGCCAGGGACGGGGAGACCGAGGTCCTGGTCCTGCGAGGAGCTCACGGCCTTCTGGCGAGAGGGAGGGAGGGACGAGGCAGGAGGACCCTAGAGGCGGGTGCTGGGGTCAGAGAGGACAGCTGCCTGGACAGCTGGGGACTGCTCTGGACTCAGGAGTCAGAGGGGGCACGGCTGGGGAGAGGGGAGGGGAGGTGTCCGAGCAGAGGCGTCAGGGAGGAGGCCACGGGCCAGGGAGAGGCCGCTGGGGCAGGAGGGATGGTGTGCGTGGGTGCAGCAGGGATGAGGGTGGACGTGAGCTGGAGCCCGGGCTGGAGAGGCAGGGGACTCCCACCTGCCGGGAGACGCAGGGCGGCCTCACAGAGTGGCCAGCAGGGTGACCAGCCGTGAACCCGAGCACGGAGGATGCATTCAGGGGCCAGACCCCATCCTCACTCATCCTGCCGTCACTCCGCGCACAGACCCTGCTCCAGGCCTCGCGCCAGGTGCTGGGAATAAAGCAGTCAGAACATTAAATCGGGAGGTTCCCTCTGGGCGGGGGCAGATCTCTGTCACTTCCCAGGGCCTTCTTCCCGGGTGAGGGTCACCGCCAACCGTCCCCCCGGCAGGGGACACTGGTCGTACGGGGTCGGGCTGCCCCCATGACCTCGCTTACCTCTGTGAAGACTCTGTCCCTAAAGAAGTTCATGGGATGAGGTACTGGGGTTAGGATACCAACGTGTGAACTAGGGGGACGGTTCAACCATGAGTAACCCCATCAGGGAAGCAGGCCTGCTCTGGAGGGTCTCCGGCGGGTCCAGCTGAACATGGGCCCTGTCCTGGGCTCGTCTGTGGGTCTTCCTGACAATCTGGGTCACGGTTTGGGGAGATGATATAGTGTAGACTGAACGTCACCCTGCGAGCTGTGAGCCAGTTTAATCTGTCAGGCCCAGCGGGAGGGCGCACGTGGGGTGGCGCGTGGAGGGCCGCTGGTCAGGCGTGGGCAGGTCCAGGAAGCCAGCCGGTGGCTGGGGCGGGGGGGGCGTCCCGAGCTGTCAACACCAGGGGCACAGGGAGGGAGAGTGTGGCTGCAGGAGCCGCGACCGGCCCCAAACACCACCAGCACCTTCCATCTCCTGCTAAGAAGCGAGGTCTGCACCCATGCCCTCCCCACTCCCGAGTCCCCTTGGCCAATCCCTACGCGGCGCTGCTGAGTGCGAGCCTACACACACCCCGTCCGGACAGGAGGCTCAGCAGCGAGCGGCCCGACAGGACAGGGTGAGCCTGCAAGGCCCTCGAACGCTGCGGAAGGAACCACGAAGGAGGAGAGGCACCGAGATAAGCCCCTTCGGTGCTAAGGGAGAAAATTCAGGCAGGAGAAGGGGATAAGATATGTTGGGGGGGTGAGATTTTGGAGGCTGCTCAGGGAAAGCTTCTCTGAGAAGATGCCTCCGGGAAGAGGTGAGTGGAGCCTCCGAGTGTCTGGGAAAAGCTCGGGGGCACACGGAGCCACAGGTGCAAAGGCCCTGAGGTGAGGTCAGGCCTGGGGCTTTGAGGGACAGCTCGGAGGCAGCTTGGCTGCAGTGCAAGGATGGGGAGAGTGGCCTGGGGCGGGCAGAGGCCGGCCGGACCGCACAAGGCTTTGTGGGTCGTTGCCAGGGTCCTGGGTCTGGCTCTGAGCCGACGGGGAGCCGAGGGGAGGGTGCAGCAGAGGGTGGGTGCCTGGATGTGTGTTAACAGAATCATTCTGCCCGAGGAGGAGCTGGAAGAGGCAAAGGGTCAAGAGAAGAGCAGGGACATGTTCCTAGAGACCTGCTCAGAAATCTCACCCTTCCGCCTGTGAGGGCCGCATCACCGGGACCGCCAGCCCCACGGAGGGACCAGCACCCCACCTGCCAGGAGACGCAGGGCGGCCTCACAGAGTGGCTGACAGAGGGGGCCCGCCCTCCTCCCTGCTGCAGAGGGGCCACCGGAAGCTGCCCCCGGCTGGCCATCGCAAACGTGCCCATCCTTGCTGACCTGGCATCGTCCGCACCAGCCACAGACCCCGGGCCAGCTGGCAGGGCTGGGGGTCCCCGCCGAGCCCGAGTGCAGGCTCCAGAGCTGCAGTCCATCACATGGGAGCCCTGGGCATCAAAACCCAGACGGCCATGCACGAGGTTTTTCAGAGTATTTCTTCCCCAAGAAGATGAGGATGTGTAAGGATATACCATAACCAACTGAAATTCATCAATAGCAGCACATGGACAGAGGCTTCCAGAACAACCCCCCAGAGGAGGGTTAATCAGCCGGCAGCTCAGGAAGTCCGCGGCAGGGCAGAGGAGGAAAGGCCCAAATACATCATCAGCCCCCAGGGAAGAACTCACCACGGTCCCTGATGGCAGTCGTCAGGGCCGCGGAGCCCTCCACCGGGGTCCCTCACGCCCCGTTTCGCAGAGCCCGCCATTCCCCAGGGGTCTGCACGGGATTCCTGGAGCCTCCTTCCCGGACCCTGGCACGGGGCAGCAGCGTGGCGGGAAACCGAGGCAGAATGCTGAGACCTCTCCATGTGGCGTCCCTACTGTGTCTTAATTATATACACGCTGACCGAAGATGAGCACATGCACAGGGGCATTTTTTTGGAAACTAAGTTCCAGACGTTGGAGAGTCTTAATCAAGGTGAGATGCTTAAAAAAGAAACAGAACAAAAAACCCAATTGGACGGTGTGTAGGGGAGACACCTGTAAAAGACCGGCTCACCGAAAAATTGTCCCAGGAAGGACTCAACCCCGGACTTTCTGCCAGTGTCTCTGAGCTCTCACTGCACGTGTGTCAAGTACACAGACGGCGAGGATGGCTCACTGGAGCGACCACTCTAGAAGGCTCCTGAACTCCCGCAGTGGACCTGCCCCAGGGGCCTGCTGCCCGGCAGAAGCAGCCATGCCGCTATGTCCTAGGTGAGCAGGAAATGTTTCCCGTGCGCATGAACATTCCTTGCGTTTGCCCGCTTGGGCTTCTTAAATCAGCCTCCTAGCTCCTGGTTTCCATCACGTCACGAGCAATCCCTCCTTTACAAATGCCTTGAGAGACGTAAAACATACCTGAATGAGCCAGAGCCCTGGATACAGCTACATCCCCCGCGCAGCCCCTTGCCCCAGCGGCATCCAACACCCCTCTGCCCCTTGCCCCAGCGGCACCCAACACACCATCCCTCACCCCAGCGGCACTCAATACCCCATCCTTCACCCCAGCAGCACCCAATGCCCTCTCTGCCCCTCACCCCAGCGGCACCCAACACCCCATCCCTCGCCCCAGCAGCACCCAACACCCCATCCCTTGCCCCGGCGGCACCCAACGCCCCCATCCCTCACCCCAGCAGCACCCAATGTCCCCTCTGCCCCTCGCCCCAGTGGCACCCAACACCCCATCCCTCACCCCAGCGGCACCCAACACCCCATCCCTCGCCCCAGCAGCACCCAACACCCCATCCCTTGCCCCGGCGGCACCCAACGCCCCCATCCCTCACCCCAGCAGCACCCAATGTCCCCTCTGCCCCTCACCCCAGTGGCACCCAACACCCCATCCCTCGCCCCAGTGGCACCCAACACCCCCCTCACCCCAGTGCTACCCAACACCCCCATCCCTTGTCCCCGTGGTACCCAACTCCCACCCTCTGTTCTTCACCCCAGTGGTACCCAACCTGACAAGTTAGCTGGCTATCACTTATCATTCCAGACCTTCGTAGGTATGTTCCATCTTAAGAAGTGGGAGGTGTTATTCTGTGTGTGTCTGAATCACAGGGAGATGTCAGGTTGTACGGACTGTTAAACAATGTGCTTCTTTCTCAGCACACAGTAGTTCTGAGGTCAAGCGGTACCACTAATGATAAAAGCATTAATTTTAAGCAAGTCTCTCTTGCCATTTGGTTTGGCTGAAGAGCAGGCTGATAGTGGCCCATGGGGCTCCTTCCAGCCCCATGAGGGTCAGAGTCCTGAAGCCCCCCCCCGGCTCTCAGCCTGCTCGAGAGGAGCCTGGCTCCACCCACAGACCCAGGCCCCTCCTTGCCCTCTGGCCACCACACGGGGCATAGGATGGGGCCCCGGGGGCACCCGGTGGTGGGAGCGGCAGGACCGTCCCCAGGCACTCAGGTCTCCAGGCACCTCTCCCCTTACAGGTGGTCTCAGTGACAGGCACGACCTGCCAACGAGGAACATTCTGTCTGAGAAGGTCTTTTTCTGGTCTGGTTCTCACGGTCAGCGTGGCTCCTCTCTTGTCTGCCTGGGCTCTGCGGGGCCTAACACCATGCCGGCTCTGGATTGGCCGTGGCAGGCGAGTCCAGACTCCCCGCACAGACCAGAGGCCACTTGCACACGTTTCCCTTCTGATTTGGGGCATTGTCGTCCAGGACCACCCATCCCCTGTTCCCGACAGGGCACCTGGTGGCCATGGGATATCCGAGGTCTCCACGACTGAAGCCGGAACTGAGCCGCTGGGTTGGACGGAAGTGGACTCGGTGCCTGAGCAGCATCTCCGGCTGCTTCAGGAGCGCGGAGACCACTGCTCTCTTGCCCTAGGAAAGGAAACTCTGGCAAAGGAATGGCAGGACGGTTCCTTCCCCGCCGTCCAGGGAGCGCGCTGCTGGCCACCACCCCTTCCGTCCATAGCCTTGTCGTTATCACACAAGGCCACTTCGCCACCTGCCGTGAGCCCAGGCCTCCCTGGAGTGTGGGTTCAAACCACGGCCCTGTGCTGCCCGGGGCTTCGTCTGCCTGCTGGAGTCTCGGGGCTGCCCTAATGGCAGCCCACACTGAGCAGCTACGCAACAGAAATGTGTGGCCCCACCGTCTGGGAGCCGGAAGTCCCAGATCAAAGTGTGGGCAAGGCGGGGGCCCTGGAGGCCATGAGGGGGACTCTGTCCCAGGGCCCCCAGCTTCTGGTGGTCGTGGCGACCCTTGGCGTCCCTTGGCTTGTGGGTGCGTCACGCCACCTCTGCTCCATCTTCCCATGGCGCTCTCCTTGTGTGGGTGTGTCTCTCTGTCCAAATGTCCCCTTCTCGTGAGGACACAGTCATATGGGATTAGGGCCCACCCTCATGACCTCATCTTAACTTGACCATCCGCAAAGACTTTATTTCCAAATAAGGTCACATTCACAGGTACTGGACTTAGGACTTCACCATTTTGCAGGGGACACAATTCAGCCCATGAGAGTCTACCCTGTGGGGATAATTACAGGGGCACCCAGGACTGTTGAGGGGATCTCGGAGCCACGCCCTCCTCGTACTGAGGGCAGGGGATGTGGGCACGCCTCGCAGGGCTGCCTTCTCTCGTGACTGGCCCTGGGAACTCAGGGGACTCAGCGGCCGGGCGGCAGCACGAGCTGGACACTGGCCTGGGATCCCAGAGTGCTCACCTCACGGCTGCAGGACCCCAGAGCTCCAGCCCGGGCTGAGGCTGCGTTTCCTGCTTCTGCTTCTGCAAAGTCAGAGTGTGGACCTGAGGCTCTTTGACCATCCTGGTCTCCACGTTCATGCCCCCGTGGTTTAAGAGAACAACAAGTCTAGGTGCCATGGTAGGTGTCAAGCGAGGTTTCCCGTAGTCCAGTGTTGGCATGAGAGCTGGGAGGTGCCACCGTCAGGTCCACACGGCTCCAGACCACAGATCTCATGGCCTCCAAAGCCTTGATCACCAGGGGACAGGACCAGCCGCAGGCAGCGGGGGAGCCCAGCCGGGGGCTCCATGACCTGATGTTGAGCTCTTGGCCTCAGGGAGGGCAAGACACGGGTGCCAACTGGAGAGGCCTGACATCACCTCCAGGAGCTCCCTAGGGTGGTGCCACCTGACAGACCACGGCTGCATCTGTAGCATTTGGACAAAATGGTCCTTTGCCTTCAAACATCAGTAACTTTCTTATGCCCCCACACTTTCCTAAAAGTGCACCTTGACTTATGATAAAGTTGTACTATTGTCTTCGACTCTGAGTCTAACCATTCCTGTCCTCACAGGCCTTGGAAAAGTTCTCCTTCTCCGAAGGTGATTGAATGTATTCGGCACTGGGTGAGCAGGGAGGTGGTGCATGGACTCCCTGGTCTCCCCACTGTGTTGCCTCAGACTATCCCCCACCCCCCCAATCCCTCTTCTGCATGTGCACCAGGCATCCCGCCACCCCCCACCCCTCCTCTCAAGGTGTGCCCCGCATCCCTCGCATCCTGTCTGTTTCCTCTGCCTCATGTGTCCCTACCTCCCCTGATCTCGCTGACAGGCCAACGAAGACAGCGCTGCTTCCAGCATCAGCAACAAGACTGATGAGGGCAACTTTGTCTGCCTCTCTCACTGCGTCCTGACTCTGGAGACATCTGGACACAGCTGGAGAAGGTAAATGACAGATGTCCTTGTGAGGTTTGATAGGGAAATGAATAAGGAGGGAAGTGATGAATGCACTCCTCCATCTCATCAAACCTAGGCTCATGCGCACCTGTGTGGGGTAGTACCTTTCAGACTGGCCCAAGAGCAGAAAGTCAGTCTGAATCTTTTGGAAGGAGGGGTCTCTGCACCTGTCCCTGCACCCACATCCACACAACAGCCCACCTGAGCCCACCTGAAGTGGCTATCAGCCATGACCAGAACAAGTATGCTCTTTTGTGCATAAAACATGCTCAAGCATCATGCAAAGGGTTAGGGAGATATAGTTACCTTTTAATTTTTGAGAAGAGATAATCGACAGAGAAATTACTCCAAAAGGAGAATGGATGCGTTGCTGAAGAGGCTCTGTGCACGTGGTTTTCTGCCTCCCAGCAGGGTCCCCAACCCCATGTGTTCTTCCACAAAGAGATTCTCACTGGGTCAGGAGGCAGGTAAGATCCCATATTCTTAGGAGGAGTATACTCTTTCCCTACTTCTTAGCTGATCTCAAAAATCCTAATCCCCTTTTCCAGATACTCATTCTCCCAGTCTTCTTTGCAACAAGGGAGGGGCATATGACATCCCTTTGCCAAACAAGATGTAAGTAGAAGACTGAAGGGAGACTTTTGGGAGAGCTTCTCCCTCCTAATAAGAAGTACAGATGCAAGAATAGAGTTCCCTGGTACTACTCTTCTCCCTCTGTTCTGCCTTAGAATGTAGATGTGATTCCTGGACCAGTGGAAGCCACCTTGCAAATATGTGGCATAGGCATGAGGTTGAGAAGCTTTCACAGCAGGAAGACAGAAAAATTCTGGATCCTTGATGACATTACTGAGTTGCCAGACTAATCTTGAGACTACCTAACCTTGGAACTCTTGTCAATATCATGATAAATACCCTGATGATTCACATCATGATGTTGGATTTTCTATTACCTACAGCTGTAAATGTCCTAGCTGATGTCTCATTTATAAGATAAATTTCCATGCGAGTACTACCTCTGACATAGGGAGGAATCGGTAGAGACCCACTGGGGGCCAGAACTCCTAACCCTGTCCTTCAGTCCTAGGACCTGCCCCTGCAGGTGTCAACAGAGCACACGTAGGGAAGCTGGACTTCTACCCTCACCTAGCAGTTTGAGGCAGTGCCCCCACTTCCCCTCAGGAGTAGTGTTATAGGACGTAAGCTAAAAAAAAAAAGATTTAAATAAGATCCAGCGTTTTGTAACATTGTATACAAACTGCCCAGGTCTCTATAGAAAATCACTTGTCATACTAAGACCCAGGAACATCTAAAACCAAAACAAACAGGAAAATCAAAATATAGCCAACAATGAGATAACAGAGAAATCAGAATGACTTGATAAGGATTTCAAAGCAGCCATCATGAAAATACTTCAACAAGCAATTAAAAATATGCTTGAAATAATGAAAGAATAGAAAGTTTCAGCAGGCAAAATAGGAAGTACCAACAATAAAATATAAGATCTAAAGAAGAACCAAATGTAAATTTTAGAACTTAGAAATATAATAACTAAATTAAAAAAAATCAGTGATGGACTCAACAGAAGAATAAGGGAGACAGAGAAAAACTCAGTGAACTAGAAAACGGAATAATAGGAACGACCACATCTGAACAATAGGGAGAAAATGGAATGAAAAAAAAACAAAATAACAGAGCCTCAGGGACCTGTGAGACTATAACAAAAGATCTAACACTTGTACCATCAGAGTCCCAGAAAGAGAGAGAAAGGTGGTGGGACAAAGACAAACAAACAAACAAACAAACAAAAAAAAACTTGAAGAAATAATGCCAAAAACTTCCCGAATTCAGCAAAGGACACAAACCCACAGATTCAAGAGGCTGAACAAGCCCCAGAGAGAATAAACCACAAATAATCCATACAAAGACATATCATAATCAAACTTACAAAAACTAAAGATAAATTAAAAAAATGTGAAAGCTGCCAGACAGAAATGAAGTATTACCTATGGGGGAAAGCACCCAAATGATGGTGAATTTTCTCTTTAGAAACCACTGAAGGCCAGGGAAAAAAATGTGGCAAAACATTTTACATGTGCCAAAAGAAAACACCGTCAACCCAGAGTCCTATATCCAGAAAAAATAACCTTCGGGGATGAAGGGGAAATCAAGATATTCTCAGATAAAGAAAAACTATGGGAGTTTATCTGCAGCAGACGTACCCTGAAAGAATGGCTAAACAAAATCCTCTAAACAGAAAGGAAAAGATAAAAGAAGGAAATCAGGAAGGAAGAGAGAACAGATGAGCAAAAAAAAAAAAAAAAAGAGTAAATATAATTCTCTTTGAGTTTTCTAAATTAAGGTTGGCAATTCAAGCAAAAGTTATAACTGTCTGATATGGCTCTAAATTTATACAGAGGAAATATTTAAGACAACTATATTATAAATGGGGAGGACAAAGGAATGTAAAGGGAGATAAGTTTTCTGCATTTAACTCAGACTGGCAAACTAATGCCACCAGACTGTGATGTGATGTGTGCATAATATAACATGTAAAACAACCACTAAAAAAGCTATACAAACATATACACTGAAAAAAACCTATAGATAAATCAAAATGGGATGCTAAAAATGTCAAGTAACCCACAGAAATACAGAAGAAACCAAAATAAAAACCAAAACAGACAGAAAACAAAAATTAAAATGGAAACAATAGCCTTCACATATCAATAATTACATTAAATGCAAATGGTCTCAATGCACCAATTAAAAGACAGAGATTGGAAGAGTGGGTAAAAAAATCATGACCCAACTACAAGCTGACTAGAAGAAATTCACTTCGATATAATGATATAGAAAGGTTGAAAGTAAAATAATGAAAAAAATGTATCATCCAAACATTAATCAAAGGTAAGCAGGAGTGGCTGCATCAATATTAGATAAAGTGTATTTCAGAGCAAAAAATAATATATACCAGAAACAAAGAGGGACATCAAATAATAAAAGGCCAATCCATCAAAAAGATATAGGAATCTTAAATGTGTATGCACCCATAACAGGGCTGTATGATATAAGAAACAAAAACTGATAGAAATGGAAGAAGACAAACCCTTAGTTAGAGGTAGAGAAGACTTCAAAGCTACCACCACAACTTGACAAAAGTCAGCCAGGATCTGGAATACTCACAGCATCATAACCAACAGATACAAGTATTTACAGAACACTACACTCAACAACAGCAGAATACATATTCACTTCAAGTGCCGAAGGATCAGACAGCCAGATAGACCATGTCTTGTGCCATAAGACAAACCTCACCAAATTTAAAAGAATTGATCATACAGAGCATGTTTTTTGACCACGATGGAATCAAAACAACGATCAATAATAGAAAGATAACAGGAAATTCTCCAAACAGTTGGAAACTGAACAACACACTCCAAGATAATCCATGGATCTAAAATGGAATCTCAAGGGGAATTTTAAAATAGTACATTGACCTGGATGAAAATTAAATACAACATATGAAAATATGTGGGACAGAGCTAAATAAAGCATTATCAAGAGAGAAATTTATAGCAATAACTGCATACGTTAGAAAAGAAGAAAAGTCTCAAGTCAGTAACCTGACTTCCCACCTCAAGAACCTAGAAAATAGAGAGCAAAATGAACCCCACAGCCAGCAAAAGAAAAGAAATAATGAAGATCAGAAATCAAAATCAAAAAACATTAGAGAAAAATAAAAGAAAAATTTTTGAAAGATTAAAAAATGTGATAAATCTCTGGGAATACTTACTGTACTACACAGAATACTGATCTCCCCCAAAGATTTCCACTTCCCAATCTTCAGAGCCTGTGCATATGCTAGTTTACATAGCAAAGAGGAATTAAGTTTGCAGATGGAACTAAGGCTGCTAACAGATAACCTTAAAATGGATAGGAAATATACATCGAGTATATAACATTCCAAAGAAAACTAGATAGACTATATTAATATAACACAATAAAGATCTTTAGAGCACAGAAAATTATCAGTGGAAAAGAGAAACATTTCATAATCGTAACTTCACCAGTTAAATCATCAAGAGGAGAGAAAAATCTTAAATATATCTAATAACAGAGCTTTTAAATTAATAAAACAAAAACTGTTCAAACTGAAAGGAAAACAGACAAATCCACCATGTCAGTCTGAGACTTCAACACTCCTCTCCCAATAATTAATAGAACGATCATGACAGCACTCCAGCTGGTCTTAAGGTTTAACTTGCTTTGAATTAGGACACTCCTTGCTTGCTGACCTAAGGCCCTTAATCTGTAATAGAACTAAGTTACTTTCTTTGAGATTTGCCGACCACTGGCTTTGGGGAGTAAAGGACCAGAGCATCCCCAGGCCACAGAGGCCAGCAGGTCTGTTGACGCTCCCTTAGTTTTCTGATTAGCTCATGAATCTTTCAGCAATTTTTTTTCTATTTTAAGTTCACACAAATGACTTTACTGAACTTGCTGTGCACATCTGTAGACCTTGCCCTCCTTTGCAGAAAGAATAGAGTACTCTTACACAACCACCCCTAGGCACCAAGGAACCAGAACTTCTTGCACAACCTCCAAGCACAGAGATAACTCTGTAGTTGGCATCATCAAGTCTGCATGTAATCAAGAAATGTCACAGACCACTGCACTCCCTTAACTGATTAAGCCCCTTTAAAAATCTCTGGGCCAGGCTGAAACCTGGGAGCTGGCCTTTGGACAAGAGGCTACTTTTTCCCCAGGTGGCTGGCCTCCTGAACAAAGCTCAGATTCCTTTCCAGTCAAAGCTCATTTATTGAGTATTGGCCTTTCGAGTGACAGGCAGCTGAACTTGGCTTTTGGTAACAAAAGTACACTGAAAATCAGTAAGGATAAAAAGACCTGAATAAACGTATAAACGAATATTACTTATCTGACACTTACAGAACACTCCACCCAATAAAGTAGCATACATATTGTTTTTATTGCACATGGAATATTTATCTAGATAGACCATTAAAATTCCCCAATATTGTAAAAAATATTCAAATCATACAAGTATGATTTCTGATCACAACAGACTTCAACCAGAACTCTACACCCTCCCCCACAAAATCTGAAAAATCCCCAAATATTTGGAATAGAGCACAAACTTTTAAATAGCCACTGGGTCAAAGAAAAAGATCATAAGGAAAATTAGAAAATATCATGAACTGGGTAAAAATGAAAACATAAAATATCAACATTTATAGAGTAAGCTGAAGCAGTGCTTAGAGGGAAATTTGTAGCATTAAATGTATATATTAGTAAAGATGAATGGCTTTCAATGATCAAAGCTTCCATTCTGAAGAGCTTCTAAAAGAGCAAAATTAATCCCAAAGGAAGCATAAGGAGGAAAATAAAGATAAAATCAGCAATCCATGCAATCAACAAAAATAAAACCAAAATGGAGACAATAAATAAATCAAAAAGTTGATGAAAATATGAATAAATATGGCAAACATCTATTCAGATTATCTGGGAAAAAAGGGAAGTTTATATAAGGAATGAATGAGGAGACATCACTACAGACTCTACAGACATTGAAATGAATACTATGAACAACTTTA